>NC_136806.1:24435260-24755260 GCF_951216825.1 Electrona antarctica | reverse complement strand
TGTGTTCTATTTGCTTTCTCAAACTGTCTTTGGGAGCAGCAGTTTATTCTCAGCCCAACTTGCTATTTGTTGTTCTTCCAAAGTTACACAAATGTTCTGAATGACCACACATGTTTCACGAGTGGACTCATGATAATGACCGTACATTTGATACATTTTGATTTTCAATTAAGGAGTAGGACCACCTATAACAGTTTAACAGAGAGAAGAGAGAGAATATAAGGGGGAAAAGCATGTGGAGAGGAGAGAGAGAGACAAGCTGTTTTTTCCTTTTGTTTTAAAGCTTGTCGCATCATTTCGTCACAGAGTGAGCGTTCAAGCTCATCCCTGTCTGTCTGTCTGTCTGTCTGTCTGTCTGTCTGTCTGTCTGTCTGTCTGTCTGTCTGTCTGTCTCACTTGCTCTCTTTTTCCTCTTTACAGACATGCAACAGCAGCCGCAAGGGTAGTCCCAGGGGGCAGGTGTGCATGTGTGTGTGTGTGTGTATCTGTGAGTGTCTGCATGCATGCACGTGAGTTCGACAGAGAACTCCAGAAGTGTGTGTGTGTGTGTGTGTGTGTGTGTGTGTGTGTGTGTGTGTGTGTGTGTGTGTGTGTGTGTGTGTGTGTGTGTGTGTGTGTGTGTGTGTGTGTGTGTGTGTGTGTGTGCATGCGTGTGCGTGTGTGAGAGAGAGAGAAAGAGTGTGTGTATGTGTGTCCTAACACCCTGACTAACGTGAATCATGTACTTTCTCATATCGGTGACAGCTAACTAGACAGGGGTTTTAGCTGCCTCTGACCCCCTCAACCCCCTTCTTTACACAATGAATGAGACTTCCCCTCTCTCTTCCTTTCTCCCTATAGCTCCTTCCATCACACGCACGCACGCACACACACACACACACACACACACACACACACACACACACACACACACACACACACACACACACACACACACACACATTTCTTGGAACAAGTGAAAGGTGCTTTATCAGAGCACCTTATAATCTCTAGTCTGCCTTTTCTCTTTGCATCTCATGTCAGAGAAATGATCCATTCCTGAACCATTTTTCAATATATATGGATGCTTTAATTTAAACTATTTCAGGGTGGTTTCTCAAATAAAACATTGTCTAGGCCCCTAAAGTTAAAGTGCATCATGGTAACGATATTCATTTGAAGCAACATGAATTTGTCCTGAATTCTTGCATCAAAATGTAAATGTGCATTTTTGTTTATAGTTTGTGTCCCAACATTTCAAGATTATGCCATGCACGTGATGGAACATGTATCTGTTTTAACTAAAAGTTTTAACCAGAGATTAAAGATTTAAGAGAGATTTTAGGAAACATTCATAAATGCAATAATTTTCAGTACATTTTCACAATTTATGAGGAAAAGTTAGGCCAATCAATTCAAACATTCAGACGTGCGAGATAAAACATTTCTCAGAAGGCGGACAATAAAAACATATAAAAACTCGATTTTATTAGTGTGTTATTAATTGTGTATATTAATATTGCCTTTTTCTGATGATTAAAAACAGTGTTTTAAAAATGTTATTGTTTTTTAAAGCCTATAGATCATTTCAAAAGAGCCTCAAGAGATTTTCTTCAAGGACTTACCTCCACAAATCCTTTTCATTTTGGACGAAATCCTTTTATTTCCGTTCAGTGCGCACTCATGGGCTCATCCACGTACAAGCAAGCAAATAAAGCAATTACGTCCTCTTGTCTCCAACTCTTTCAATATAATAGCTTATTTCGTTTCCTTCTCTGTATTCAAAACTTTCGCAAAACTTTCAGCGTTGGCTAAATTAAATCAATTTCCCCCCCAAAAGCGCACGTGCAATTAATGGGAAATGCGGAAAATGTCTATGAAATTCGATAACCACTGCAGAGGCTATAATTATTCATCTGATAGGCTATATTTAATCACCTGATAGGCTATATTAAAATATTTTGATTTAAAATAATTGCTCGTAGCCCTAAATTTCTGCGGGTATAGCCTATTGTCTCATGATCTCTCATCCAAGAAGGTGACGGTCCAAAGACTGACGGGTGCGTGTGGTCTCAGTGACAGACTGACTGACTGACTGACGGCGGAGCTTTTTGTAATGAGAGAGAAAGTCTTCCCCCCTCCCTCCTTATTTTACTCCCTCCTTCCCATTTCTCTAGCTCTCTCTCTCTCTATCTCTCCCTCTCTCTCTCTCTCTCTCTCTCTCTCTCTCTCTCTCTCTCTCTCTCTCTATCGTTAGCTGGTGATTCACCGAGTTGACGCATCGGCTAAACTTTGACAGAGACCTGGTGAACCACGAGACTTGTCACAACTAATTTCCATCCCTCTGGTCTCATCCTCCTATAGTCGACATGACTCGCTCGTTTGATGTCTAATCAGTGCCTTTGTAAAGGATGCGTGTCGGTCCAGGTCAGTGGGCCTAAAACGCCACACAAATGTATACTCTCTCTCTCTCTCTCTCTCTCTCTCTCTCTCTCTCTCTCTCCCTCTCTCTCTCCATCTGCCAGAAGAGAGATTCTTGCTCCACAATATGCTATGGCACTCTGTTCTTTTCATTCCTTTGGTATTATAGTTTTATTGACTGTAAGATTAGTGTGATCTCCCTCTCTCACCTCGAGCTGTCAGTCAGTCAAGTGAACCATATTGTACACTCTCTCATGCGCTCGCGCGCGCGCGCACACGCGCGCGCACACACACACACACACACACACACACACACACACACACACACACACACACGCTGGCTGACAGACCTATAGACAGGTAGATCAAAGTGGATTATCCTGTAATCACAATCACATTCATTCTGTTCTTCTACTATTTTGCCAGGAAATACACAACGGACCTCTCACGAATTTATCTGTCTGTTGGTTTAAAAAAAACAAAAAAAAACATGAGGATACTATTGCGTTGAAGTTACCTATCAAAACGACCAGAGTATAACATCTGGTAGAGATATAGATGGATGGAAACCGGTAGACAGACAGACAGACAGACAGACAGACAGACAGACAGACAGACAGACAGACAGACAAGCTTACTACACCACAGCTAAGCTTCAAGAGTAAAAAAGAAAGAAAGACATAAAGTGTCCTCGATCAAATGACATGTATATTTAATGTAATATGCTGTAACTTTGTTTTTAACACTTCCACCTGTGACCTGCCACTCGTGGTGCTATTGTGGATGTTGGCTCACTGGCCAAATAGCAAATGCTGTCAGACACAGCATTTGCTATTTGGTATCATTTGTGACACCTGTGTATTATTTGTTTTTTTACCTGTATTCTAATTGAGTTTTGTAAATGCATTGTAAATGCTCCCAGTTTAGTTTCTCCCCTTTGAGCCTATAGAAACCATAGCTGTGAGTAGGCTATTACAGTACAATGAGTAAATGTCCATTAGTGTAGTAGTAATATGCTATAGAACACAGACATGAACAGCGCTTTATTGAACCAGGGGTCGAGCAAACGTTCATTTTGCGAGGTAGAAGAAGGGGTTGCTCATGCCACCCAGTGGCATATGGTGGCCATTGCAGTCTGTTCCGTTCTTTTTGTTTTCAAACGGGGACAAATTGAAAATTAAAAATAAAGACCTACAAGAAAGATGACTACTTTCTTTTCAGATTTTGAAAACTTGAATGCAAAATAATTTTTCTGAATTCTGAATAAGTAAAAGTATGGCTAAAAATGGACAGAACACAAAACATCACCAAACCGTACCGGAAGTAAATACAAGCCCCACTTCCTTTCCTGTGACGTCAGCGTTAGCCCCCTGATGCTACACGCGGGAAACAGGCGAAGAAGTCTGCCGTGATCACCACACTGACAGTAAGGCATGATGAAGTTTACCATTTATTAATGATGTTGCATTGGGCCCGGTCGGGGTTTGCTTTAATGTCAGATAGAAATGAGTGTGCATTAGATCCAAACACGCTTCCATTGAGTGTTGGGAACTATCCTATGTTGGCAGAGTACAGAGATCAGATCACACATTGTTGCTTTGTACTCAGCAGTGGCCTTGCATCGCTTGTGAGCGCTTGATTTGCTACTCGTTAAGGCATAGAGCGGGCGGAGCTCTCGGCTTGTACACTGTCTCTATGATCAAGTCGACACAACTCATGCAACAATTAGAGAGGGACACGGCATGGAACAAAACGGACGCATCCTTTAGCATACAAGTCAGCGCTAGCTTCGCTGTTTTAATGGCCCAGCCAGCGCACTAGTAACTTTCCATTTCTATTACAGCAAAGCGTCGACGTGACATATATGTGTAACTGGCTGGCATCCCGTTAAATAAAACACTGGGTCATATCATACGTTATTAAAATGTAAACACCGCATACTCTTTATGTTGTCACTAGGTAGCTAATTAGCTCCCAGCCCTTGCATAAGTGTAGGCTAAACCATTTGACAAATAACTTCATCATACTTGAAAATGTATGAAGTTTCTTGGTCTGTGTTTCTTTGCACACAAATAACGTTATTTTATAGTTCTTTACACTTTAAGTGTTAGCAATTCTAAAATTGACGCTGGATTAGTTCACCCCCCCAAACATACTTATTTTCTATGAATTACACACCCCATGAGGGCCATTATGAAGCCTTGAATTCGTGGAGATTTTGTTTTGTCTCATTCCTGAGCCAATAATTTGAGGACTGGTCAATATGAGACTCCCCCTGTCACAAAAACCAAAACTTCTCCAATTAATTCAAGGCTTTACTGTGTGTGTAATTGTTAGAATTGTTTTAGGTATAACTACTCCTTTAGGGTATGTATAGGCCTATACGCTTTTTACTTTATTAGTGTATCGTTGTAGGTGTTGTACCCCTGTAATATAATTCTATTACACAGGCAGCTAAGTTGACACGTTCTCTTGATATTGTGATGTGATCAGGAGGAACTTTAAAGCAAGGAAGCCTGCACGACTCTAATTCGTCTAAATGTCTATACATTTTTTTCTCATGGACATGTCCTTTAAGGCACTTTATTATAACGCGTACGTTTTGCTGTCTGCTCTGCAACATACTATGCCAACCATAAAATAATAAAGTGCCTTAAACTAAAGGACATGTCCGTGAGTGGTATTCTCTTCTTGAGATTTCTTGAAAATGTGATCAGGAGGAACAACGAAGAGAAAAGACAGCCTCCTCCTGTTAGAAATCAATATTTCCTCTGTAGGCATGTAACGATACACTCAAGCTACACTCAAGCTTTTTTCACAATTTTTATTTAACTACATTGCAAAAGTAGCATTACTTTCATGTAAAATTACTTAATTTCTGTGCAACAACTGTAAACATGCTTTCATGTTAAAACCTAGCTCGAGTTAACATTTCTTCTTTTCTTTGATGGCATCTTAGGATAGATGTAGACCTATTTGACAGTGCAGAAACATAATTGCCTTCCTTGATGTATTAATGAGCATCAATAACGACCATCACCTGTGTCACAGACACATACAGCTCCCCTCTGCAGGCCTCTACTACTGAAAGTGACTGCATGGAGTCTGTCTCATTTCTCTCCAAAAGCACGTGAATATGATGGAATATGATTACAGCTCACATTTCATATCACACACTAGCCCCCCTAAATAAATAAAAAATCGTTATTAATCTTTAATAAATCGATACATATCGTCGGGATATAATATCGATATACGATATATCGTTACATGCCTATTCCTCTGTCATGTAACTAACTAAATCAAAGAAATAAACCCCAGTCAAAAGCGTCCCTAATTTTATCAAAGCAGGTGTCTGCTTGTATCTAATGTATTACTCTCTCTTGTCAGTAGAGCATCGGTCGTCGCCTGTGGATGAGATGGGAGACACGCTGGAGTTCAATGAGATTTATCAGGAGATGAAAGGCTCCTGGGTCAGTAACTGCATACCTGCTCACATTATGCCTGTATCCCCTGAATGTAATGTCACATAACATAACACATCTATTCAGTGTATGCTTGTGGACACCCATAATTCTTGAGACCGTACAAATGGAACCAAATGGACCCGTAAGGAAGGGTCCTTTTGGTTCCACTTGTATGCTCTTTAAGGACCTTTTTTTTTTTAGGAATGCTGTCAAGGAACCCTAAACCTGAGGGTCCCTTAGCCCATTGGTTCTCAACCTTTTAATATACTGAAGTACCACCTCAGAAAATATTTGGCTCTCCAAGTACCACCATAATAACTGATGTTAAAATTCAGGAGCGTATACCTGCCCTTTTTGTTCCATTCAATAATCACTAATCAGTACAGCTGATGATATTTCTAATGTGATTAATCCGTTCTCAAATATTTTATTAACGGCTAGGTGAGCTGTGCTGTCATGATCATTTCAGCACGGCTGGATAGCCTATTTCAACCAATTACTTGGTCAGAAGAACTACCTGTTTTTGGGGCGACTCCTCAAGTACTTAAGTACCACTAGTGCCAGTACCAGTGGTTGGGAACCTCTGCCTTAGCCCACTTTGAGAACCATTGCTTTAAAAGATGCCACCATCTCCATTTAACCTCTTGCAATCACCCCAGTGTATGCATTGCTGTGAACACTGAAGAGTTTTATTAATTGGTTGAGGATTTCACCTTTTTTCTCCACTCAATAATTGTAGGGCACTGTGGTACAGTACAGTATGTGACGTCAAACTTTGAAAAGCCCACAGTATATTACTATAAATTATGTGTGTGCCCCTGTTCTTAAATATATTTTGTGTTAACTTGTAGTGGTAAACTAAAATTGGTGTGTGACATTTTTTAACTAAAAGTTTAATGCATGTAAAACTAGCTAACAGTGAGAGTGTACACATTCAGAGTTTACAAATGCAATCTTGGTATATGGATTTTACACTCCTTCAGTAATACACCATTAATTTGACTGTATGTGTCCTGTCACTGCAGAATGATGGGCGTCTGCGTTTCAGCAAGCAGAATGTGGTCTACAAGAGCAGCAAGACGGGCAGGGTGGACAACATCCCAGCTGGGGAGCTCAGCGTGGCCCAGTGGAGACGTGTGTGTTTGGGACATGGAATCAAACTGACAACTAGCACTGGGCATGTCCACAAATATGATGGCTTCAGAGATACAGTGAGTCTATGCATGTGTGCACTTAGCACTATGGATTCAGTTAGTTAGGTGAATTTGACCTGAGATCAGATTCTAAAAATGTCTTCTACATCCTGACAGTTTTCTGAAAAAGCTATGTTTCTATGTCAGTCGTTCTTCGATTTTTCAAAAATAGCAGACCTACAAGCTCGTAGATCTGCTATTTTTCAATAGCTAATGCTAACACCAAAAGGGGTTCCCGCCCAAAATGGGTTAATGTGAGCACAACTCTAACTGACAGGCATTAGTTCGACAACACCGTGGCTCCCGACATGTGCTGCCGGTTACAACTAACTTGTGGCTCCCGACATGTGCGGCAGGTTAAAACTAACCCGTGGCTCCCGACATGCGTGGCACATTAAAACTACGACATGCGTGGCAGGTTACAACTAACCCGTGGCTCCCGACATGCGTGGCAGGTTACAACTAACCAGTGGCAGGTTTAAACTAACTAGGTTTAGGGTTGGGTTTTGTGTAGGGTGTTGGACTCATGACTGTATGACTGTTAGTACGTCGAACCAAACGCATGCACCCGTTGTACATAAGGTGCAAAATGTCAATCGTATAATCCACATAAGGTAGACTTAGGGAAGAGTCGTTTCACACTATGGTCCCGGATGCTCACTCGGGACCACTTGGCAGAATGTGTTCACTTAGTGTGAATGATGCGTACCGTTCCTGGGAGCGGATCTCCCAACCGTACCCGGGATCGCAATCAATCAAGTCTCTGATACGGATTGCTGCGATGTGAAAGCCATCTGTACTAAAAGGAGGAAGTGAACTATAATCATAATTTATATATTTTTATAATGACACATTATTTTACCTGGGTTGTACTTCTGGTAGTTCTACTTGAATGTTGACAAAGAATGATTGATAATCCGCTAGTGTTTGAGTAGCACAGCATGAGCCGTGGAAAACAAAAAAACACATGCGCTCCAGCTACAGTAGGACAAACATATCAAGCATTAGTCAGTGACGTCACTGTTAACATACCAAGGATACGTAAGTCACGTCATACAGACGAGAGACAACGTTACATTGCGCTGTTTAAGACCATCAGCGCACACTGCTTTAGTTGTGTATTGTTGTTATTATAATTCAAGACAATGTCAGGAACACAGCCAAACTTTATTATTTGCTCTAAACTGTGAAAGGGACTCTTCTTCTGTGACATGATATGTTCTGTCTCTCAAAGCCCCATAGTCCACAACACCCCTCTGAGGCACATAAGTTGAATGAAGTGTACCCGGGTGCACTGTTGAATCTCGGCCAATGTGAATCATGGCCAGCGGGGACCAGGCAACCGTATTCGGAAACGGTTCGAATGAAACGGACTCAGTCCGTCTCAGTGTGAATCCCCTATTAGACTGACACTGGTATAATCTGCAAGTAGGTCCGTGAGGGAGAGCAAAGAAAAAAACATTAGGCATTTAGGCTTTAAGCCTTCATCAGCCCTCACGAACGCTTAGCAGAATGCGTACACTGTATGCTTACCTAGTATGCCAACAAAAGAAAAGTGCTGTAAGGACATTTCTGTGTGCTGGTATCCTAAACAGTATTCTGTTGTGCTGTTACTGTAAGCCGAACACCCAAAAATTAGAATTTCAGTGTACATTGAAATAAATGTAGTTCCTCTGTTGTGTACGCAAACCTCCAAGAACAGTCTTAAACCACTGTGGAAACACAGCAGCAATGATATGAATAATGTTGATGCAATGTTAACGACAAGACTGATGATCCTAGCAAGATTACTTCGAAAATTACTTCCATCCCTCTTGTGACAGTGGTGTAATAAAGCCTTCCCGTTCGGTTGAGTCCCGCAGAGTTCTCCTCACAATGTAATTTGTGCATATGTGTATGGGCGTGCCTGTGTGTATTTGGTGTGTGTGTTTGTGCCTGGCCCGTGCGTGTGTTTGACCTGTGTTTTGCTATCATCAGCATGTGAAAGAGTAGCTGCTCTCCCCCAAACCTTCTAATGGGATTAATGAGGGAAACCAGCTCTAGCATGTGTGTTCCATAAACAGTGCAATCATCGGCTCATGTGAGTCAGTGTTTATATCAATCTGTTGAAACAGTTTGGCTCAGCAAAAGAAAGAAGAAAAGAGCTGTTTTGTGTTTGTTTTTTGTCAATGTAACTTTGTCTTTTGTTTCCTCTCTGAATGTATGCCGAGTGCCTCTGTGCCAGTAAACAACCATGTTTGTGTGTCTTGTGTGCCCATTTACGGGCATTTTTAAAAGCCCAGGTTTGCGGCTAGCAGGGCCCACGAGTGAAGTGCGCTCTCTGGGGTTTAATCAGCACGTATTGTTGGAGATGGATCCTCTCTGTCCCGGAGCGTCGGGCATGAAGTCATTGTTTATTATCCATCGGCCCGTGTCAGTGCCCAGGAATCTACTGGAGGTCTAGCTGCTAGCTACTCGACTAAACCAGCCCACAGGCATTTTCTGGTGCGGCCCTCAACTTATATGTTCTTCTACGGCAGCCCTGTGTAAATACGAGTGAACACTTGTTCTACACGCATGTAGTCATGTCTGTGTATACATGTATGTGTTAGATGGATGGAGACATTGAGGTCATAGTTTATATTGAGAGCATGGCACAGGATGTGCATTATGAATGCAGGACAGGTGAAAACCACTCATCAGATGAAAACTACCGGGACATTGATCTGGCTGAGTGCTCAACTGGCCGAGGGGACTAGAGATCTTGAGGCTTGTTTGTGGCAGTTGGGGGGATAGATGATAGTTTCAAGGACACTTGGAATAAATCATGGATATGTAGTAATAGAAGTCAGACGTTTGGGGATTGAGCAAGATTCTTTGCATGTGTCTGTGAAGGATGTATTGGGAAATTAGTGTTTATTCTGATGAAATGAGGTAAGCAACATCAATTCTGCCAACACAGTGAATGAATACGCTACATAAAGCAGGCCTGATTATTACAATTTTTGTTTCATTGTCTTCCAGTAAGAATTGGAGTTAGAAAGCCGGTTCAATCAGAAATGGTAAACCATCCAATCATTACATTACTAAAAACGTAAAGGTTAAAATAGAATTTTCAGTACATAAGTGTGATTAATTGCCTTCATATGTTTTTAAGACGATATATAATACTTTGGTAGTCCTTAATTTAAAGCATTCACACCTATATTATATTAAGTAACACATAGTACTGTACAATGGGGAAGAACTCTTCTTAGTACCTAGTAGTAGGAAAGTTCTTATACCTAAACATTGGATTAATAATACTGAATAAATAAACATAGAAACACAATATTGTACAGTGTACACACAACGCATACAGGCTGGCTTTCTCTGTCCTTGCTGTAATAACCATAAGGGTGATTTATACTTAGTTGTGCGCCAGTGTCGCGCAGCCAAGTATAAATCAGGCGTTACAGACAGGCAGATATCCAGGTGCATAAACTATTTTTCCACACAGTCTCATTGTCTTATCCCCCACACGCATGCACACACACATACACATATGCAGAGAAATACGCAGCAGACACACTGACACACCGCAATCACTTCCATATGTGCATTTAGGACAGCGCCTGTGTGTGAGACTGCTTCTCTGTCCCTGCGTGTGTGTGTGTGTGTGTGCGTGTGTGTGTGCGTGTGTGTGTGTGTGTGTGTGTGTGTGCGCGCTCTCCCCAAGCCTGCAGGATAAATAAACAGGCTGATTGTCAGTGAAAGGGGGGAACAGTGGGAGCGAACAGATTACGTTCACCTCCTGTGTCCCAGGGGACCTTGCGGTGGGCGGGGTTCTAATTGAGCTGTGATTAATTAAGCCCCTTAGTGGGGAGGGGGAGGATGGGGTGTATGTTTTTTGTTTTTGGATAGGTTTTGAACCGTGCAGCAGTAAGCCATGGACACAGCAGCTAACTTTGATGATTTCCCGTTCTTATCCCCTCTCTTCATTCTTTTAATTTGATCTCTTTCCGTCACTCTTTGCCTTCTTGCACTTTCCTCATCTCACTGTCCCTGTATTTCATTTATTTAATTTCTTCCACTGTTTGGTTTCTTACACTTTCTGTCTTCCTTCAACCCCCAACCCCCTCCCTCTGTCTTTCAGGATTTAGAGAAGATCTCCGAATTCTTCAAGGCTAACTACAAGCTAGAGCTGACTGAGAAGGACATGTGTGTCAAGGGCTGGAACTGGGGTACTGCCAAGTTTTCAGGTAAACACACATATTTGTCTTACAAATTCTTTATTAAAAAGATTTACTTAACCTGCTGGCCAAATATAACCCTAAATCCTTGAAACTAACCGTAATCCCTAACCCGAAACATCCCCCAAATTCTGAACATTAACCCCATAGTGAATTATTTTAAACTAAAAAAAAAACTTTTTAGGCAGAAAATGTTTATCTTTTTCTGGTAGCAAAACATGGTATTCACACGCACGCATTTTTGTAACCCTGCTTCTCTGTGGTCGTCCACTTCAGGGCCACTGTTGTCGTTTGACGTCAATGACAACACGGCGTTCGAGGTCCCACTGAACAGCGTGTCCCAATGCGCTACGGGCAAGAACGAGGTGACGCTAGAGTTCCACCAGAACGACGATGCTGAGGTTTCCCTCATGGAGGTCCGTTTCTACGTCCCCCCCGGCGCGGGAGACGAGGGACAGGATCCCGTGGAGGTAAGCCCATTTACGGCAAGTAACGGTTTGTAAACTGGGAGGTGAGGTTAGGTTTCTGCCCCACTGCCACCCATGATGGATGTAGTGTGTAAAAGCACTTTGAACCGGTTCTGACTGCTCTGTAACAAGGAGTCTAGTGAGGCTATCTTGTCCCTAGACCACTTTTTTAAGTGAGAACTTTTAAGTCATGCTTACTGGCCGTACATCCAATTTGAGTTGCTACTACAGGCTGTGGTCATTTCTCCTCCCACCAGAGGGAGCTCCAGCTTAAATGAACTAAGTTGGTGCTTGAACCTGTGACTTGATAGCAAAGGGTATCTACTGGACTTTGACTCTATTTGACAGAAAGACCACTAATTGTCCTGTAAAGCGGCAGCTGTTTTGTCCGTGTTGATTCAGCACTAACAGGATGTGTGTCCTCAGCAATTTGCAGCGAATGTGCTGTCCAAGGCTGATGTCATCCAGGCCACAGGAGACGCCGTGTGTGTCTTCAAAGAGCTGCAGTGTCTTACGCCCAGAGGAAGGTATAGGAAACACACAACCACAACATTTCTCTGTCATCCCATAAATGTAAAGCCAAAATAAGAGGTCTAATCTGCCTTTCAGTGACGGCCGGGCATTCCGTCTCCGGTTGTTTGCACAGACACATTTTTGATTAAATGTAGCTAGCACGGTGCTGATGCCGGGACCTTTTATTTTTTATAATAATCCTGCCACTTTCTACCCATTCAGGTACGACATCCGTATCTATCCCACGTTCCTTCACCTCCACGGTAAGACGTTTGACTACAAGATTCCCTACACCACCGTGCTGCGTCTCTTCCTACTGCCGCACAAGGACCAGAGGCAGATGTTCTTTGTGGTAAGTCAGAGTCTGTTTGCCAGCCAGCCTCTCAGCCTGTCCTTGGTTTTCTTTCTCCATTTAATTGAGAGCAATTATTGAGCTATGTAATGTTGGTGTATTATTCTCATATGTTGAGTACATTTTGCAGTAAATATTTATTGTGTCCACAGTAACGCATGCCGCAGAGAGATTTGCTCTTGCCTTTCATAACCTGTGAATGCGTTTCATCTCGCTGTCACTGTCCTTCCATTCAAATTCCTTCTATTTTCACCCCTCCTCCCTCCTTCTCTCTTTTCCTTTAACTCTTTCCTCTGGTTTCTTTGTGTAGATCAGTCTGGATCCTCCCATCAAGCAGGGTCAGACCCGCTACCACTTCCTCATCCTGCTCTTCTCCAAGGAGGAAGACATTAGTCTCACCTTAAACATGAGCGAGTGAGTTTAACCAAAGACAATGGGAAATAAAGACATGCCAACTTGGATTGATTTCCCGTGTCTGTGTCACACGTGCAAACCTTTGTTACAGATCTTTTGATTATGTCACAGAAATGGGCAATGTATCTTTATGTTGGATGTTTTACATTACATGCATGTTTTAATCACTACATTCATCTTGTTTCCTCAAATTCTAGGGAGGATGTGGAGCGTCGTTTTGAAGGAAAGCTCAGTAAGAACATGTCGGGCTCTCTGTACGAGCTTGTCAGCAGGGTAATGAAGGCTCTGGTCAACCGCAAGATCACTGTTCCAGGCAACTTCCAGGGGTACACACCTGTGCAACACACACGCACTCACTAAACATATGAGCAGATCTGAAATGAATACAGGTCTATATGCTCATACTAACACAAATATCTTTTCTCTGTCCATTATATACACACACACGACATACATACATCAAAGCCTCTACCCTATTCTTTCTTTGCAATGTTCATTAACAATTTGGCAAAGGAACTCAAACAACTTGGATTGGGTCTAAAGTAAACTATGATGGCAGTACTAAACTAGATATCTTGATGAATGCAGAAGACATAATAATTATGGTAGCGCAAAATTAAAACGATTATGACTAATAATTTGGACAAACATTTACATTTTGAAAATCTTCAGGTAGGGCTCTGGTGGTATAATACCAAAAACTAACCAGCTGGGTGATCTGGGATATGCTGCCTACTCCAAACTATTTCACACTATGGGTCTCAAACACAAATATGAAAGGACCAATAGCCCAGAATAGGGCAGGAGTGCATAAATTCAGGAGACATGGGATGGGAGCCGTGTGAGATAGGCTGGAGAAGCAGCATGGTAGCCTTATGGAATAGATGAATCCTCAATCAAAATGCCAGAGAATAGAGTTGCCAGGACACATTTCAACTGGGATGTTTCGTCTGTAAAAGGTGCATGGGCAAGTGCAGTAGAGGATACACTTCTAAGAACTGGGTTACTTGACAGTTTTCAAAATAACAGTATTGTAAAAATCTCTATGGCTAAAGACACGCTTTATAGTTTTTATCGGAACAAATGGCCACAGGATATATTGCATAAACCAAAGCTGAGAACATTATATGATAAAAAGCTTTTTTTTTTGTCTTCTACTCCTCCCTATTTGTAGCCACTCGGGTGCCCAGTGCATCACCTGCTCGTACAAGGCCTCCTCTGGCCTCCTGTATCCACTGGAGAGGGGTTTTATATACGTGCACAAGCCTCCGGTGCACCTGCGGTTTGAGGAGATTTCCAACGTCAACTTCGCCAGAGGTACCACCACTACACGCTCCTTCGACTTCGAGATTGAGACCAAGCAGGGGAACCAGTTCACCTTCAGCAGCATTGAGAGGTAATGCCAGTGACACAGCCACACACATGAACTCAATGAGAGGTAATGACGGTGACACAGCCACACACATGAACTCAATGAGAGGTAATGACGGTGACACAGCCACACACATGAACTCAATCTGAGAGGTAATGACGGTGACACAGCCACACACATGAACTCAATCTGTTCACCTTCAGCAGCATTGAGAGGTAATGACGGTGACACAGCCACACACATGAACTCAATCTGTTCACCTTCAGCAGCATTGAGAGGTAATGACGGTGACACAGCCACACACATGAACTCAATCACCTTCAGCAGCATTGAGAGGTAATGACGGTGACACAGCCACACACATGAACTCAATCTGAGAGGTAATGACGGTGACACAGCCACACACATGAACTCAATCTGAGAGGTAATGACGGTGACACAGCCACACACATGAACTCAATCTGTTCACCTTCAGCAGCATTGAGAGGTAATGACGGTGACACAGCCACACACATGAACTCAATCTGTTCACCTTCAGCAGCATTGAGAGGTAATGACGGTGACACAGCCACACACATGAACTCAATCACCTTCAGCAGCATTGAGAGGTAATGACGGTGACACAGCCACACACATGAACTCAATCTGAGAGGTAATGACGGTGACACAGCCACACACATGAACTCAATCTGAGAGGTAATGACGGTGACACAGCCACACACATGAACTAGAGGTAATGACGGTGACACAGCCACACACATGAACTAGAGGTAATGACGGTGACACAGCCACACACATGAACTAGAGGTAATGACGGTGACACAGCCACACACATGAACTAGAGGTAATGACGGTGACACAGCCACACACATGAACTCAATCTATTGAGAGGTAATGACGGTGACACAGCCACACACATGAACTCAATCTATTGAGAGGTAATGACGGTGACACAGCCACACACATCAACTCAATCTCGCACACATTGGGCTGTCACAGTTAGTAAATCATGCAAATCACTAATCTACTGTATATGTTGGATTTAGTTTTGGGTCGGTCAGAAACAGCGGGCGCTCAGATCGGTGAACCAACCTCTAGACCAGAAGACTAGACTGTGCCAAAACGAGGGAACACGTCTTTCTTTAATTTAATTTAATCCAGCAATTATTATTATTTGTTTTAAGTATTTTTTATAACCGCACATATTAGCCTAAACCAAAGTCCACAGATTATAATTTGTTTAAAGCTTTTAACTTCCTGTTATTTCCCATTTCCGGAAAGGTTTGCAACGCTAAGCTTTGGTACACATTACACATTCATATCGCAAAGTAACCTTTTTCTGACCACCATAGCAATATAGTCTACAGAGTATCTGTTAAGTGGTGAGTCTTATTTGTCTCGTGGATATGTGGCTCTCTTCCCACAGGGAAGAATACGGGAAGCTGTTTGACTTTGTCAATGCCAAGAAACTCAACATCAAAAACAGAGGCTTCAAAGAGGTAACTGATTTGAACGTTTACTTTCTTAAAATGTTTATAGTCTGGCAGCCGACAGGCTTCTTTTGTTCAAAGTTGGAAATTTTGTATATAGTCTTTTTTTTAAATTATTGGCCTAAAATATTGTCTATACATACATTCATGAATCCACTTGCTGACCGGCTGTCAG
Organism: Electrona antarctica; assembly: GCF_951216825.1. Classification (NCBI taxonomy): domain Eukaryota; kingdom Metazoa; phylum Chordata; class Actinopteri; order Myctophiformes; family Myctophidae; genus Electrona; species Electrona antarctica. Next base: position 24,739,206 of record NC_136806.1, on the reverse strand, counting down.
TATTGGGCAATTTATTTTATAGGGGTTTCTTGTGACCCTACCTACTGTACCATTAACATCCTATGGCAGGCAAAATTGTGAAAAATGTCAAACTTTCTTTATGCTTTAAGTAGCATGTGACATGTCAAACTAGGGGGTTTTCATGATTTCATTCTGAATCCATTCCAAGCAAGTTTTGCACAAAACTGGGCTAAAAACGGTCATAGACGTCATGACAAGTGTGATGAGGTCAGCACATTTTGGGCACATTTGGGCAAGTGGCTATGGCTGTTTTTAGCCCAATGAGTGTATTTTGTGCAAAACTTATGCTTGGAATGGATTCAGAATCGTGAAAACCCCCTAGTTTGACATGTCACATGCTACTTAAAGCAAAAAGAAAGTTTGAAATTTTTACCTGCCATAGGATGTTATAGGTACAGTAGGTAGGGTCACAAGAAACCCCTATAAAAAAATTGCTCAATACTGTCAGCAAGTGGATTCATGAATGTATGTATATAGACAATATTTTAGGCCAATAAAAAATACTATATACCAAATTTCCCACCCGCCCATCTCGGCTGCTGGACTATTAAGGTTTCACGTAAGACTATATTCCATCTTATTCAATATATTGACCTTTTTGTTGCCCTTCTCCTGTGTGTCTGTCAATGTACACCTATAGAAGAAGGTGGGTATGGTTGTGGGCGTTCCTTTCATCAAGTGGGCAACATTGCGTGATCTTATTGGTTTGGAGTGATTATTAACGCCTGCATGGTGTGTCAATGTGGGTGTGTGGACAGTTGTGTGTGTGTGTGTGTGTGTGTGTGTGTGTGTGTGTGTGTGTGTGTGTGTGTGGGGCAGCAGGGAGTGTGTCCAATAATCTCTGAAGTCTTTTGATTGCGGTGATTGACATGGAAAGACCTGAAGTAATCTTTTACTACTAATCATAGAATACATTTTTCGTCAACATTGGCTTAGGAGGACTGTGAGGGCAGGAACGAGAGGTGTATGTGATTTCTGTGTTTGCAATGTACAGATACAGGATATACAGTATATCCTGTGTTATGGGCACGGAAATCTGTATACCTTAAATATTGATTACCCTGCCCATATTGCTCAGTGTTCAGTCAAAATGTGCCTGTCAGTCCAGCTAAGCCATCGGTTGCCGTTCTTACAAGATCAGCAGAGGATGTCAATCAGAATAAATTAACCTGTCCTACTGTATTGGTGGCTCGTCCGGATTTAACATGGTTTATGCTTTCTGCCATTCAACCCTGACAGACAGCCATATTATAATTATATGGTGATTGTAATGCCAATTGTTTCTCAGCTGACATCACTGTCACTGACATCCTGTTAAATGAGGGAGGTTAGATTGAATTGGATGACATTTCACCCAGTTACTTTTGGTATCACTTATGTCTCTTTTCCACTGCATGGAACTGGCTTGACTCGATTACTCAACTCAACTTACATTTGGTACTGGGTGCTTTGTTTCCTACTTGTAGATGGTATGGTACCCCCTCAATGTAGCTAATCATTATTTTGGTAATGGGTACTTCATTTTAGGTCTATATCACAGCGATGTCAAACTCCCTGTGCGTAAAATAGTGCTACGTTTTAGGGGACGTGTCCACAGAAAGCTTTTTGGAGCTGCCAGCGCCTTTCTGCCATGCAGTTCTATGGCAGTGGTTATTGCGGTTTAGGGGGGTTCCCTAGATGACAATTTAAGGCCCTTTTAATACCTACAACACATTTTAAGAAAGAAAAGAAAAAGACCATTACTGTATTCAAAGTAATAAACATATACTGAATGGAACAGGCGATCAACATGCTGAGCGAGCTCAGCTGTGCCGTTATAAACGTGCAACAACAATTATCTTTTCCTTTAATGGCAATTGATAATCAAACCATTTAAAATCCTGTCCAAATTTGAGTTTGTTTCAGCTTTTCATTTTGAATATTGAAGTGGGATTGTGTGACTGCTGTTATACTGCTGCAGCTATTTTCTTTTTTACAATCAAATATAAATTTATATCCTTGGGATATTAATTGACAGTCTTAGCGCCTATAGGACGAATGATGGTCCACTTTGTGCATTCAGGGTTCAGTGGTGTCTCCTGTGGCATATTGGTTGCGTAGTTCCTGACGGTATAAGTGTATCTTCCAGGGCATGAAAGGTACCAATAACGAGTACAGTGACTCCGATGAAGACCAACACGACGCCTACCTGGAGAGGATGAAGGCAGAGGGCAAGATCAGGGAGGAGGGTGACGGCAGTGAGGAGTCGGAGGGCGAGAGCGGTGAGTGTCACAACCCCTGTCAGTCAATTGGATTAGTGTGATATAGCGTTTGGCGGTATACATAATGTGACCATTACATCCAGGATATTGTCAAGCATTGATCCGTCACACTTTCCCCTTACCTGTTGTTTCTGTTTTTAGACGAGTCTTTCAACCCCGGAGAAGAGGATGAGGACATTGCAGAGGAGTGAGTGACTTTTTGCAGTTCATTTTGATTCCATTCCGCCTTTCTTGTCACCAATATACTCTGTCCTTCCCCTTTTCTTATCACTAACTACTTTATATAGGCCTTTATACTTCGTCATACAACTCGGCTATTTTCGAGTGCGCATATGGGCCGGACGCGACATTCTAAATCTTACATGGGTTGTGCTTATAACCACACTCCGCTTCTGTGGCCAATGCGGAAGTGCCTCTCGCCTACAACAACTCTGCAGTGTTACTTGGATCAGTAATATCTAATAATATCACTGTTTTGGCGGAGTAATATGTTAAACTACTCCTTACTGGGTAAAGTAATAATATTACAGTGATATATTACTGTAGTAATTAACATTGCTGTAGTAAGTAACATGTTACTGCCCAACACTGGTGCCAAGTGTGGTGCGGATTGGAGCAACGGTATGCCTGTGGGCACATGTGGAGTGGACCCTGCCTGATGTAGCTATTCTGAATGCAAACCCTTGAACAGTGTTTGGTAAAGATTGGACCTGGGGGGCACACATGGCCCCTGGTATGACTATTGTCATGCCAGACCACTGACCAGAGTTTGCCAAGTTTCGTGCGGATCGGAGAAACGGTGCGCCTTGGAAGTCTGCATGTTGCGTTTGTGACGTTCACCCACCCTCTACACTATTTGAATAGAACAATGACACCAGATTGAAAGTGGTTAATGTCCTCTTTGCCTCATCACATCAATGTTGTTGTTTAATTATAATAACGCCAAGCTTGAGTGACGGCTCTTTGTCTTTGTTGTTTTCCTTCTGTCACTATTCGTCAGGTATGACAGCAACGCCGAGGCGAGCGACAGCAGTGAAGGAGGAGACGACAGTGACGGCGAGGGCGGCACGAAGAAGAAAAAGGTCAAGAAACCCAAAGAGATGAAAGAGAAGAAAGAGAGGAAGCCACGTACGGGAAAGGTGAACATGGAAAACAAATGACAGTATTGTATGCAAGGCTGAAGAGAGACGATGAGTTAGGTGTGGTGAAAACACTGTATTATCTTTTACCAGTATTTTTTATACCCTTGTATATCTTTAGAAGCAAGGACCTTTTAACCACCTACTTTAGACTTAGTTCCTCCTGTTCCTAACTTCCTATTGGAACATTGGGCGACTCTGTTCCGGTCCCTGGTGACCCGCCTTGCACCATGCCAGCTGACACCCATCTTGTTTAGGTCTTCCTTGAACATATGTCTTAAGGTCTTCTTCGGACTCCCTCTCTTCCTTTTACATCCTCTGGCACCCATTCCATTGCCACGCTCACTGCGCTGGTCCCTCTCTTGGTAGTCGCAGCACGTGTCCAGGCATTTAACCACTTAAACACTATTATTTGTAAACTTGACCCCACTCAGCTCTGTACTGCTCCTTTTCGCCCTGCACCAAATAATAAATATCTAAAAATGGGTTCACATGTTTAATCTTGAGGATGTTTTGATTAGTTACTAATTGAACAGCTTCTGTGTTATGCTTAAATTTAGTTCAGGTTTAGGTCGTGTATGTACTAGTCAATGTCCCAAGTATAGCAATCCAAACATGGCTTTTATGTGTCAGCACATTGTTCCTCTGTGTTGCAGAAGAAACGGAAGGACCCTGACGCCCCCAAGAGGCCGATGACTGCCTACATGCTGTGGCTCAACAACAGCCGTGAACGCATTAAGTCAGAGAACCCTGGCATCTCCGTCACTGAGATCTCCAAGAAGGCTGGGGAGATGTGGAGACAGTTGACCAAGGAGGACAAGGAGGTGAGAGAGGAGCAGAGAGTTACTATATCTGGACAGTTGTATAACTATTTTATCATAATCTTGAAATTGCTCAACACATCAGTCAAAATGAAATGTTCTATTATGAGTGCAATAAGAATGCTATTGTCACATCGATACCAGGCTAAAATATACCGTCCAAACCCATTGTACTAATCATTTTACAAAATCGTATTTTAAAGGTAAACATTCTGCCACTTGTCTGCCTCCCGCTCCTTTGTTTTTCACCTCTGTCGGTATCTGGCTCTCTCTATTTCTCTCTTTCAGGAGTGGGATGAGAAGGCTGTAGAGGCTAAAAAGCAATATGACATAGCCAAGAAGGAGTACAAGGAGAGTGGTGGAGGAGCCTCAGCCTCAGCCTCAGCCTCAGCCTCCTCACCTCCCAAAAAGTAAGGCTGGTAACACGCATAGTGCTTGCTTTTCTTGATGCATGATGATGTATGTACTTAACACACCTTTTCAAACCCCTGTCCTCTCTCTCAGGGACACTAAGAACAAAACGGGCAAGAAGGAGGAGAAGAAGAGGAAGTCGTCAGGAGACAAAGAGAAGGAGCGAGCAGGAGGAGCAGCAGGTGGTAATGAGAGCTTCAAGAGTCGAGAGTTCATCGAGACCAGTGAAGATAGCTCGTCGGACAACGACCGCAAGAAGTCCAAAAAGAGTAAAAAGAGCAAAAAGGTAAAGGTTCCAACCGATTTCGGCCAATAAAACTCCTATATAACAATACATCTAAATGCATAGAACATGGACTTCTTTTAAAGGTAGGGTACAAGGTTAAAAAACAAAAACTCCCAAAGTAGTAAAGTAGATGTTGGTTGTGCTGACCCCACTTTTGTTTTTGGTTTAAAAATATATATATATTTTTCGGTTGCCAATGTGTGACCGCAACGGCACCTTTCCGCGACCCAACTTTGGATTGCGACCCCTAGTCTCACAAAATGTAGGTAACAACAAGCTTATAGTTTATAGCATATATAATTATAATGTATCCTAGTTTTTGTCGTTTAAGACTTTTAACAGAGGGAGGGCAGCTTATGTTTCAGTTTAAAAAAAAAAGAGAGACCATAAATAAACTGCCACCAGAAATGTACTGATCTTATTTTGCCAAGAAAAAACAAACCACAACCATCCATCGCTCATAATGAATTCTTCTCTCCATTGTCAGGAATCTGAGAAAGAGGAGGAAGAAGAGGAAAAGATCTTGTCCACCCCTCCCAGCTCGGGGCAGGAGTCTGACTGAAAACACACACACATGCACAAACTTTTCCATCCATACACATTCAGACATCACAGACCAAGGATTTGTACTACCACTTCTGTGTTACATCCCACAAATAACAAATGAACTGAGAGACAACCCAATGGATATTGTTTGTACTTTTCTCCCTCAATCGCTTTCTTCTGTCCTTTTTTTTAATTTCCGATACAAGCTCATATCGTGTGGCTGACTCAACGATGAGCCCATGCAACATTGGGATTTCCTGCTGACAACTCATTGACTTGGTGGTGTACTTGTGTACTTGTACTTGTGTACTTGTGTACCGCATTTCCCATAATGCCCAAAGGATGTTTTCATGCCCCACATGGAGATGGTATTTGTTTTGAAGTTAGTAGTTGTATTGTGGATGGAGAGGAAATGGGCGAAAGGTTTAGGATTAGACATTTTTTGTTTTGTTTTAGAGAACAAAAAAAAAAAGTCAGTTGGTGTATTTTCATTTTGTCGTCAGGTCACGTTTTCAGGTTGATTAAATAAATTGTTCTTTTGTAATAAAGTTTGCTTTTTGAGTTCATTTGACCCCCTATTCTTGTATTACAGGGCAGCTGATCTGCCATAGATTTACTGTAGTCCAGGCAAAATGGGTCCTAACCCTCATCATTCCTAATTGATATGGATAGCTGCTAAGTACTAGTCTGGCAAGGGATTCCATGTGCCTCCGCATGCGTTAGGCCTCCCAGAGAAACTTTACACTGTCTCACTGTTGATTACTCTATAGGGTTTTAACTTTTAACATCAAGTAATAGTCGTATTAAAAATATATATGTCTGAGTTCCCCCAAATAAATGTGTCTGTATGTTTGCCTGTGTATCTATCTACAGTATGTTCACAACTTCAGTTCTACTGACTGAGTCTTGCGTGCTGCTCAGTGGTTTAACAAGTGTCGTCTTCACCAGTTGGCCTCGTGTCTGGCAGGCTAGCTTGAGCTTCCCTTCAACCCTGTGATGGTCACTGGCCTTGGCGTCTTGCGGGGGCAGGTTCTAGGTAGCGTCTTGCGCCTCAGGGCAAGGTAAGAGGTGAAGCACTCTCCCACCGCCACAGCAGAAAGCTGGGTACAACACCGAGCAGTACCAGCAGTGCCCCCAGCGGGTGTGCAGACGCTTATACAACATACCAAAAAGTCATTAGACCGACCACACCATCGCTCCCAACATCCGTTACCGGTTACAAATCACCCGTCCTGCGGGTTACAAATCACCCGTGGCGTCCGTGTGTGGTTAGTGTTTGGGTAGGGTGTCGGACTAATAAATGTCGAACTCTTGGAATGTCGGAACTAATGCCTGCACCCGCCTCCGGCGTGGTCTGGTGCTCCATCAAACACAACTGGCCGTGTTTAAGGTGGGAACTTAAGCTGGCGATGGATCAAATGACCGTCCTTTTTGCTGCACTGCAGAAGTTACTAGCAAATGTATATGGGAGGATGCACAGTCGTTGATACCTCCCCAGCTGGGAGGATGCACAGTCGTTGATACCTCCCCAGCTGGGAGGATGCACAGTCGTTGATACCTCCCCAGCTGGGAGGATGCACAGTCGTTGATGCCTCCCCAGCTGTGGGGGTGGTGCCAGCAAGTGCAACAGGATATTTGGCGGGTGAAAAGTGGGAATTGGAAATGACTAAATTGGGTTCTCCTCACTTTCTTGGTAGGTGCCACCATGCCAGACAGCCCAAAGGGTAAGGTGTCAGACTAAAGGACAATCCCTAGATAAAACAAAAACATTTTACAGAAATCGCCACAAGAAAGCACTCCAAGCAGACGCCCAAGGAGATACCAGCCACCGCCTGTGCAGTTTGGGCATGAAATGGGATCTCCTTGACCCAAAAGAAACCATCAGAGATGTAGCCTGGTATGTAAGAACTATTGTATAAACTTATGTTATAGGACTCATTATGCCATTTGATGATATGTTCAGAACACTAGGGTGTTCTGAACATATCATCTAGGGTAACACTTAAAGGCCAGGTTCTATAATGCATTCGTAATGCACTTATAAGGCTTCATAACACTCGTTACTAATGTTTATAATTATGCACATATCCATGACAGTGATGGGCATGTGTGACCCCCACATTTTAGTCGGTCATATATAGCCCAGAAAGAAAGACTTCTATTGGTTGCTGTTGGCTTTAGGCGACCATACACTGCTCTTTATCTTAACCAGGCAGCACGATTGAATTTGTGTTATAGGAGGGTAGATTGAAGGCCGTACTGCAGAGATGGATGAAAGCAGAGGTTGAGGGTTAAGTACCCAGTGGTTTGTAAAAGCACAGCTGTCTTAGAGTTTGAGCCATGGATGTATTGAACAGGGTGGTTTTTAACAGCCAGAGACACTTAAGATGTGTGGTTCAGTCCCACTTTTACAATGTCAATGTCAGACAGTCTCTAGGATGCCACGCTGCTTGTTCTGCCATCACAATTTAGTCTACTCACTCATTTCAAAAGGTTAATGCATGTCAAATAGCAGTAGAAAACAATCACGGGCGCCCTCAGTCTGTATGTAGAGCAGTTTGCCGTGTGCACGGCTCATGAAGATTCACAGGACTTTGGAGTGCTGGCTATTGATTTCTTAATGTCAAATGGCAGAACATCCTAAAACCTCTTGGTCCTGGACTTAGTTTTTGTGTCATTTTATCATGCCTGACTTAAGTCTACTTTGGTGTATGACGTATAATAGTAGAATAATGTATCAGGAATATGAATAAATGCTCTTGTGTTTTTGTCTCATCCAAATACTATTGTAGTTCCTGTTCATTCAGATTGTTTTTAATCTCATCTCTCTTGAGCCCAACTCAAACGAGGGCTCCATGGCTCCTACATGTCAAATCGAACCACGTCAATATATATACACAAAGTATATATAAATGTTTTCATTAAAGAGTTAAATTAACAGTTTTTGTGGTTGTAGGCAGGAGGTGTGTACATAATGGATGATGACCAACATATATTCTGTGTCTGTTAGAAATGTAAGAGAGCAAGAGACATTGTGAGAGTGCATGAGGCGGAGATGTTTTTTCATCCTAATGTAGTGTGTGTGCTTGTCCGTGCGCATGTGTGTTTTTGCTAATAATTTCCTGCATAATGATGATCACTTTTACATTACAGTGGTTTCCGCTTTCAGCAAAAATCATATTAAAGGGGACGTCTCTCACTCTTGTTTTTTCTAGTCTCTTAACGACATATAGATGAAATCTGGCCATTACTGGAATGCACGTGCCACAGTGGTACACAATGGCACGAGCAGATTTTGGTGTGTACTGAGAGGTCCTGCAATTGGCTTCTAAATGTATAGAATGTGTGTACACAATATGTTATGTTTGGGCGGTGTTGCACAGCCCTATATCGCGTTACTGTTAATTGACCGCAGACATAATGGAACCACTTAAGAAATGACATCTTGCAGTGTCTCTCTCCAGGCACACATCCATATTCTGCCGTTAAGACTACTTTATATTATCACACTGAGAGGCAAAGCTGTAGTGTGTTATCTGAGAAATGGTCATAGTACGTGTAACCGTCACTCCATAGTTGTTATTAAGATTGATGTTTCTGTCATTTCTAAATGGATTTGTAAAACTTGTTTCATGGTGTAAACAGAGTAAGGGAATCCATGTATTCGTGGATGGTTCATCATACCTAAAGTATTAAGGATTTGAAGACTTAAAAGTAGGGTATTAAAATGATATTCTTTCAATTCTTTGGTTAAAACAATGTTTTTTGTTAAATGATTAAGGCACTATATTCTGATAGTAATCCTTGCTATAGAGTGTTTATTCAGTAACAGTTGTTTCCCCATCTCTCCAGGTCTTAATAAACAGAAAATATGTTCAGATAAGTGTCAAAATTTCAGCCAATCAGGAGAGAGTATCCATTTATCACCTTCCAATTCCACTTTTTCTAATTTCTTGGTGTTATCACTTCCAATTTCACTTGTTGCGCCAGGGACCCCCAAAATTGAAATGCATTTGGCTGTGGACTCTCATCTGAAAATGTTTTGTGTTAAAAAAATGAAATAAAAAATATTTAAAACACAAGATTTTTCAAAGATCTTTGAATAGCCAACTGTAAAATCTAAAATGACACACAGATGCTTTCCCGTTTTTTCCCCACGTTTTGAATGGGTTAGGCTAGTTTTAGATCATGACCCATCTGTGTAGTGCAGATTTACAACTGCACAGTCATAGTAGTAAACAGCATGTAGCTGTTAAACAACTTCATCTTCGATGGCTTTAACAAGAAATGTGTCCACAGCAAATGGAAGAGGAGTAGTGTGTGTGTGCGCGTGTGCGTGCTTTCAAAAGTGCTCAGCTGAACAATAGAGCAAGAGATGGAGACAGAGGAAAAATATCAAATGGGAGATATGCATTTGTGGTGAGGACACAGTGAGTGGTTGTGCAACTTGTGCCTGAGGAGAATATGGACAAGAGGTTTTCAGTGAGGAAGTGCTGTCTCTTTCTGTCTCATTTCTCTTGTGGGAATGGGAGGTGCGATGGGAGGTCCAATATGTGTCCATAACCAATCAAAACAGAAAGGGTCAGGGACAAGAATCAGGGGGTGTGGGGGTTGAAGTCCCTTTATCAGTGATATAGCAGAGGAACATACGATGAGAGAAACTGAACTAGACTGACTTGCATTTGGCAATAAAAGGCACACTTCTCAGACTTTCTAAAAGGATAACTTTTTTTCATGACTGAGAAAGCCGCCTGTTGAGAATCAGTCTCATTTTTTTCTGACACGGACAGGGGAGAGGAGGACAGTCCCTCTTATGTGCACATAGCTATGGGCTTGGGCTCTGCGATCTCTGGGTTTGTGACTGATTTCTTCACCTATGAGACCACCAAGTCTGTGGTGGTCAAGAGCTGGTCTGTAGGGATCATCAACCGGGTCGTACAGCTACTCATCATCACCTACTTTGTCTGGTCAGTATTAGTGGCATTAGTAGAAGAGAGCATGCATATTCCATGTTTTTCTTGTTGGTGTGTTTGTGCATAGGCGATCGATCAACCTGTAAGCTATACTCTTTGGTTTACCTGTAACCAGACAGTCTGTATATCTATCTCTGTCCCCATGCTTTTTCCAAGCTCCCAATGATCTAATAAGACTACAGAAGGACATAATTGTGTAAAATCTCACGTTTGTTTTCTCTCGGTTCTGCAGTTATGTCTTCATCTATGAGAAAGCATACCAGGTGACTGATACAGGCATAGAGTCCTCTGTCATGACCAAAGTCAAGGGCTTTGGTTACCACAACGGCCAGGTGATGGATGTGGCGGACTATGTCTTCCCTTCCCAGGTGTGTGGCCCTGATAACATAATATGGTCAACATTTATACAATATAAGTAAATGCTGCACACACATAGACAAAGCATTATTGGCTTTTAAATATTTTGTATGCAAACAAATATTTCTATTATTATTTAGGTCTAATGCATTGGGGTTTTCACAATAATTTTAAAAGCAGTGTTTTACTGTATACAAATTCATATTTAAAACGGAAATGGCCCCCTGGTACATAAATAAAATATCCCTAGTAATACTATGGAATCAGAAAACCAGCAGATTATTATGCCTCAATAAATTGTGTGTGTGTGCGCGCGCGTGCGTGCATGTCTGCATTTTATGATTAGGATGCAAGACTATCCAAGTTTTTATGTGATATGACATTATACATGCAGCACGTTCTGATTAGAATAGTTACAGGTGTACCATCCGACCAACTTACTTACTGGTACTTACATTACATTACATCCGTACTTTTTTTTAACGGAACCAGGGTAGTCTGACATACTACAATAAGAAGACATGCACTACATTTCACATAACATTTTTGATTGGTATATAGAATTATGTTCGACATATAAGAAATGACTAACAACACCAACATGTGCTTAGGGTTCGAGTGTGTTCAGTATTATGACCAGCTGGGTCATCACAGAGAACCAGTTCCAAGGAAAATGTAAAGAGGTGAGTATGCATTCAGTAGAAAATATTTTTAAATGAGAAAAAGAAATTCACTCGTTTTAGAAAAGGATAGGATTGAACTTTCCCATTGAAAATACACTGTGTATTGTGTTGAGCTGACATACTATTTGTTTCTACCACAGTACATCATGTGCATGTTTCTGTGCTTGTGTTCAGACTGTTAGCTTGTTCTATTGCACAGACGACATAGACTGTGAGGAGCATATGGATGAATCTTACCTCGGGAATGGTGAGTCCAGGTCCTAACATGCTTCCTGAAGCTTGTACCCCAAAACACTGTTGTCAATATCAGTCTTTAAAAACGCTGTTTCTCCTCTGTCTTGTTCCCAGGTTTTGTAACAGGTAGATGTCTTCTACCCCCCAGTGACCAAAACGGGACACAATCTTCTAGTGACAAAAATGGAACACAATCTTCCAGTGTCATAAATGGGACACAATATTTAAGTGACATAAATGGAACACAATCTTCCAGTGACATAAATGGAACACAATCTTCCAGTGTCATAAATGGGACACAATATTCAAGTGACATAAATGCGACACAATATTCAAGTGACATAAATGTGACACAATATTCCAGTGAGAAAAATGGAACGCAATCTTCCAGTAAAATAAACGGGACACAATCTCCCAAAAATGAGACACGATCCTCCAGGAAATACGTGCCACGAATGAAAAGAAAGGGTAGATGTGAAGTTCAAGGCTGGTGTCCAGTTGAGAATGAGAGGGTCAAAGGGTAAGACACACACACACACACACACACACACACATTCTACACTGTACGTTGGTTGACTGCATGAAGCTTGTCATTATTATTCATATCTGTTCACCTGTCCATATCAGGGAACGGATGCTGTATGTGGAAAACTTCACCATCTTCATAAAAAATAGCGTCCGATTTCCGCTCTTCAATGTCACTAGGTGAGTCACACACACACATGCACAGATATACACACATACAGAGACAGATACATGTAGACACATTCACAAATGTAACGATAGAGATTTGTACATTTAATTACCCTTATTCACATTTGCTATGAGAGTAGTCTTGTGTATCCAGACGATCAAAGATCTCACCCTACCGATAAGTCTGGTGACATGCCTTGTAGGGGCTAAAACTGGGTGGAACTGGATATTTATATATTTTTTTAAAGAAAGCAATACAAAGATTATAGGCCCATCCGTCATACTGGGATGTCTCAGGATTGGTTTTCATTTCAAAGCCTAGTGCATTGCTTATTAGTGTTGGTTATCTGCTGTTCTTCCCCCTACATTGAACTTAGTTGTCCTCAGATGTATCAGTAGGCAGAGATAATATTAATAATGCACATCTTCACTGGTCTAAAACACAAAATGACCAACTAATCACTTTCTTTGTTACTCAGGGGGAACTTCCCCCACACTCTGACAGCATCCCAAATCAAACGTTGTAAATACGACCCAGTGACCAACCCTCTGTGCCCAATATTCCAAGTGAAGGACATACTGAAGTACATTGGCTCAGATGTGGCTTCCCTCTCCGACAAGGTCTGAACGTGTTTGCTCTTTCTCTCTACAAAGGCTCATCTGTACTGTGTTGCATGACCCTGTGGCCCAGTTTTGTTATATAAATATTATTGTTGAGTGGTGCAACCACTCCCTTACGGAGTCTTACGGTCTGGAACACCCCCCCCCCCCCCCCACACACACACACACACACACCCGGGGACCCCCACATGGTAACTCTGTCATTTCTGTACCGTTTTGGACGCGGGGCGGCTCGCCGGAAACCGGGCCGGCACCATGGGTGCGTTCCTGTGGGTCTGGAACTTCCCCCCCCCCCCCCGGGAACCCCCACACGGAGTTGCACCACTCACTTCACATGGGTGTGATTTGTATTCATATTTACTGAATTAAAATGTAATGTGTTTATTCGTAGTATTGGCATTGATCACGTGTTCGTATGTTTTATATTAAACTAGAGCACCGCTAGTTGGCACAATTCAGGAATAATGTAAGTCAGGAACGATGCAAGTTGGGGCACTGCACACCCCGGGTAATTGACGAGAAACACACCAAGTCAATGCGTGCCCAAATTATGAAGACAGACAGTCAGACACATTCATGAATCATGAATCAATAGATACATACATAGATGTATGTATAACATATAGAAACTTTCTTACATCATTTTTGTCAAGTGAATCAGTTGAACATAATTTCATGTACAATATGAGTCTAATTTAAGTTTAGAATTAGCCTTAAAACAGGTCTCTATAGCTGCAGTCTTTAATGTTATTGTTCAGGGTGGTCTTTACTACTTTGTTATGTTTTATACGATAATAAGACAAAGCGTAAAATATACATATTTTTGTTTGACAATGTTGCAGCATTAGTAATAAAAGCAAGAATTATTACCAAGAAAACAGTTTAGACCATGTGCTGTACATGAAGTTCTTATTCTATCTTATGAATATCTAATGTAAAGTGACTATAATATTGAATATTATGTGACTACATTTATATTATGTGATTGTGACTACATTCTCTTCCCCTGGAAGATGAAGGGAGAAAGAACTAGGATTTTGTCTTTGTCTCTGTCTTCCTTCCTCTTGTTCCTTTCATCTCTTAGGGCGGAGAGATAGGAATAAACATTGAGTGGAAGTGCAACCTTGATCTGGATGTTGAAAAGTGTTTACCCAGGTATGCCTTCACACAACTCGATCTCCCGTTTAGGAGGAATAGGGTCTCCAAAGGCTATAACTTCAGGTAATTAAGGGACCTTCCATATCACGTATCTCTTTCAGAATTAAATCGGACAACAGAGATTTTAACAGAGTACTATTTCCTTCTCTCCATCCATTGACAGATTTGCCAAATATTTCAAGACGGAAAATGGGACTGAATTTCGAACTCTCCACAAGGCTTTTGCTCTTCGCTTTGACATCATGGTCACTGGCAATGTAAGTAATGAAAAACTACCTAACCACACATGTACTGTATCATGTGTATAACATAGTATGCACATGTATGCATGTTCAGATGAATTCCACCAAGTTTTGGTTTGAGTTTAGTTCATAATAATGTTCAAAACATTGTTTTTAAGTATTAGTACTATAATAATAAGATCATTTTGACTATCACAAAAATCTATTCTTTGAGATATACAGGTATTTGGGGGCATGTCTGTGTCCGCCATTGTCTATTTTTGCTGAATGATTGCATAATGAAAAATATGTCCATGGAATGCATTACTGATGTTGCAAGCAGGGACAGAATGGAGCTTAGAGATTAGTCGAGCATGCTGGATATATCAATATTGTCTGTCAACCAAATTTATTCTTTTGTATAGCCTACATGAAACCCATGGCCACAGGCCAGCTTTCTGGTGTGCATTGAGAACATATTTTTGGCAAACCTTTTCATGCATACACACTATGCATGAAATGGTGTAGAGCATATTTCATTTTGAAATGCAGCACATTTCTAAAGGAACTACAATATTCTCACCGGAGTGGGAACAATAGAGGCATCTGCCTTAATGAAGGACATAATATGTCATTCATATAATGTGGATCTATTTCCCTCTGTGTTCATCCAGGCAGGGAAGTTCAGCACTATACCTACAGTGATCAACCTTGTTGCTGCCTTCACTTCTATCGGACTAGTAAGATCACATCTTAACCACTTTCAAACTGGCACATCCCTATTTTGGGCTTGTCATTATAGTCAAATGTAGCCTATTTATTTATTTTGTAAATAATAATACAAATAAAAGGAAGAAAAAGATCTACAAGCTCACAGTTTGTTGCATCACAATGCATTGTGAGCTTGTATAGCAGCTATTCGGTGGTTAATCAAATTGGATGAATGTGAATGCTGTATTATCTGAATAACCATTAACCTCCTCAATGTTGTACTATTTGGCTGCAGGGCACAGTGCTCTGTGATCTCATCTTACTCAACTTTTCGAAAGGGGCAGATCAATACAAGGCCAAGAAGTTTGAAGAGGTACAACTTCTTGCCTGCACTTCCTGAAACTTTGTCCGCTTGCCGGCTCGTACATCTACAACCTCAAATGTCTGCTGAAGCTTAGATTTCTTTGATGCCTCTCTTTCTCCACAGGTCTCTGGAGAATCGATAGACACCCAGCTAGATGCAACCCTCTCGCAGAGCCCTGGGAGCGAGCTTGCTGAGCTGTCAATCAAACAAGGAATGAAGAGTTCCTATGACTCTGGAGCGGGGTCTCTCTCTGCTGATCAAGCCGTCTGACAGGACAGCCTCCCTGGCAATTCTGGAGAAACCACCTCTCTTGTCTCAGTTTGAGGTGTACTTCATTCTGGTTTCCTGCAGCCTTGCATCCACCCTCTTATCATCATCTCCACTAGTGTAGGCTACATACCTGTACACGGTAGGATGTTTTTGTTAGAGAATACATACATTTTGCTACATTCGCAAACACTGTTTGCAAGCGATTCGTTTGGGAAACTCCAGCACGTAGACATGTACACGAGGGAAGCAGCAAGCTATTATAATACATCCGCTTTTAGAAATAGCAACCAAAAAGAGGCACCTCTCCATGTACTTACATGGCTGAATGATATTATTGTTATTACAGACACTGCTTGAATTGGGCTGGTACTTGCCGGTACAGAGTACCTGTCCTTATAACTTATAATTAATTACATACCGCCACTTCCTGTTGAAACTACAGTACACTTATAGGAAACCATGCACTATCATAGTCTATGGGGGCATGTCGTTGCTCCAGTGAACCTCATTCATAACCCCAAAATATGTGTTGGCTACTTCATTTGGCACAAAAATAGTGACCATCATTAATCATTTTATCATATGATTATAACCTTTGGTACGATTAAAATGTACATGTACCATACATGTAAAAGAAATTTACCTGTTAAGGCCTATTCATAGTCTGGATTTGGTGAGCTGACCACCGGAGCTGAAATAACGTTGAGCGGTGGTGAGTAAAAACAGAGAGAAGGGCTGGAGCGGTGGCGGTGGTTTGCTCTTTGCTCTACACTGATGTTGGTAGCCTATTAGGCTATTTAGAATTGTCCAATTCTTCGTGAAAATCAATAGTGGTAGAGAGTGCTAAACCAACAAAATGTTTCAGTACATTTATAGAATATCTGGCTTCTGCTTATATTAACAGCACCATGCACGCCGGGCTCGCTCGCTCGCTCCATCATAGTATACCCCATAGGCCGATGGATACTTGAATAATGCAGGGAAAAGGTTCCTGTAGGCTACACTCCCACAATGTATGTAATGCAAATACGATATAGTATACAAATTCCTGTCAAAGTGTCAAGTCTTTTACCACAAATCTATAGCCTAATAACATTACCCATAATATTTTATATTGTGACCGAATAGTATGATATGAGTACTGTTTCATGAGTGCTGTTGTCAAATGGCTGTCAAATTTGACATGCCTTGCACATGCATGCACAGTGTTTTCAGCCTTGGAGTATTGACAGATTACTCCTGACAAGGTGCTAAAACTAACATGTGGACAGAGATGGTTTTCATTTTAAAACTCAGCGTTTCAATGAAAACACCTTAGTGTAGTAGATGTAGTCTTGCTAGCCAGGCTTTTCCCAATTGGGATGGGATTGGCGGGGCAGAGGAATAAGTCCATAGTCAACATAAAACTCAAAAGATCCAATACCTAAATACGAGGTTACAGCCTTTAAACAGTTACCCCCCTCACCATGTATGTACTGCTTGTTGAACCTACATGTAAATCCAGCCATACAACATTTGTAAGTAGTCTCATGAAAACACTGCAATATCTTGACTATAATAAAAAATAGTGATACCTTATGTTTCCTCGTGCAATTAAATTTTTTACTTTTAGTACAAACTATTCTTATGATTGATGGCATGCAACTAAAATGATTAAAATGTATTTTCTCTCTGCAGTCAAGTCCAGCTATATGACAGATACTATGCTAAAAATCAGTATTGGTGGAAATATGTACTGTACTGACACCACTTTGAATTAAGTGATTACTATGACATTGCATTGTTCTTCTGCCTTTGGATGAGAGAGAGAGAGAGAGAGAGAGAGAGAGAGAGAGAGAGAGAGAGTGAGTGTGTGTGTGTGTGTGTGTGTGTGTGTGTGTGTGTGTGTGTGTGTGTGTGTGTGTGTGTGTGTGTGTGTGTGTGTGTGTGTGTGTGTGTGCTTGTGCGTGCTTGTGCGTGCACGGCCGTGTGTGCGTGCGTTATGGGGTGCTTAAGTGGCTGTGGCTTGTGGTGTACAGATGGGCCATTATTAGTGCATTCCTGGGAATTTACATCGGACACACTGCACAGACTAATGGACTACAGGGAGATCAGGGTCTCAGTTCATTCATCAAGCCACTTTTTCAAATAGATCAAATGTGCAGAGAATTGTTGCATCTTAATTTAAGTTTCGTGTTCATACTGTAAATTGTTGCATACTATGTAACTAAATTCATATACCGGTAATCTGAAAATGAACGTAATGCTCAAGCCCAAAATCCTTTTTGCTTTTTCCTTCATCGTTCCCCTCACCTATTGTCTCTCACAAGAGATTCAAGGAAGTAAGAATCAAGCGGGATTCTTGATCAAAATAATGCCACAGCCTAATGAAAGTACATTTTGGGGGGGCAAATGTACTTATATTAGGCTGTGGCATTATTTTTTTTATGAGAAATTGATTCATAGTGGTGATAGTGATCACATAGAATAATCATTCACAAGTGAAATGATGAACACCCTCAAGGCCTGTGGGGGTCCCTGTACCCCACTATGAAATCCACCGCAGCCTTTACCACACTCTAACCACCTCTGTCACCACATTCTCTGACCAGGGCCACTAATAGATCAGATAAAAAACTAAGGGTCACTAATAGATCAGACTAAAAGGCCCCTTAATGGCTCTGGGAACAGGCAACTCCACTATGGGGTGAATGGACAGAGGAAGTGACAGCAGCTGGTCACGAGGATTAATGTGCTAATGTAATCATACAGATCAATAGCAAACATCTAATGGAGATGACAGCAGCTTAAGTTACATGTAGAGCATATTCTTCTGTCATTGTCAGGACACCCAGGTTCCAACCGAGGAAAGTTGCATAGTGCAGCTTTTAAAGTTAAATGTTCTTTTCAAATAATGGAACTTTAATGTACTTAATAAAAATGATTAGCGATCAAAAGGTTATTTGTACTTGTTTATATTCATTTGTTTACTTAAAAGTTCCCACATTTTTTCAAATTGATTTCAAGATTTATTTAAAAAATATATTATATAAAATATATTATTATTACAACATATTGGTCAAAACATCGCTAATCGATGGTCCCAGCAGATAATCCTCATTGTCATCATATCCATATTGGAATTAATAAAAAAAAAAAAAATAATAATAAAATAACTCAATGTCAAACTCTGGAGCTTATTGCATTTAGTTCTTTGATTTGGTTCTGTGTAAAATAAAGGCATCATTTAATGACAATTTTTAACAGAGAGATGCCTGGCTATACAACAAAATGTACTAAAACAAAGTATCCTCATAAATTGTATTTTCAATAGAAAAGGGGATAATTACATGATGATCCTTCAGACTAAATATTTCCTTTTTTTGTGTGTGTGACACTGTGTGTCCTGTCAGAGATTATTACAGAATACGTATATTAAAAACGACAATGGTGATCCATGTGGTCCCAACACACCCAGGAGATGAAGTGTTGAAACAGACATTGAAGTGGGGAAAGGAAACGGATCACGCTCCTGCTGTAGCTCTTTCCACAGTAATCTGGGTCTGAAAGGTGAGCCAGTTGTGTGTTCATGTGTCCAGGTTGTGAGCCAGTTGTGTGTTCATGTGTCCAGCAGGTTGTGAGCCAGCAGATGGCGTCGCAGCTTTAAAGAACAGGGTGACTCACTGTCACTCAAGAAGATCCAAAAATGTTGCACATATCCAACAACCTTTTGAAGGCATGTTATATGGTCCCAAAACGAACAAAGGTCAAAGGCACAAAAGAAGCTCTGCACATTGTAGCTCCCTTACACGATTTCCCTTTCTTTTGGGCATCCAATGAGTGACGTTTACAGCCAAAGCTCTTCAGACTAAACTAGAAAAGGATGCTCTTTGGAGTGCAGGTATTTGCCAGGCCGGGTGGCCTACCAAGTGTCAGTCATGGGTTGCAGCAGACAGGACATGTGTAATGTGTACACTCCCCAATGGGGACATCCTATTGCATTGTATTTAAATCTAGTTCAGGGACGCTTCTACGGTTATATTCAACTTATGACTGCATTAGCTTGGTGGTTTTCTCACGTACTGAGATGAATAGAGTGATCTTAAGTTTTTATATTGTATTGTATGTTTGATTTCAATACTGTGCTAAGGTCTGCACAACAAACCAGATTCATCAGATGATGATCACATGATGTACACTAGTATTTAAGATGGCCTCATCATTTCTCTCCATCACTCACTTATTTAGTCTGAAGAATCAATTTGGCTCAAACCGTCACTCGTTGGATGCCTAAATAAAAACTAAAATAATAAGGGAGCTACATTACACGTACAATGTGCACCGCAGACCTTTTTTTTGCCTTTGATCTTCTCTCACTGTCGCTGTCAGTGTTGGTCACTGTTTAGTTTTCTTACCATTGCCAGTCTTCATCCTCTTCAATGCCTTGATCCAGGCGGGGAGAGCAGATCGTGATGCTGGTGTCACTGTCACCACTTGCTCCGTTTGCTGCGTCCCTTGATCCCCCTCAATGGACGAGTCGTCCTCACTTACGGAGTCGTCGTCTGAGACAAAAATGTCTAGATCCAGGTTGATGGGCGCAATGGTGATCACTTCCTCTGAGAAACGAACTCGACGAGTCTCCTCAACTCTCCTCTGAGTCCGGGAGAATGTGCACAGGGATGGAAAGAAAGAGTTGGAGTAGAAGAAGATGAAATTGGAAATACAGGATGGAGACATTTTAGACAAAAGTCTCATGAGTTTAACTAAGACCTGAGGCCGAGTCTTAGTAGTATAGTATGCATCAATGGTTCTCAAACTTCTTCACGTCAAGGACCCCCAAAATGTATTTGGCTGTGGACCCCCCATATCAGAAATATGTTGTTCCAGTGACCTCCAGAAGCAAAGATTTGCGTTAGAAAATGTATACTTAAAGATCTTCGATTTGATATAAGTGACGTGCAAATGATGCGCTATGAGCTTGTATATATCTGCTATTTAGGCCTAGCCCTGCCAAAGTATAAAGAACCAATGTATAAAATGGTAAAATAATTCAAAAGTAGCTATTAAAGTTCTGATGAATTATAGACATATTTCCTAGAATGGCTAATAATAACTATTATCAATTTTGAATGTGAGTCATCACAACATGGCCAGAACATTACAAAGATGGTTAATCTCACCTTCTTAGTCGCCGTTTCCGTTGAAATGGATGACCCAGAATCTTGAGACACGGATTTTCTCAGTGCACTCCGGGGCACAGCAACAGGAGGACGAGAAGAGGGTGGCAGAGGAGATGAAAGAGAGAACATTGACATAATGTCACCGCCATTATCGTTTATCTTCTCTGTCTCATGGGCAACGTGGCTGAAGGAGAAGCCAGGCAAATACATGGGCTCGTCTGTGAGGAGTGAGAAAAGAATTACAGTGGGTTTCAAGCGTTTTCACAGCGAACAAATCTACACAAATCTATACATTATCTACACACCAGGGGTCTTCAGGCCAAGGACCCCTTAGCAGAGAGAGCCATGAAGCAGGGACCCACTACTACATGCATTGTGTACAATTGTGTTGGAGATTCAACTTTTTTCATAGCTTTCATAGATAGAGTATATAGCTTAATATGGCTTAAACCCTCAATACTAAGTAAACTTGACCTTTGGCTCTGTGCTTGGCCTGTCCTTCTACATCTACACCAAACCTCTTTGCTGAAAATAGCCAATCTACTATTAGATCTCTCTAATAGTAGACCTGCTATTTTCGCTATTGTTCCTCTCAGAATAGGGATGCTATAGGGTTGAAGTGGTTAATGTAAAAGAAATAAAAAAGGCTCCTATCACACAAAGATTTGGCGGACCCCCTTTAGTAACTGTGAGGACCCCCTAAGACCCGTGATCTACACAGTAAAGTTCTCATATGAAGCTCTGTTAACTTCAACTGCAGTCTATACTGTACATGCAGAATGGATTTGACCAGATAAAACGTCTTGTTCTGACCTCTCTTTGCCTCTTTTCTCTCTCTCACGTCCTCCTCCTCCATGCGGTCCTCCTCTCCTCCCTTCTCCTGGGACCTTCTCTTTCTGTTCAGATGGACTCTGTCCGTCATGGATGAGTTGTCCAGCACATCTGCTGGCTGTGAACAAAAGTAGAAAACAAAGATGATGTACCTACAATTGATTCATAAAAACATAACGTAACATAACTTTCCAACATAACATATCATAATAGCAAAGGGATCTCTTATTTATTATACTGTTATGTATTTTTGCAACTCTATCAGCAAAGATAATATATGCATTAATCTATTAAACATTAGTTATTGTTTACTGGAATCATTATTTCAATGATTGTTTACCTTTGAAAAGGTGAAATCTACTGTATTTTTCAGGTCTATTCTCTGTTCGGCCCTATTGCACTCTGTATCTGATTGGCTATGACCATGGTCCATTGGCTCTGATTGGATGAGCTCAGTTTCAATATCCTGTGCTGGAACATGATTTGGTTCTGAAATGTCCATGTTTACAGGCATGCAAATATCACTTGATACCGGTGTCGATGCCAAAACTGCAGCTGATTCAGGTTCTCTCACGTTCCATTGATTGTTTATGTTTCCTGGTCGTGTGTGAATCAAAGATGATTGGCCACTGCATTGGTCTTGGCAGTTCAGGGTGGCTCCTGGTTGGCTTGTTGACAATTCAAATAATTTCTGATTGGCTATGCCACCTGGGGGGGTAGGGCTTAGAAACTTGGCCCACTCGTGACCGGCAAGGATCTCGTCCAGTAAGCTGAATGACCCCAGGCCAAATTCAAAGTCACAGGGAGTTCTGTCAAAAGAGAGAAACTTGATTTAAAAAATTGTTATAATTACAATGCATCATAACAATGGGAGAGTATGTACTTGTAACAGCACTTTGTCTTGAAAGAAAAAAGAAAAAACTTAAAGTGTTGTGAAACCCCAGGCAATTTATCCCCCCAATTCAGTTTAAAAACGACAGCAGCAGCTAGTAATGTAGCTGCAACTACAATTAATAATGGGTGTGTTAGGTTTAGATGTGCCCCAAAGCCATGAGTGTGCCAACCATAGACATAAATAGGTAAGCGCCTGCTTACGTACGTGAGACTAAAAAAAAGAAAAGCTTTTTCTGTTATATAACCCATTACTGGTGTTTTGGTATGAAAACCATAACATAACATGTAGTTTGTACATGTCATGACATTTGTAACAAATGTGAAAATCAGTTGAGAATTCAGCGAGTTATGATTTTATTAACTCCTGCTTCCATAGACATACAGGTACATATGGGGCATACATGTATTAGGAGGCATGGGTCTCCCTACAAAATATGGCGGCCACGATGACTAGGGTTGGGATCCACATACCAGCCCTGACAGTGTGATTAAAAACGGTTCCTGAAACAGTTCCAAATGTGATGGAACCAATTCCAGTTCCACAATGCCGGATCCAGTTCCTCCGGTTCAGCATCCCAACTGTAAGTAACAATGACGCATTGCTCCAATGAACAGCAGCGACCAAATGAGGTATATCTACAGTACACATATAGGTGCCAACATACCGTAGACTAGACAGTATTGACACACCTAAATCGAACAGACCTATTATTAATTTTATTAGCTGCAGCTGGCGTTGCTTACATCATCATCACGGTGTACTATATAAGGTCAGTCTTAAGGCACGGTCACACATACATATAAAAGAAAAAGACGCATTGGCGTGTCGCTTTCAACGTGTGGAGTTCGACATTTGTGAACTTTGACTGAGCGTCAGCCAATAGAAATGCTTTCCACTCCAACGTAAGTAAAAGACACACCACTATTTCCATGCACATAACATTAAGGCACTGCCCACAATATGCAAGACAACTCCGTTCAGACACATACTGTATGTGTGACCGTACCCTGCCATATTTTTACAATGCTGTATAGTTTTTAACTTGATAATAAACAAACTACTAAAATCAGCCTAGGGTTTCACCCCCTTTATGTGGGTGAGGTGCACAACTCCTCTGTCTGACTCTGTATCCTTATAAAGCACTTTCATGAGCATCATGGAAATATGCATATGCACATTCTGATGTTGTGAGGTCAATGTGTCAATCAATATCTGCATGAATGCCAGGGTGAAGACTGAATTAATATGGTTAGTGACAGTTTTTGTCAGTGAATGGGGTGTGTCTGTCAAATTACAATGAATGGAGGAAGTGAAAGAGAGAGTGAGAGAAAGAGCAAAGCAGTATCAATCAACATAACTGACATCACAGTTATGGCTGGAATTATCACTTCACAAATACCTCACATGCCTCATCTCAATATCTCCGAACCATGGCTGGTACTGTCGATCATAGTAGTTGAGACTGTGGTTCTCAAACCTTTCAATTTCATGCACCCATAACTCTGAGAGTGCACTCTTACATGCTGTTTCTCCTGGATTTGTTTCAAAGTATCCCTGAGCAAGGCATTTAACCTCTATGCTCCCAAGCAGGTAGAGGTTCAAGGTGACTGCTCCTAATATCTAATAGTTAGGATGTGTACATTCCAGATAATTAATTTCCCCACAGGGACATAACATTTAATAGATAAATACAAATGTTAAAGTAACCTGTGTGTGTAGTTTGTATCATCACGGCAGTCTCAGACAAGTGCTATTAAGGGCCATATTTTGCGCGTCTTAAGTAGGCTGCATCTTAATATAAAACTTGGAGGCGTGGCCAATGCGGTTTCGCTATTTTAAATGGCCGAACAGCATTGGCCACGCCACCAAGTCAAATAGGGCCCAATACGGTATGTGTTAAGTTTTTAAGTGAATGTATAATCGTCTGCATCATATAGGATGAGTTAGGATAACCCATCCTAACTAATTTATTAGGAGCAGTGAACAGCGATTCTCCAGCACATCTCAGGCCAGTGCTGGCAGGAGTATTTAGTTAGCATGCATTTTAGTGTGGGAGGAAATCCACATAAACATGTAGGGAACATGCAAACTCCACACAGAAAGGCCCCAGGCGGCCACCACTGAGATTCAAAACCAAGACCTATTTGCTGTGAGGCAACAGTGCTAAACACTGAGCCACTCCAAAACCGAGAGTGGAGCCAGCCATGCAATGGCACCAAAGTATCCATTGGGTGCAGTTATGGGTTCAGCCAGGAAGTTTATGATTCTCTGGCGCCACTCTACCACTCAAATCACTGACACCTAACCTAAGTTATAGCATAGTGGTTTGGAGTCGGTTTGGACCCCCTGTTGGCTTATAAGACTAAACTATTGTTTCTCTCTTTGTTTGTTTGTTGGAAAAAGGATGAATGATAAAAGAAAAAAGAGGTAGAGGAGGTAATCATCTCACCTGACACACACACACACACACACACACACACACACACACACACACACACACACACACACACACACACACACACACACACACACACACACACACACACACACACACACACACACACACACACACACACACACACACACACACACACACATAAATAAAATACCTGTTGTGATCTTTAGGTGTAGGTGATTCTACAGTACTGTCTCCTGAAAGCGTTGGAGGGGCATCAACACTCCTGGCCATTTCTGCCTCCTTATCTGACATGTCGGTGAGATTATTTGCTGCTGGTGGATGGTTTTCAGGGGAAAGCTGTTGAATACAGAGGTAATTAAATCTCCCCCAGAATGGAATGGAAAAGTTTCATTTAAAGTTTCTATAGTTAAGAAAAGAAAAACACTACTCACTTCTTTTTCATTCTTCCCATCTTCCTCAACTTCACCCTCTTCTTTCCCTTTCTTTGTTAAACTCCCATGTCTCTCCTTCCAGCTCTCCTTGATCTTCTGTGTCCATCTCCTACTTTTGGTCTCAGATGATCTCTTCTTCAGTTTTGGTTCTGGGACTAGTTTTGGTCCTCCTAAAACACCTCTGTTTTGCAGAAGTGTTGTGCTCTTAGCTTCACTTCCTGAGCTTGGACTTGCCTCTACAGTCTTCATTGACCATGCATAGACTCTGGGAGTAAAGCCCTGAACAAGGGAGGGAGAACTGTCCTTATTGTCCTGTCCCTGACTTCTAGATTCAGTTACACCCTCTGTCACAGTCCTAAAAGTCAAAGGTGACGTATCGGGAAGGGAAAGCCGGTCATCATGGGAATTGACAGGATTAATTGGAGAATTACCGTTTCCATTCCTTCCCCGTTGTAGCTCATCTTCTGCCCTCTCATCCGCATTGTTTGGTGTGCTTGCAGAAACGCTGTGCATATTTCCTGTTGGGGTTAACACTGGCAACATTGCCTCTCTTGAGTCTCTGTTCTCAGTCCTATCACTGTCAGTGTTGATTTTATGGGAGGGAGAGGAAATGACACCCAGAGAAGACATGAAAGATGTTTCCTTTCCCATGTCCAATGTGAGGGCATTCATTTGTGGGCTGAAGTCCGACACAGGTATCCCAAACTCCTCGTGAGAATCCAACTTCCTCATTTCACGTCGTTCTCCCTTATCAAGGCCCCCTCTGCCCTCTTCTGCTGGACCTATGATGATGTCACTTGGAGTTGGCCTTGTCATTGCTGTCCCAAACCCATTCACAGAGATGCTGTTGAATTCACTGACAGTTTTGTGATATGGGTCTCCTGTCCCTCCTTTCTGCCCCTGGCTTGGGGCACCAGTGGTGGGACTGGTTTGGGGCTGGCATCCCTGACTCCCAGTGCCCGGCTGGAGTTTCAGTCTTTGCAGCATAGACTGGAGAAGGGCCTGGGTGTCTATGGTGGGACTGTGTGATTCAGACATCCAGGAATTTGTTTTGGATACATGTATCTACTGTATGCGAAATGAGAAAGGTCCACACAAAGGATGAATAAAAAAGTAAATGCACCTAAATGTAGTAAAGAACAGAATATTCCTCAAGATCCCTCATATTATACAGTATATTCAACAGATCAGTCCAATGCTAAAGGTAGATTCTGACATCTTTCCAGGTATGTACAGTGTGGTCTTTTTTAGCTGTACCACTTCACCCTCTCGTCCGGTAATCATCCCTGTCTTCTTAATAAGAATTTTGAAGGTTACTCTCTTCTTTTTCCCCCACATTACACCATTTCTCTCATGCTGTTAGTGTTTTATCTCATGTGCATCGGCGTCAGCTGAGAATCTTGTGTTTCTCTGTGTAAGTTAATTACCTGTTTTGGTGCATTCTTCTCTTTGCTCCTCACAGCAAACATCCATGGTATTTGAATCCTTCAACGCTATGGCTCATCTGTCAGCTGTTAAAAAACGTCAAAACTTTAGTTTTTGATTTTCACGTCTTCTTCTTCTTCCCTCTCACTTCCTGTGTTACTCTGTCTTTCAAGAAATGTACATGCGTCTATTTACTGTGCACAGAGGCTGTTCAGTCACACCTCTTGAGCAGCAACTGTCCAGGTCATCTCTGTTGGGTTGGAAGAGAGAGAGAGAGAGAGAGAGAGAGAGAGAGAGAGAGAGAGAGAGAGAGAGAGAGAGAGAGAGAGAGCGGTTTATTGCATAGCAGCGTTCCATAGACCTTACAGATGCAGACCAACAAGAAATACCAGTGAGGCTAGACACATAACTGACAGTGCCTCTGCCTCTCTCTCTCTTTCACTGCTATCATTCTATGTCGCTCCCTTCCTCTTTCTTTCTATCACACATAACACACCCTCTTTCCACAGTGGCCCTGGTGTGGTCAATGGCCATGTGGGCGTTTTGGTGGGCACAATTACTATTTATATCTGAGGTTATGTCTGAGGTTAAAGGCTGAAATGTTGGTAAATTGCATCTCATGGACTATAGTACAGTTTGTAGCAATTGAGTCTGGAAATGTTTTGGGAAAAATTATAGGCCATATCCCGCTTAGGATAAGGTGGCCATTTCCATCTTATGTGGAACTGGTAGAAAATAGGGTGCATTTTGCATCCCAAAACGCAGTTTATAGTTAAGGGATGCAATAAAACAACGACCTCTGCATCCACGGGATGTACTACTGTACTGTTTTTTATTCTAGTTTATTTTGCTAGCTTTAGTTATAATAATCATGTCTTCTTCTTGTTTCTACAAGAACACATTATAACCATATACAATTAAATGGGAGTTAAATGCTGCAATTTGTCCTAACGTCGTTGAAGTGGGACTCATAAACTGTCCCTGGGACTCATCTAAAAGACCATCCCTGCATCCCGGGACTCATTACATTGAAAACCTATTTACATCACTGGACCCATCACATATATATATATTTTTTTCTTCTAAATATGTCACACTTATTCCACAAAGTCACGGTAGGAAATGTCTCAACTAAATGCTTTTGTAATGTTACTAATGTATTATAAACCACAACTTTCATGTGAAAGTGAGAACCAGCAGCACACTAACCTCGCCTCACCCAGAGCCTCAGAAATATGGCTCTGGCCTCATAGTACAGCGGATTACCAAAAAATTGTGCACTTTTTCAAAAAAGCATGAAACTTTTACCATAGTTAGATGATACCATGAGGTGTATTTTCAGATGTGGAGTCAAGTCAGATTTGACCCCTGAGGCCCGGTAGAGCATAATATGTGACCAATACCCATAACATCCTATATAAGGCAAAAAAGTCCAAATTTCATCATTCTTTAAGTAGCATGTGACATATGAAACTAGGGTGATTTCATGATGCTGAATCCATTCCAAGCATTAGTTTTGCAAAAAAAACACTCATTGGGCTAAAAACGGCCAATGCCGTCATCACAAATTGATGATGCCAGCACATTTGGGCAAGTGGGCATGGCCGTTTTAAGCCCAATGAGTGTTTTTTTGCAAAACTAATGCTTGGAATGGATTCAGAATCATGCAAACACCCTAGTTTCATATGTCACATGCTACTTAAAGAATGATGAAATTTGGACTTTTTTGCCTTATATAGGATGTTATGGGTATTGGTCACATATTATGCTCTACCGGGCCTCAGGGGTCAAATCTGACTTGACTCCACATCTGAAAATACACCTCATGATATCATCTAACTATGGTAGAAGTTTCATGCTTTTTTGAAAAAGTGCACAATACCTCTTGTATTGGGGTATAAGCCGCTGTACTATCAGGCTTTCCACCTCGGAGGAAAGCAACACACAGGTTTAGAAAAAAGGAAAAAGCTAAAGTTGAATGCGCATGCGCCCAGTCAAAACCACGCCTATCCCAAATGTTCTCCCGTCTGATTGGTCGACAGTGCGGACGTTCGTTATGGCGGCGTAAACAATGTGATGGTCGCTTCCATAGAGATGCGTAAATATAGTATAGTATCGGTTCTCGAGTCTTCACACATGACAGAACGGTTGAAAATGTTTTGTTGTGCGACTTGTTTCGTAGCAAGAAGCCCAGGGAGATCATATAAATAATACACAAGTACCAGAGTGTACTTATTGCTCTTCAAAGGACTCGCCTTTGGGCTCAAACTGTTGGGCTCCGTGGTTAGCCATAGTTGCTAACCAGCAGCCTCCTGTCAGCTGTCATTTCCATTATCCTACACCCAACCTCCCCATGAGAATGAATGAAATGGACTGCGTTGTGACTGGAGGAAATGTGAAAGGTAACGCCAAAGTACATATTTTAATTTACACTGTCTCTTGTAGGCTATATAGTGCGGCGGTTAAGCTCATATATGGAAGGTATTGTGCATTTTATGACTAAAGCATGAAACTTTCAGCATATCATCTACACACCCCAAGGTTTGATTTCAGACGTGGAACCACTTTCAGACTGACCTCTGGTGACCTTGAGGGGTCATTGACCTCAGAATTGCATTTTTGCACGTTTTGCTCCATTATTTTCCACTATAATCATTTATTATGTTTGTTAAATGGAAGTTTTGTTCTAATGAATGACAACTTAAACCCCAATAGTCTACAGAAATGGTGAATCATGTTAACTTTTATGATATAAATGTTATGACATTGTTATAACATTAAAAACATCTAGGAGAGAGATTGTGCGGAGAGAGAGAGTGCGGCGGTTAAAGATGGAGTGTCACGATTTCTTTCCACCCTAAAACATGATCATCAGGTATTATTATAATATTAGGAGGAAGAACTTTCTCCAAAAAGTGTACAGTATTTGTTCATCATGCTATTATGTGGACACGCCCACCAGTTCATTAAGTATGCCTGGTTTGCCTGGTGGGTGGTGATGGGTGGTGATCCACCTGAACTGAAGCCGCACCCACAGCTGTAGTTGTATGATAAAGGGGGAGGGGTTAGGGGAGGGGCTGATAGTGTGATGTCACTATATTACTGTTTATTTCATTGGCCCTTTTGACTGCCAACAGTTAAGCCTCCAATACAAAGTTAATACACCATTGCACATAAAAACGACTCCAGGGTGTCTAATGAAGTACTGTCACCTCATAGACACATGAAAAACTGGAAGAAATGCAAAGATTGTGGCACTCCATCTTTAAGCTCATATATGGAAGGTATTGTGCATGTTATGACTAAAGCATGACACTTTCTACAGTGCTAGCTACAAAAAGGACTGTATGAAGAGGTATAAGGAGATGGTCAAAGCCAAGAAAGCTGCACAGGAGCTTGTGGCAGCGAAGAGTAAAACATGACAAGAACCACAGAAGAGATAGTTGTCGTTATTTTAACATTATTGTATTGGTCTTCATTTTTTTAATGAAGTTAGGGGGGAAAAAAAATACAGAAAGACTTGATTGATGAGTTTGTTTGGTTTTTATATCCAATATCCTTACAGTATATTCAAAGGTGCTATAGGGCATAGCAGTGGTGGCCATTTTCTGGTTCCATCCATCCAGACCCCATTCATTTTTCACATATAGAGATTTACAAACAATCAATTATTCTAAGCCTATGTAATCAAGCCATCCAGGATCCTGGTAATTAATGACCACAACACATTTGATTCTGTGAAAAGAAAAATGTAAAAACCTCAAAACAAAGGATATACATCACATAATCAAATGTTTTATCGTCATGATTCAGTAGGGTCCTGGATGGCTTGATTCTATAGGCTTATTATTTTTTTATATAAATATTTGTAGAAATCTTCATGGGAAAAAAACAATGGGGTCTGAAACGAACCCGCAAATGGCTGCCACTGCTATATTGTATGCCCTATTCATCTCATGATTTTGGTTTTGGGGCAGTATATGGCGAGGGTTCAGGGTTCATATGTTTTGGGGGGAGTGACTGGATACTCTTAAACCTCCTACCAGGTGGCAGGAGTTTAAGGAGATGTTGGGAGATAATATGGTACCATTTCTGTCATAACACTTGCTACCAGTGACATCGATGGAGAATCCAAGCTAATATAAACTGAAGACTTTATATTTTTGGAAAGTTAGCTATTATAGAAGTCATTGTTCTCACATTAATACAAAATCAAATTAAAACATTTAAATGTTCGAAATGAACAAACCTGCCTACCGACAATGTCACCGGTAGGCAAGTCTCTGAACTGTCCACAGCCCTACTCTGAGACACAGACTGAGTGGACAAAAAATGTATCATAATGAGCATTAGTGAACCACAACCTCACAGACTCAATGGTATTTTTCCACTATCTCCATCATCTCTCTCCTCATTCCCTTCAGCCTCTGCATCTTCTTTGTCTTCATCTTTGTGTATTAGACCTTATATTAATCATATTGTTTCAAAATTCAGTTTTCTGCTTCAATTAGGTTATTGCTGCTCAAGGCCATCAGACCTTTGAGGTCAGGGGGTAGTTGGGGATTAAGGGTCTTGCTATGTATACCTTGACACATTGCCGGGGCCTGGAATTTCCCAGGTGTTCCATTCAGCTATGGCCATCCTTCTTGTGAATGGGATGTAGAAGTTCCAACAGGAACTGTATTGAGACTAGGCATGGTACTTTCTCAGGAGAGTAAGGAGACAGTATCACATTCACATACAACAGGAAGGAGGACAAGCACAAGCATCTGATAACACTCGATGCCTACTTTTATCACAGACATGTTCATCAATGTTCCAATGCAGCCAATGAATGCCATCAGAGTGTGCATCATGCCGTACTTTCAGATTCCAAGATGTCCGATCTACCTCATGAGCCACTGCTGCTCCGTCACTCCACTGTATTAGACATAAAATAGGCCTAGAGCTTGAGGTCCAGTGTGGTGTGCATACTTCATGGAAAAGCTCTTTAGTGATTTCTTAGGTGAGCATGGGATCAGGTGAGAAGGTGGACAAAATCAATCGATAAATGGACACCGATCCAGACAATTTACTTTTTAATGGTTTATACTTATAGGGCTGTATTTTGTGTGTCTTAAGTACCAGGTCTTATTACTTACCTTAAGACCTGGAGGCGTGGTCAATGCTCTTTGGCCACTCAGAATAGCCAAATGGCATTGATCACGCCTCCAGGTCTTAAGTTATGTAATAGACCTGGTACTTAAGACACGCAAAATACAGCCCATAGTCTCTAAAAGCACCTTTTTAAATGATTAAGTTAAAATATTACTATTTCCTGGTTTGGGACGAATTATTATATACTTTTTGCAAATTATGCAAATGAGGAACAATATCATAATTTAGTTATGGCAAGAGATTAATTTATGTATCAACATAATATAGATGTAGACTCTAAAACAACCTTGATATGTTGACTAAAAGCAATAATACTGTATAGCTAATTCCTAATTTGTACCTATGTTATAATTTATGCCAATCATGCTAATGAAGAAAGGGTGCATGACTTCACCATAACAGCAGATTAATTTCTGGATATCACAAACATAGACTTTGACTCTTAAGTCACCTTTCGAAGTTAACTGGATGCAAAATGATAGCCATTTCCAGTTAAGTTGCTCATTAAGCAATTGATTTGCTCATTATGCTAATTCCTCAAATTGTCCAACATATAACTTTTAGCAAACAATCTTAGTCTTATCTGCTAGCCTATAGATGACATTTTAATAAAAGTTTAAAGGAAACAACATTTCTGGGTTTAACATGGGCCCTATGGCGGTTTACAACATGGTTTGACAGCCCGAAATGTGTACAGCCTCTGACAAGTTCCAGATGTAAATTCAGAAGTGTTTCCACATCTAAAAACAAACTTCATGGTATATAGAAACACTGTAGAAAGTGTCATGCTTTAGTCATAACATGCACAATACCTTCCATATATGAGCTTAACCTTAACTCTATCTCTCTCCGCACAATCTCTCTCCTAGATGTTTTTAATGTTATAACAATGTCATAACATTTATATCATAAATGTTGACATGATTCACCATTTCTGTAGACTATTG
This sequence comes from Electrona antarctica, assembly GCF_951216825.1. Lineage (NCBI taxonomy): Eukaryota > Metazoa > Chordata > Actinopteri > Myctophiformes > Myctophidae > Electrona > Electrona antarctica. The sequence continues at coordinate 24,706,172 of NC_136806.1, read as the reverse complement.
GGGTTTAAGTTGTCATTCATTAGAACAAAACTTCCATTTAACAAACATAATAAATTATTATAGTGGAAAATAATGGAGCAAAACGTGCAAAAATGCAATTCTGAGGTCAATGACCCCTCAAGGTCACCAGAGGTCAGTCAGAAAGTGGTTCCACGTCTGAAATCAAACCTTGGGGTGTGTAGATGATATGCTGAAAGTTTCATGCTTTAGTCATAAAATGCACAATTGGTTTGGTTATCCGCCGCACTATAAGACAGAATATATTATAGTACCTTTATTAGAAGGATTAACCCCTTGAGATGCATCACCCACCTCACCAGTTCAAGCCCAAAGTAGAAAAAAGAAATCCTTATATACCCATGAACACAAGAAAAACTAGAAAAAGTGCCCCTCGGGGCAGGGCAGGTTGTGGCCTCCTGGTGGCGCTATAATAGGCCAATGTGAATGTGCCTTGAAGATCCAAACATAAACATTTAATAAGCAGAACAGCTTGCAGTCACATTCTACTTTTGCACCTGTGTTGCATTTTTATTTGGATGGACAGATTTCCCCATTTTGATACTGTGTGTATGTGCGTGTGTGCGATTGCCTTCCAGTGCTTGCCAAAGCTGTCCACTCTTTGTCCAGGATAGGAGATGAGCTCTATCTGGAACCTGAGGAAGATGGGGTATGGTTTTGTCTTTGACATAAATAGTTGTACAGCAGGAACTGTTGCAAGTGCCAACTGTTGTATTTGCTCTGTCTTGTAGTTGGCCCTGCGATCTGTGAACTCCTCACGGTCAGCGTATGCTTGCTTCCTGTTTGCACCTCTCTTTTTCAGCAGGTAAATATTTTTGTTTGGACATGAGTGAATGCTTAACTTCTCTGTCATACTGTATGTATTTCAGTGCAACTGTAGCACAACCACAAGTTCTTATTGTCATGAGACAATTTACGTTGTCATGTTAATGTCGTCGTGTACTGTTGTTGATCGCCCTTTGTAAAGCTTACAGTACACCACTGTATACTGCCCACTTGTGATGCCGCTACAGTAAAGGTAAATATAATAAGCATTAAGCTGTGAGTGCGAGTGGCATATAATCCTGCTGAGGCTCCCGAGGTGCACAAATGCCAGCCAATTGTTTGTAAACAGTGGTGTTCCCACTCTAGATGCTGTCCTCAGGACTCTGATGTACAGTGTCATGGATGCTCGCTTGGTATTCCTAAACTTAACCTCAGTAAACTATGCCTAAACGGGTAAACCTAACCTTATTCCTAACCTTAACCCCAGTAAAACTACGCCTAACCCTAAACTTATTTCTAACCTTATTTTCAGTAAAACAAATCCAAGAATAAAATAACTGCCCCACGAGCTGTCGTGGCGTGAGGTCGGCGGAAAAAAATTAGGGCGAGCTTGTTTTAAGGCGAGTGTTATCGTTTCATGATGAAGTTGAAGGACTTGAAAAATGACACTTGGGTACTCTTCTCTTCCCCTGTATTGTCTTTTATATGGACCTATTAGAGTCTGAAATAATGATTGATTGATTGATTTATGATGTCATGAAATTGTTTTGCAGGTATACTATTCGCCATGGGCAGGGCTTTCGCTGCAGAGTGGCCATTAAGGTATATATATTCTATCTATCCATCTATCTATCCATCTATCCATCCATCCATGAACAATAGAGCACTTCTGCACATAAAAAAACAGAAGGTGGTGTAGGTCTAGGCAGCAGTCATATATAGACCTATACTATATATATATATATATATATATATATATATATACACACACACACACACACACACACACACACACATACATACATACATACATACATACATACATATACATATATACAGCAGAAGGAGGGGCAGAGGATTTCCTTTATGGTTTATAACTCCTTTTTCTCATATTTGTCCTTACTTCATCCGTCCTCTGTTGTTCTGTGTGCGAGTCAGAGTGTGCAGGCAGTGTTCAGGTCCCTGGCCACTCTGGAGAAGACTGTAGAGAAATGTCACATCAAGCTGGATGGAGAGAAGAACCACCTCACCTTCACCCTGCACTGTAAACAAGGTATGGACAGTGGCCTGCTGCTTTATAGCTTGTTTAGTTCTTCAGAGATGGCTTTCATACTGCAGGTCTCAGCTGTATTATTTTACATTTACATTATCACAGTAGTTTTCTCTAACTGACCTTTGTGTGTGTCCTTGTTTGTGTCTGTGTGTCTTGGTTTGCTTGTATCCTGCAGGACTATTGAAGACGCATAACCTTTCTTTCCAGGACAGTGAGAGTTTACAGGCTGTATTTGACAAGGAGAGCTGCCCTAACATACTCCGAACACAGCCTAGGTCTGTCAAAACTCTCTGCTTTACCATTTAAAAGTTAGACGTTATAAAGTGCGAGATCAGGGTCAGAGTAAGTGCCGTGACGCTTTGTCAACCAACAACAGAGTAAGTGGTGTAGTAATCGGAGTGTACTCGTCCATACCCGGGGATATGCAGACTTTGGGATCACAACCGCAACTACAACTTTGCACCATTGAGCCAGCTCTCTCTCTGCTGTGTGTGGAGACTCTAGCCTCGAAGCCAGGTCAACAGATATTTTTTGGGCTTTTTCCGCCCTTATTTGACAGTGCACAGTAAGTTAACAGAAAATGGGTGGAGAGAGATGGGGAGTGAGCATCTGGTCGTCAGGATCGAGAGTCGAACCTGTGACGCGCTGTCCGGCTGCCTAATTGCCCAGACCACTAGGCCGGCCCAGGCCAACTGCGACCACTTCTGCTCTTTATTTTCTACACGCATCACATATGTCACATATAGAAACTGTTTGCCAGAGAATGGAGGACCCAACTCAAGATTAGTGGACCAATCGGTTGATGAGGCAGACTCCCAGAGATGACTGTGCCTGAGTTGAGGGAACCAATGGAGCAACCGCAAAGGGAAAGACAGGAACAACATGGAATCACATTCACTATGTTGCTAAAGTGGAAATTCTACACTTTTCTGTTTCTATGGTGAAACAATCTGTACTCACTGACTGTGGGTTTTAATGTATCGTATCTTACTGGTCTTTATTCTTCTTGATTTCATTTTCTTCCCTCACAGGGTACTGGTTGACACAGTGTTAAATTTCCCTCCCTCTTTGGAGGAAGTGACCCTGTCAGTGAGCGATGATCGGGTGTGGTTCAGGAACCATGTTGAAGAAGACACAGGTGAATGGATTTCCCTATTTCACACTTCTAAAACATTATATACTGATGTAGCAAAAAGCTCAAACCTCCCTAGGATTTAACCCATTAAAACAGGGAAAGCATCTGTCTGTGTCATTTTAGATTTTTTTGTTGGCTATTCAAAAATAGCAGACATACAAGCTCACAGCGTGTCCCATCATGCCGCGCTGCAACCATGTATATCTGCTATTTTTAAATGTTGAAAAATCTTGAAAGTGTGAGAACAAAAAAAAAAGTGTGAGAACTACTGATTGTAGAAGGCATTTGTAGAATCGGCCTCAGGTCTTATTCAATGGGTTAAAGCAGTCAATTTCTCATTTGGACTTCCAGTAACGGTCCCATTTCTTACTACTTTCAGTATCAAAATGTCCAAGCTGTCAAATTACTTTAATGGACAGCTATGTATGTGTTGAAGAAGTGAAACAAACTTTCTGACTGTACCCTCCATCTCTTTCTCAGAACAGTCCAGGGCCATGATGACAGAGCTCTGTCTTGCTTCAGATGAATTTGACCATTTTGCAGTTGAAACTGGGGCCAGCATCACTTTCTGTCTGAAGGAACTACGGGTGAGACATAGGACAGAGGGAGGGACAGAAGGATAGGGAAGAAGGAGGAAAGGAAGCTAATACATAAGAGGGGTAAAGGACCTTTGAGCATATGGAGAGCAAAGACATCCTAGAGTGGTTTCTTTTAAGATTGCGATCTGTTTTCCAGGGATTACTGGTGTTTGCAGAGTCCACTGGTCTTCCAATCTCCATACACTTTGATGAGCCAGGAAGGTACACACACACACACACACACACACACACAAGTACGTCACACACACACACACACACACACACACACACACACACACACACACACACACACACACACACACACACACACACACACACACACACACAATCAGTTGCATTGATTGTTAATCTGTAATCAATCTGTGTGTGTGTGTGTGTGTGTGTGTGTGTGTGTGTGTGTGTGTGTGTGTGTGTGTGTGTGTGTGTGTGTGTGTGTGTGTGTGTGTGTGTGTGTGTGTGTGTGTGTGTGTGTGTGTGTGTGTGTGTGTGTGTGTGTGTGTGTGTGTGTGTGTGTGTGTGTGTGACAGTCCTGTGGTATTGTCGGTAACAGACAGTGTATTGGAGGGGAACTTTGTGCTGGCCACCCTTTCTGATGATTCCAACCTTCGTAACAACTCCAAACGGTAACTAGTCATTCACAGTTGATTAAATGCAAGCATTGGTTTCTTTAGAACCAGAATTTGTATTCTTTATATTTATACTTGATGGGGCTCCGCTCTGAGTGCAGAATATTAGACCCCGTCCACTGTATACAGCAGTGGTTTTCAACCTTTTTCATTATCCAGGCCCATTTTATTTTCAGCATTTGAGCCACGGACCTAACCTGACTCCGCCAGATGGGCAGACTTGATGCTCCGGCCACAAAACGGCCTGGCCAATCAGCGGCAGGCAGAGGCGGGATCAAGGCATACACAGTGCTGCCTTGATCCCGCCTCTAGCTGCCGCTGATTGGCTGAGAGTTCCCAGATGGGAGCAGGAGGGGGGAACCCAGTGTACTCTCTGCTGCCCCATCTGGCGGAGTCAGGTTACCACGGACCACCATGTGATGACATTTAGATGTGCCGACCCAAAACTAAAGAATTTTGTTATCGTTGGATAGGATTTTGTCCACAATTCCATTCTCTAATAAATGTAGACTTATTTGTTTAACAATGACTTAACTCTTGAGAGCGAACACTCTCAAAAGTTAAAGAACTAATAAGGGTCCATTTGGTTCAAATTCTCCATCATTTACCTGGGGACCACCTGGAACACCCTCAAGGACCACTGTTGGTCCACTGGTTGAAAATCACTGGTATACAGTGCTGGAATGCTGTTTTGTTTTTTGAGTGGTGTAAACCACTCCTACAACTGGCTTTGTTAGTTTACGTGTCTGTCTGTCTGTTCGTACCAAAAAATGAGCATGGTTGCTATGGTCACCCAGTTCACACGGGTGTGATTTCATTACGTCAGACATTACGTCAGACCACAGCTGATCAGTCTATATAAGACCTTACACCACTCAGTTCACACGGGTGTGATTTTTTATTATATAGGTGTCACCCTCCAATACTCTTTAATTTGTTTAGGAGAAATCTCCATTTCAGGTGACAGGACCGTCAAAGTGTGTGTTATCTCTCTTCATTAATTCATTGCCACCTGGGTGTGTTTGTAGTCCCTCAGAGTCCATTTAGTTTTTACAAAGAAACTCTCTTAGCTTGTTACCACTAATCTCCATGCCTCTTATAGTGCCCTGTGTAGACGTTGTATCATGGGAAATCATGTAGAGGTTTGTGAATTGATTGTGATGTTATATTCTTTTCTTTTCAAAATCTTTTTATTTTCGTTTTATAACAGTATGGGTGTCAAGTCACAGGTTCATAGAAAAAAATAAAAAATCAGATTTTAGTATCAGTGACTGAGGTTTTGTGATGTTATATTCATCACCACCTAATGCCTCTGACCTCCTTCCCCACCACTCTCAGTTCAAATACACCACCGCCCCCTCCTGACGACTTCATGAATGATGACATGGACTCCTACCTCATAGCCATGGATACCAGCGTAGCACCTGCTCCCCTGGCTGCGCGTCCACCCTCACCCCCCTTGCCCAGCCATGTGTTGTTAAACCAGCTATCCGCAGCCAATCAAAGGAGTAGGCCACACAGTGAAGAGGAGGAAGATGAACCAGCGGGCACAGAAAGACCACCTAATAAAAAAGTATGGCCCTTGTGGTATTTGGAAAGTTTGCAACTTGATAACCACACAAAAAAGCACAATATTGGAATTATTGCCGTCTGAAGCAGGACATATTATAATGCACCCATTTGGCATGCATTCAAGTTAGGCACTGTTAGTATGGTTACATTGATTAAGGTATTGGTTTAGCATGGTTTCATTAATTGTGTGCAAATTTTGTAGCCTTGAGTGCTGATACCTTGCAATACAAATATTTACTTGGTTACATTTGCACTCACTCTCCCCTTATCCTTTCAGTTCCGTTCCCTGTTCTTTGGATCAGTGTTTCCCACTTCTCCGATGGCCAATCAGACGGTGACTGGGCAGGATGTGTTGGCCAGTGACAGTGAGGATGACACTCGAGCAGAGTCGCCATGATATGGACAGTTGGATAAAAAGAGACTTAAGTGTGTGTATGTGTGTGTGTGTGTCTACACACTTTCACACCATGGACTTGCAGCGACCAGTCCTAGTGCAAGTATAAGAAAACCTTAGAAGTCCTTGCTTTTTTATTTTTCAGATATTACAAACCTGTATGTTTTTCGTCAATTACGTGGACAAACAATATGCATTGAGAGAGGAACTGCAGCATGCAAGAGTTTATCGGAAGATGATAATAATGACATCACATTTGAACTTCTTGGATTATGAAGAGAAAAAATGGACTAAACGCACTTCCTGTTTTCTCTAACACTGGGGTAGTCAGTGTTGATCATTGTGCAGAACATAAGCCCCACTGAATAAAACAAACTTTTTTTTGAACGTTTGGAAATAGAAATAGTTTTATTTACATCTAAAAAAATGTACATGCAGCATGTCTCTGTTAGAAGTAGGTATCCGCATATGGAGCAGAGTGTTGTTTGGAACCAATGCTCCCTCTGCCTTGTTGAACCTGGAAACTCTTGCCCCTTGTCTGCGGTTTCCGCCTCTCTCTCTCTTTCTCCACCTCTCTTTTCTTTCTCAACTTATCTTCCTCCTTTTCCATCCTCTCTTGTTCCCTCCGTCTCCTCTTCCTCTCCTTAGAGGTCAATTTATCTCCGTCTACATGCTCTACCATTAGGTCTTTATCTGCTCCATCACTGAAGTCTTGAATAAAGATTTTAGGGACCTGGACTTTGGGTACAGCTTTTTCCTTGATCGGTTTTGGATGCTCTCCTTTCAGACGGCGGAAGAGGCCAAAGCGTTTAGGGCTGTCAAGAGGCTTCTGACCGTGTCTGGATTGTAGTGCCATCGTCTCTTTAATGCCAATAGTATTTTTAGACTCCATTGATTGCTCTTCTTTCTCGATAGAGCCGTCGCCAGAATGGGTGTCAAGAAGATTTCGGTTGGAGTTAATTGACTTGGGAATAGATTGGGATGGAGCATGTTCTGGTTGTCTGGGGATAGATTCTGATTGGTTCAGTTGCTGCGGGGCAGTGAAAAGGTCCTCTGAAAGCCTGCAAGCTAACCTGGATCCTAAGGAGCTGGACGACTTACGTATGCGAAAGTCACCGGAGGAGATGCTTATACGGGAGCCAGCAGCTTGTATCACTTCTGGGTTGCAGAGTTCAGCCTGGTCAGCAGAAAGGTGAGAATCATCTGTGTTTAGGGCTGGTGGTTTACTTGCAATGCTTGGATTGTCCATTGTGGTGCACTTGCCTTTATGCATTTGCTGAGGGATGACGGATAAAATAATCTTCCCCGCAGACGTTATAATGCCAGTTTCTGCATCTTCCCTGTTTTCTGTAACATTTTCAGTCTTCTGTTTGTCTTCCATGGGACTAATGGTGGCCTGACTCTCTGGTTGTTCAGCTGCAGGCTGCTCTGGTGTAAAGATCTGTAATGAACTCATTTTCTCATCAGGACTGATGGCAGATCTCTTCTCTGTGGGCTCTGTCGAAGTTTGTGTCTTCTCTTGAGGTGGTATGGAATCTGTAATCTCTAGGTGTAACTGAGTTTCTTCTGGTGTCTCTGCTTGTTTGCATGTGCTTGTGTCATTGTCTTTTTGTGTGTGTTCTGCTGAAAGAGTCTCTTCTGTTGCCTCAGGTAATTCCATCTCACACCCTTTCTCTGAACTTTCAGCTAATGCTTCATCTGATTCTGTTGTGGAATCTCCAGATGATGGTATTTTTAAGTCTTGCCCTGTGAAAGCAGTTAACTTTGTCATGGATTCCACAGATATATGAACTACTAAATCGGTGTTGTCTTTTTGGTTAGTGCGTTCCGTTGGTAATGACGTGCCTGTCTCTTTCATAATTTCTCTGTATGATTCTACCTGTTTGTGTAATTGTAAGTCTAGCTCCAGCTCTGTCTCAAGTTCTTCCTGTGTTCCTGTATTTTCCTCTATGTATGTCTGGGCATTTGCCAGTACATTAGTTTCTTTTTCAGTTTGAGTGCGAGATTCCGATTTAATTTCTGTTGCCTCATTATCTTTATCTCTAACGTCTACCACAACTGCCTGTGACTCCTTGGTTGTCTCTCTAATCACTTCTGGTTCTTGTTGCAGCTCCTTTGCTTTATCCGACTCTTCAGCAATTTGTGCCTCAGATTCCCCATCTCTCTGATAGACCAGATCTGTGTTATATCCCATCTTGACCTCAGTCTCATTTCTTGTAATTATCTCTGTATGCGTTTCCATCTTCATATTTTGCACATTTTCGATTAGTTGCTTCTCTGCTCTTGTTTCCATCTGTGCCACAGGTTCATTTATTGTGTCATCTGCTGCTTGTGTATTTACCCCTGGGTTTAGATCACTATCAGCATCTTCCATTATCTGAGTCGGTTTCCCCCCCGTGGTCACCATATTTTCATTTACTGACAGCTGTTTCTGTTTCGTTTTCTCTTCCTGTGTTTCTGCTGCCTCCATTTCCTGTTTCAGGTTGTAACTCTGCTGTTCCGTGACCTGTGATTGGCCACTATGATCCAGCTCATCTTTTTGGTCCAGTTCTTCTTCACTGAACTGACCATTGACTGAACATTGCCTTGTTTCTGTCGCTTCAATTCTGTCTCCTTCAGAATTATCTGTGCATTGTGATGGCGAAGAGCTGTTTAGTTCATCTGTCTCTTTGGGCTGTGTGTTCTTTTTTACTGACTTGGTCTGCTCTAGTTTGTTTGAGGGGGTCCTCTCTCTATCTTTCGCTTCCCTATGTTTCGTTGGTGTGGTCTGGCTCTCTTGTTCTTTGCAAAGTTCTTCAAGTTTGATTTGTCCAGTTAGATTTGCTTCCATGTGTTTTCTGTGCTCCTCTAAGACCTCCTCTTCTTCCGCAATGTGCTGCACACTCTTTGGACTGCTGTTAGTCCAGCTGTCCCTTCCTCCCTTCTCCCTGCTGTTAATCCAGCTGTCCCTTCCTCCCTTCTCCCTGGCTTCCATTAAATTATGCTTCCCAATTTCACCTCCGCCTTCCCAATCGCTTGTGTCAGCCTTAACGCCTTTCCTCCACTTTCGGAGGATGGATGGAGAGAGGCTAAGGGAGAGTGTAGAGGCTGATCGAGCAAGAGGCACAGAGAGGTTGCTTTTCTCTCTCTCCTTCCTGTTCCTTTCTTCCTCCTTCAACTGAAACATTGTCAATGCCATCCTGTATCCATGGTAACGACCTCTGGGGTCAAATGTGGATGAGGGTCGCTCTTCCCTCCACCTCTTCAGCTCCCTCTCGGTCTCCCTCTCCAGATCCTTTGTTGAGAGCGGCACAGAGCACACCTGAAACAAAATGGGAGATGGATGAAATTATTCACAATAGGTATTGATATACCATTGCGATATTGTCACTGGTGTGTCACATGGCTGGTGCACTCTGCCTTTGGTCTCTTGCCTATGAGCGCAGCCCACCAATACCTCACAGATCTTAAACTATACTATACAAGTTTCATTATAAATATTTATGATTGGATATCAAGATAATGATAAGCTTATTGTGTACAAAATAATTTCCCTTTCTAGTTCATCCAGGGATAAAACAGCGGTTCTCCAGAACCAGTGTGTGGGGTATTGGTTTCAGCCTCACTGATAGGCCGAGCTTCGCGAAATGTTTAGAAATGAGTCCCCAGACCTTTTGTTATCCTTTTTTTCTTGTTTAACTTTACCTCCGTGCCGTTTACATTTTTGAGTCCATATTTCCATATTTGGTCAATTGATCATACTCCTTGATACTTTCATAGAAATTCAGTCTCAGTAGTTTTACCAGAACTTATTGGCCCCAATCACAATGCAAGGTCAGAACATGACTGTCACATACTGTATATTATTGCACTGCAATTGATATTGTCCCTGTGTAGTTCATTGCACAGTATGTTTACAGTTTAGTTTACTTCAACTTTAACTTTGCCACAGCACAAGTCAAGTTTACACCAGGTATAAAGGAGTGCGTTAAATTATTTTGTGTATGACTTGCAATTGCATATAAACAAAAATCTCCAACATCGTTGCAGCTTGCTTGGCAAGCTTGCAACACAGCCACCTTCACGTATAGCATCATCTTTACATACCTCTCCTATAAAGGCTCCATCTTCTTCTGGTATGTGCTCCTTGACACCCCTCAGTCTCTCCAGAGTCTCCATCTGTCCCTCACACTCCTGCCTCTGCCTCGTGTGGCCCAGCACCCTGCGCACCAACACCACCGCTACCTGGAACAAGACACGCACCCCTGGACAGAAGAGAAAGGCAGGTGGAAGTAGTAATGAGAGAGGATTTGTGTTCACCGCATGCAAATAATGAGGAAGGAATCTAAAAGGAGATTCACATACATTTTCATCACAGTAGGGTAAATTAAATGTAGGAACCAAAGGTTTGCAGTCTAAGTCTAAACTGTTTTTTTTAATTGCCTCAGAGTTATCACATCATGTCTTTGTTGCTGTTGCTTGTGTCTCAACCCGGTTTGTTATGACATCTGTTTAGGTCATGCATGCATACCATAGCAGAAAAAGAGATCCCAGACTCGGACCAGGATGTTGAAGGGCAACTGGCGCGTGAACAGGCACATCAGCCAATCTGTGGCGAACATGAGAGGTTGCACATCATGGCGCTGCAGGTGCTTGTGAGCATCTGGACAAGTTCTCTTTAGAACCCAAGACAAAATTGTGGCGTCGAACAGAACTCCGTCCTAAACACACACACACACACACAGGTCCAGGTGGTTCAGAGAAGAAAGGGTATTTTGTTTCATTCATTCAAACTCTGAACTCTGACTAGGGAGGGAGTCTGGGAGATAGGTGGGTTGTTATAGTCTAATGATTTTTGATGTGAAAGAAAATATCTCAAAAGGAAAACAAATACATTTGTTATGAATATGGAAAACCCAAAATGGGTAGAGTAGAACAGCTGGATGGGAACCGTGAGGTTACCAGTTGGATCCTGGGCTCCCCCAGAGTTAGTGCCTAAGTGTCCTTGAGCAAGATGCTGAACCCCTAATTGCTCCTGATGTGCAGGTTGTTGCCTTGCATGCTTTCCTCCGCCATCGGTGTGTGAATGGGTAAATGTAATGCACAATCTATGTGAAGCGCCTTGGATAAAGGCGCTATATAAATGCACATGTTCTCTAAATGCACCATTTACCAAATAGGTTGCTTCCCTATTCTACAGTAATGTAACTGCATGTTCTCACCAGCAGAGGGCTGTAGTATCCAGGCATGTACTGTTCACTGATCTGCACCAGGCACCAGAAGGTGTCCTGTCAAATAAGGTGAAGAAGACACATCAACATGTTGCAATTACGTGCATAAGGGTTTCATTTCCACACAAGTTTCATTTCCACACAAGATGGGAACGTGTTTGATCTCACCTGGTCTATAATACAACATACATGCATTTACATTTCACCTTGCTTGAGTTACTACTACTACTACTACAACTTAACTAAATACTGTAAGTGTGGCATATGCATACGTATATATTTTACAGAGTGTACAGTAAGTGGTACAGTAAGTAGACTGATTGATTACTATGGATTACCTCACATGGCATGTGCATCAGCAGCACAGAAGCTAAAGGTGCCTGGGCCTGACAGTAGCCTTCCTCAGGCTGGTACTGCGTATAGGCCTTAAGCACACGGAATAGACCACGTTGCCTTCACGTGGGGAAGAAAAGTTATAATTCACACAAACCACAACTTTATAGTCACAACGGTAAATTTGACAAAAAAATGCAGAATCAAGTAGAGGTAAAGGATTAAATCAATTGTCAGAGTCCTGTATCTAGGTCGTGTGCCCGGTCAGATGTTTCCAGTATTCCATTCAGATGGATACCAGTGGGAATGAAATATTTAGGTCTAAAGCTAAGTGCTGAGTTGACAGATATAATAGAAATGAATCTTGCACCACTACTTCAAGAGATGAAGAACAATTTGGAAAGGTGGAAAATAATTAATCCTACTTTATGGGGCAAAGTTAATACTATTAATGATGTAATAGCACCACAATTTAATTATGTATCAATGATGCTACCACAGTGACTACTCCTAGTGGGATATACAAACAATATAATCAGATGGTGAGAGATTATTTGTGGAATGGGAAAAAGCCAAGGATTAATATAAAAAAGATGTGTTCCCCTAGGCCTGGGAATGTGGCGGCTTGGCTCTTCCGAATGTAGAAATGTATAATTTATAGTTTGAATTGTCTAAATTAGCGAGGCATTGGGCTGAATATGATTCCCAACTGGACTGGGTAAAACATCTATGGTAGCTCCTTTCAAACCCATACAGGTTCTCTTTCAGATTAAAATGGTAGAAGGGGGGAAGAGTCCTATTTTGAAACATTCCCAATGGGTATGGTCTGAGGTCCAATATAAACAGGGATATTCTTCTATATGGGATAGTCCACGTATCTTCATCTTGATAGGTAAACATTCATTTTGCTGGGAGCCTTGGCAAAGAAATGGCATAGGTGTAATGATGATTTATATATGGATGCAAGTCATATCAGGAGTTGGGGAATCAATTTAATGGGTAGGGGTGAATTTTCGAAATATCTTCAACTAAGAAGTAGTGTTGGAAGTGTGTTCAACCTTAACAGGGGTATAGAGGAATCTAATATGTTGAAAACTATTTTTGACTTGCCACCAACAATAGTAATAATGCATAGTGCTTCAATAATTTTCAAAAATATAATGGACTGCAAAGACTGAAAATATTAGATTAATATGGCAAAGGGATTTAGGATGTGAAATAAGTGAAGAGAAATGGTCAAATATTATTTCCAAAGTTGGGTGGGCCAACTACAGATGATATTGTCAACAACCGAATGTGGAGGGGTGTTGTCCATTTGGGGTAGTTTTTGACTGCTAGTTGTGTTGTTTTTAGTTTGTTTTGTTTCTCTTTTCTTTTGTGTGTCATGTGTATTTTGTATGCTTAATTGAAAAATCATTAAAAAACTTTGATGACAAAAACAAAGTAGAGGTAAAGGCGGGTGGGAATGTTTACCCATGCCCATCCCTGGATTGGAACATCTCGTGGAAAGGGAACTGCCGATCCAGGTCTCTCTCAATAACATCCACCCAGCTCTTCAGTGCTGGCTGTGCGTCCAGAGACTGACACACATAAGCACAGAATATCTCGTATCAATCCAATCCGCTTTAGTTATAGAGCACATATAAAACAACCGTGTTGAACTAAAGTGCTGTACACTTGGTAACAGAAATATACTAAAATACCAAGAGCAAAACAATACACAATAAACGGGGGGATCATCATGCAGGTGCGAGGTGCGTGTCATTCACATTACACAGGAAGCCAAAGTTGGAAAATGTTAAAGGTCAACCTTGTTCTTTGCTTTCTAGAATAGTCAATGGCATGGCATGAAAATACAACATTGCTGCTAGGCAGAAATATATTTATTTTTTCATAAATGAAGGCCCTATTATTTGTTATCATGTATCATGCAAAAGTAATGACAATAGCCAATATACAAGCCTACAATTGCCTATTTTTGCAATTTGTGTAGAAAACAAAGTTCACCTATAATTACATGCCTAAAATCAAAAGTGACTCTGAGATACAGAGGGATTTAAAAATATTTAACCAATTAAAAGCATTAACAAAACTACATTTATTGAAACACAGTAAATTTGTTGGATTACTTCCAAGTTCCAACACTTCTGTGTTAAAAGCCAAAAAGGCCTTTCTTTCTGCAGGAAAAAAATATATACTGTATATATTTTCCTTCTCTCTTACCTGGTAGAGGTCTTTGTTGTGTTTCATCCTATCAGTGGCTCCACACAGCAGTGGCCAGCACTTGGCTCTAAGTGAGGCTGGGATGCCCTTCTGACACTGTTCTTTGACCACCTGAGGCATATGGAAAAGAAGACAGGACATTAGCATAGAGAGTATATGCTGGGAATTAGTTACATATAGCGCTGTTCAACCTTTGATGGGATATAATTATAGTACCAGTTGTACTATTCTGTAGTCTGTGACCTGATCCACCATGGATTGAATTTGGCTTGCTGTGCGTGTTCTACTTAGTTTACATTATGCATTGCCTATGTGCGCATAATTTCACAAAAGCAGTTTTGTGCCAAGGACCCACAAATTGATATTTATTTGGCCGCAGACCCCCATCTGAAAATATGTTGTGCCAGGGACCCCCAGAAGAGAATTAATTTGTGTACAAAAAGCTTCTAAAATATTAAACATATTCTAACATTTTCAATATTTTGAGCTTGTACATCTGATATTTTTCAATAGCCAACTTTTCAATAACCCCCCTAAGGACCCCTGGGGGTCCCTGGACCCCACTTTGAGAACCAATGGTTTACATCAATATTTTAGTGTATCTTTCTCATGCTATACTTTGCTGCTGTTCTTCAGTAAGATGTGATCCCATTGGCTGATGATGTTGATCCACTTGGCCTCTCTCTGCCTGACCAGCTCAGGGGGAGGGCCCGCACTCCTGACACAACACAACATACATAAGAGTAGGTCAGCATTTCAAACACAAAAACTCTTATTAAAAGAAAAATAATCACACCGTGTGAACTGAGCTGTGTGTGTGTGTGTGTGTGTGTGTGTGTGTGTGTGTGTGTGTGTGTGTGTGTGTGTGTGTGTGCGTGCGTGCGTGCGTGCGTGCGTGCGTGCGTATACATACATACATACATACATACATACATACATACATACATACATACATACATACATACATAGTGACAAACATAGCTGTTCATTGGAGAAGATAGGCACCATTCAAAAACGTATACAATTATGGTGCATCTATTCTCTATAAATTGTCAATTGCTCAATTGTCAGCTTGCACCCCTATGTGTTACAGTTAGAGCAGTGCCGCAAAACAAGAGAAGACCGGAAACAGGAAAACCACAAGGTAGTGGTACACACGTCTTCGTGACAGCAGGCCAGGATGTTATCATCAGGGGGAGGGGAGGACTGTAGGTGATAGTTGCTTGTTTCTGAGCTGGTCATGTCCTGAATTTATACTGCTTTCTTTTTCTTTCTTTCTTTCTTTCTTTCTTTCTTTCTTTCTTTCTTTCTTTCTTTCTTTCTTTCTTTCTTTCTTTCTTTCTAGTCAAACAGAACATTTTGGCATTTCCAGGACTGTCTGTCTGTCTGTCTGTCTGTCTGTCTGTCGTAATCATGAATGGATCTGTCCTTCAAACTTTTTTGTTTGTTTTAGTTATTTTGCGATTACAAATAAAATATCACATTAAGACGGTAATTAAAAGAATAATGATGACCATGGCAAGTAAAACAAACATAAAACAGCATAGGCTTCAGAAACAATCTAAATAATTACACATGGGGGGGGGAATACTTACTCATGTTTGGATCCATTAGCCAGAATGAATCCAAACCGATCAGTCTCTGTGACCGTTGGTCCAAAACTGGCCTCTGATCCTGCATCTGAAGCAGAACCATCCTCTTCACTGAGGTTCTTCTGGACTGCATGGCTGGTTAGATTCAACATCCCACTGAGCGGGAGAGGAGATGTCAGAAAGCTTGGCAGTCATCATCAACACACACAATGACATTTACTCAAACCTTTCATCATGAGAACTGTTAATGTATCAGTCAGTATCATGTCATTTTGCAAAGCCACCTACCTGAAGTTGTTTCAGAGAGACCTTTACCAATTGGCAAGGGAAAGAAAGCTGTCAGTAATAGTTCATTCATTAGGCTATGGAAGAATACCTTTTTGCTGAATGCAACAAAAAAAAAGAGAACAAATAAGAAGGAAATCGTCCAACGTCATTCAATTTCTGGTTCAGTTTCAGAACTGTGAAGTAACTGTAACTTCCTCTCCCTAGATAGATAACCACACCTATAGCTATAGCAATGGCATTGTTAAAACAATTCATGTTGTGTGTATTGTGTTTAAATACCTTTTCAGTGACCCTCCTCAGATTAATGATTTGGTTTGTCTAAGCAGGTATTGATCCTCAAGTGATGGAAGAGGAGGAACACTGACTCCTCTCTCCCTCTCTCTCTCTCTCTCTCTCTCTCTCTCTGTCTCCACCCCCACGCCAGGGTCGGTAGGCCTAGTAGGCTAATCTCTAATCTGTATTAATCTCACAAATCACAATATAAAATGACCCAAATGATAAACAAAAACTTTAAACTGAATTATCTGCAATGATAATATGCAACAAGTCATAGAATGGGCTGTCATTTCTAAGCACCCGCAGCAGGCCAGTTAACTGTCTGCCACACTAAACATCATGGCGCTACATTTATCCTAGCCTGGTGAAACCACTCCCCCTGCTGGACAACAAAAACCTGGCGAGGGGGGAGGGGTTCATACATTTACCGGTATCCCACTTCTGGCTTCCCTCTTTTTCATCATCTACTGGTGCGGCACACAGATGCTGCCCCTAGAGTGTGCTGGTTGCCGCTAGTAAAAGTTGTGAACGAGCCTGCCGAGGTAAATGCCACGAACTTTTTATATTGTTATTAATTTCCAAGTCAAGTGTCCAGTGTTCTTGTTTTATGGTAATTTAAAGTGGCATGCACTCACCGCTTGATTATGAACATTTTGTGTTAATAAATTAGACGAGTATGTTGATAATGGAGATAATGGAAAAAAACAGATAGTAAACATTAATATAGGCTATATAGTCTGACTAAATGATGCAATAGATTGGCGATAAGCTACAACGGAAGTGCGCATTTTTATCTAACAGTCTTTTATTTGTATGGAGAAAGTAACGGATTAGGGCTGTTACAAAACTATTATTCAGCACTCTTACACAAGCAGGCAGACTGACAGCACGCTGACTAAACGTTACTGTGCTGCTACCATTATATCCACTGGATAATGTGACATCTGTCTTCTCTGGGGGTTTCTTTTTTACAAGATGTATACTTTGAGTTTGAGTCTACGCTTTATTCATTACTGGAGACCAGGTAATACAATGGTTACAGTAGCCTACTGCATCCGTGATACCAAATAACAAATAAACATATAGGCTACTATTCTGGTGCTTTGTTTTATGACTGTTTTATAATCATGCCACATTTGTGTCAGTATAGGCACCATTGGAATCTATCCTGGCCTCATCCGCTCTTTCGGACTCAGTGTGCCAAGACAGGGCTACAGTAAGTCATATACAAAAACACTGCTATATTCATAGGTTTTTATGTTTCAACAAAGGGCCATTATCATCAGACTTTATCTGACCACTCCCTCTGTCTCTCCTTGCTGCGCTGTTCTTCTCCGAAGAATATGTCAACTCTAAGGAACTACCAAATGATTTGAAGTCCATCACAGACAGGGCTGCTACAACTCTCCTTTGGACTGAACTATTTAGAGGTATCTCTTTCTCTGTCTCTGTCTCTGTCTCTGTCTCTGTCTCTGTCTCTGTCTCTGTCTCTGTCTCTGTCTCTGTCTCTCTCTGTGTGGTGTGTGTGTGTGTGTGTGTGTGTGTGTGTGTGTGTGTCTCTCTCTCTCTCTCTCTCTCACAGATCACACACACACACACACACACACACACACACACACACACACACACACACACACACACACACACACACACACACACACACACACACACACACACACACACACACACACACACACACACACACACACACACACACACACAAAATTGTACTAGCCAGTAGTTCTTTGCTTGTCTCTTTCACTGGCTTTCTACAACCTGCAGGACTGGGGATGACCTTGAGTTATCTGTTCCGTGAGCCTGCCACCATCAACTATCCATTTGAAAAGGGCCCCTTGTCGCCCCGCTTTCGTGGAGAACATGCCCTCCGCCGTTACCCAAATGGGGAGGAACGCTGCATTGCATGCAAGTTATGTGAGGCCATCTGCCCTGCCCAGGTTAGCACATTTCTTATTCTTGCAATAAAGTAAAATTGTATGGTGTGCACTGCAGTGTGTGTGGCAATACATGCTATATAAATGTTCTGTCTCTCTGTCTTTCACTATATATCTGTGTGTTGACAATATATATGTCACTAAGAATCATACAGGCTTAAGTCTTAAGCAGACTTGAGCTACGAGGGGCAGATTGGATCAGTTTGTTTTGTGGCAGTTTTTTTTTTAGAAGACCATTACAGTAGTCTATGACCTATTGAAGATAAAGGTTGATTATTTTGTATGTATTTTTTTGGACATAAATCCTCTCATTAAAGGTATATTCAGTGATTTCACTTAATTAAAATATCACATCTTTTTTGTTTTGTTGTGATAATCCTCCCTACTATAGAGTGTGCTGACCATATAAGGAGTTCCAAACTGTCCCCAGTTAACCCAGTGGTGGTCAAAAAACCTTTGGTTTCGTTTTTGGGTAGGTGGCCCAGCCTTCATCCAATCAGGATAGAGAGGGGCCTTCCGCCAATCATGATCGAGCGGAGGCAGGCCTTGGTGTGTGTGCTGTTGGCCTGTCGCACATATTATACCGGGGCGGACCGGTGGGGTTTCCAAATCACCCAAATCACTGATTGCTCCTTTAATGCAATATTTTTTAAGATAATCATGGGTTGGGACTTACAGCAACCTGGATCTGAATCCATAATTAACTACTTCAGCACTTCTGTTTGGAAAACTGGCCCTGGCAGGCAACTTGCTTCACATTCATATCACACTTGAGCCCTTGTATGCTATGTTCTAAAGTCAAGTCCTGCTTATGCAGGAGATCCCGTCCTCCACATACTGTATCTCTGAACACCTGTGCTTGTATATAGCACTATCTTGTATATAGCACTATAGTATATAGCACATCTAAAGCGCTTTACATATATTGTGCATTACATTCACCCATTCACACACATTCATACACCGATGGCGGAGGAAACCATGCAAGGCACCAACCTGCTCACCAGGAGCAATTTGAAGTTCAGAGTCTCGCTCAAGGACACTTCGACACTAACTCTGGGGGAGTCCGGGATCGAACTGGGAACCTTGCAGTTTGCCATCCGGCCACTCTACTGGGCCGGCCACTCTACCCCTGAGCCACTGCCACTTCCGTTATGCATGCTTATTGCTTACTTTTTTGTCCTGTCTCAAGTGTAGTGAAGGTAACATCAGTATCCATACAACTGGAGTGGACAGGATTGTAACCTGGTGTGATGAACATCACAAGTTAATGTAAGGAAACCGAAGAGATTGTAGTGGATGAGGATCCCAGGTCTATAGGTGACCACACCATCACCACGATCACCATACATGACATCAAACAGGTCACCTCCTATAAATATCTAGGAGTGCACATTTATTGTGATATGAGCTGGCACTCCCATGTGACAAGTATGTGTGCAGAAATACACCAGCGCCTTCATTTTCTCCGTAGGCTCAGACTTTTTGGTGTAAGTAGAAACATAATGCTGATCTTCTATAGAGCTAGTATAGAGTCTATTGTAAGGTATGGTATCACCAGTTGGTTTGGAAACTTAACTGTCAAGTACAAATCTGAGATCCTTAGATTAGCCAAAATGACAGGGAAGACCCCAGGTCATCTTTGAGCAGGCCAAAATTGGGCAGGTTAAGAAAATTGTGTCTGACCCCTCCCATGTACTATACCCTGAGTATAGGCTAATGCCAACATTTCAGGTAGGAGGTACGAGGTCCATGCGTGCAAATATAATAGGTACAAGCATTCCTCAGTCCCTCTGTCAATCTCACTCCTTAACCGGGTCCTTGCAGAGGGCAGACAGGGTAGGGGTAGAAGGTTTTGAGGTGATTTTTTTTGCACTAGGTATGGTATGTCAGCGTGTGTGTTATTTAGATGTTGTACGAGTCCTGTACCTCTACTGTTTGTATTGTAATGTATCTTATTGTATTGTATTGTATTGTGTATATGTATGCTGCAGGGCGGGTCCTTGGGGTCCAAGACAAATTTCTCCTTGAACCTTGAACCTTGTCTCATGTCTCTTGTCTTCATTGACCCCAGGCCATCACCATTGAGGCTGAGACACGTGCTGATGGCAGCAGGAGGACTACACGCTATGACATTGATATGACAAAATGTATCTACTGTGGCTTCTGCCAGGAGGCCTGCCCTGTTGATGCCATTGTTCAGGTAAGCTAAACATCTCATGGAAACTATGAATATAGCTTATACTGGCTCTATAGTGTTATCGTCTTGGCCAGGTCGAGAGGCAAAGACTGTTTTCGTGCCGTGTGTGTGTGTGTGTGTGTGTGTGTGTGTGTGTGTGTGTGTGT
Source organism: Electrona antarctica (assembly GCF_951216825.1). Taxonomy (NCBI): domain Eukaryota; kingdom Metazoa; phylum Chordata; class Actinopteri; order Myctophiformes; family Myctophidae; genus Electrona; species Electrona antarctica. Next base: position 24,685,570 of record NC_136806.1, on the reverse strand, counting down.
GCATGTGTGCATGAGAGTGCGTGCGTGCGTGCGTGCGTGCGTGCGTGCGTGCGTGCGTGCGTGCGTGCGTGCGTGCGTGTGTGCGTGCGTGCGTGCGTTTATGTGTGTCACGTGGCGAAAAATAAAACTTCTGGGAACTCAGATTAGTATTTATATAGTATACGCATACATACCTTAAATATATGTATAAGATGCAGCATTCAAAGTTAATGAACTTGAATTATTCTTGTCCTCTCTCCTTTCATCCCTTCATATCCCTTCGTCACTCCCTATAGGGCCCAAACTTTGAGTTTTCCACTGAGACCCATGAAGAGCTGCTGTACAATAAAGAGAAGCTACTCAACAATGGAGATCAATGGGAGGTGGAGATTGCTGCCAACATTAAGGCTGACTACCTATATAGATAGAATGACTGACCGTTGTGTACAGTATCAGTAAACTGCCTTTGAAGCCAGTGCGCCAATCAATGACATATTTTGATTGTGCATAATAGAAAAGAGTTTTAAGAGATTCTTTGGATACATTATCCTCAAATTTACAGTAGGCCAGTAGGCCAAATGCATTGGTGGTATGCTCTCAGGGCAACAATAAACGCACAAATATGACTCCTTGTAGTGTTGGTGGACAATACATAATACATATAATGTAGGCTACTCTGTGGATATTCTTATTGCATTATATTATAAGCCCTTTGAATGGGAGGACCTTAATGGAAATAAGCCCTGGGCTTTTTGGGTTATCCTTTTAGCATCCTTTTGTATATATTTGTACCACTGTACCTTTTTTGCAAAGTTTATAAAGTACTCAATCAATCAAAGCCCATATAACCTATGCATGGTACTGCAACCAAATATAAAGCACTTTAAAGGCATTTCATTGACCCGTGTGACAGTACTTTGGAGCAGTATAATGTAATATTGGTTATTGCCTATTACCAGTAAGACGCCTGAGGGCGAGAATCATGTGACCTCTTCCTAAAGCGTGCACTGGCCATATATGGAGCGTGTCTTGAGTGTACAGGGTTTTATGAGGTCAGATCAACATATGGAATGTCAAAACAGGTCAGCTCCATATATGGAGATCTAAGGGTGGCAGCGGGGGGCAGTGTCTTGAGTGTACAGGGTTTGATGAGGGCCCAGGTAGAGCTGGGACTTAATTTTCGGGCCTGTTGAGAACTCTAGTTTTCGCCGGCTGCCGGGCACGGCTGCACAAATAACTTTGGGGCAAGCCCGTCTAGAGTTTAAATGGACAGGTATCAGTCAAAAGGGAGACATCAAAGAGAAAGGATGGATGGGGGAGGATCAACATATGGGATGTCAGAACAGGTTCTGACACATATCGATATACTAATATTGATGACATCAGGGATCTCCATATACATTTTACTATGCATTTACTATGATCCCTGATTTACTATCATCCCTGATGATGTCATAGTGATGTCACGAGACCTTGGCACAATATATGGGGGCTTTCCTAATGTATGAGGATTTTGAGTGACGAAAAACGCCTCATGTATGGGGATTTTGAGTGACGGAAAACGCACAATTCCATAGTTAAATGCGACCTTTGGTCGCAAAAAATCTATATCTATTTGTCTATAATCTAAATACCAGTAAGACGCCCTGAGGGCGTGAAGCCCAGGCACGCACAGGGTTTGATGAGGTCAGATCAACAAGAGTTGCTGGCCGGCTCCATATATGCAGATCTAGGTGATGATCCTGTCTTGTATGTATGGTTATCCAGGGTTAGATGAGGTCAGTATCGTGATCTTCATAATATATGGAGATGGCCATATTATGGTGGTGTGACGTGTCACGAGGCATGACCATATATGGAGGCGCTAAGGGTCTCTATGATGTCACGTGATGTCACGAGGTGACTGTCAGATCCATATATGGAGATCTAAGAGTCTCCATGATGTCACGAGATGTCAGGAGACATGATGGATTGGCAACCTGCAACCATATATGGAGGTGTGACGGACGGACGCAATATGGAGGTGTGACGGACGGACGGACGGACGGACGGACGGACGCGAGATGCAGGATTTCATAGTAAATGCGGCCTTCCGTCGCAATAAATGCATCATGTCTCTGTACGTCTGTCTGTACGTATGTGTGTATGGCTGTAATCCACGTAAAAACACTTCAAAACGTCAAAAACACTTTGAAGACCCTAACAGGAGCCCACGTACAAGGTTTCTTTGACTATGCATGCACCTCTCTTGGTACCACAGCACCACAACAAACAAGGCTCCAGACTTCCCAAAACAAACGGGTCAGGCTACTACTTGGCCTCACTCCCCGAACCCACCTCACCCCTGCCCACTTTGACAGGCTGGAATGGCTTAGGGTTGACGACAGAGTACAGCATCTTGCAATGGGTCTGGTCCACAAGATTTGATACACCACCAAGTTACCTATGTACCTGTCTAAATACTTCCTTAATGTCAACGAAGTCCACACACACAACACCAGAGGGAGTTCAACAAACCATGTGCAACCCAGATTCAGCACAAACAAGGGACTAAATTAATTTCGCTCCTATGCCACCAAAATGTGGAACGCCCTGCCAACAGTCATTAAGACATGTGAATCCTTCAAAACTGCTCTCAAAGAGCACCTACGGACGGCTGCAATTCGAAACTGGCCCCGTAAAATCTGAATTTTTCCTCTCACTTTATATGTTTTACCTCCCCTTTTTACCTCCTCTATGGGGATTTCCTGTTTTTGGCTATAGAACAATATTTGTACGTCTCTAAATATTATGATGAATTGAACATGGTGGACCCTATTGTAAACAAGTGCAGTCTTGTATTGAGAGTTGTGCTTGAAATATACTGTAATTCTCCAAACTGTTAATAAATTCTTCAATCAATCAATCAATCAATCAATGGCATCGTCATGGACCTGGTGATACGGTTGGCTGGCATCGTCATCATGACACGGATCTAACGAACCATATAAAAGGATCAGACGGAGTTTATTCGGAGTTAATAATAGCAAATACTACTCTTGATACGAGTCTTTGCATCAAAACAAAAACGGCGGCGCTGTCTTTCCTTTATTATTTTTTAAACGGCTGAGACAGTGATCATCACGTGATAAGGGCGGAAACAGTCACATCAGTCCACGCTGAATCTCCCGCGAACGCGGCCATTTACTCTTTCCCCTCCTGTGTGCAACACCGGGTGAGTCTCAGCAGCGGTTCTTCTCATACCTTCAAATAATTTACATTCGTATTTGTTGCGATCGCTTAAGTACACCGAAGTCTCAAGAAAACCAGAGGTACGTTTTGGTAGAGCTCCAGGGCTACGCCGAGGTACCATCCGGACCATGTGGGTCATTATTTATCTGCTATGCTCGCCTATTGGTTTTTTTTGATGCTAACTGGAAGGTGGTGTAGAGTTGGTTGGCGCGTCGGTGTCGCGCACCAACATTCGCAGATCTACAAACTCGCAACGCGTAGCGGTACGGCCTGTTGTGAGCTTGTAGATTTGCCATTTTGGTGCTCGACACGGCGAGCAACCAAATACAAATCACAACCAGGCATTAGCAATATAGCGCGTGAGCATTCATTTGTGTCACTTTGGTCGTACGAGCGTTAAACTCGACATAAATGCGCATTTTGACTGTTTTTCATTTGAGAAAAACATTTTTTCTTCTTGACTGACATGTTTGTGCGACGAAGTGTTAAATGAGCGTGTTAGCTTCCATGCTGTTGGAGCTAACAAGTTAGCGCCTCATTTCGTTCGCATTGTTCTTTACAATTATTCTTCTACTTTGTCTTTTTTTTCCTCGACCTGATTTAGGATCAATAACCTTTGTTTATAATTCAGTGACTCGTTGATTTCTCAGGGTATCTGACTTTTGTGGGTCTTTTATTTTGTCATCCATGGTGACAGGAACGTTATTTTATGCTAAAACTGTCTGATTGTTCCAGTCGAGCTGTGAAAAAGTGCGGTATGTATGGCGCACACTGCTAGCATTGGGCTAACGTTAGCCGCCTAGCTAACAAACTGCTTCTAACGTTAGCAGGTTTGCTAGTGATTTTGTTAGGAACCAGGACTGTCTCCCTCTCTATAAACAAACAAACCAGGGTTTCATTTACAACGGCATACTGTGCCGGATGGGTCGGGGTGGTGTAGGTAGTTTGCTTGCGTTTTTAAAATGTCGCACTGTGTCATGGCAGGGAAGGATGGAAAATGCTAGAATGAGCTAAAAGTTGCCCAAATTAATTGGCTGTCTTGCTCTACCGTCCACAACGCATCAGAAGGTTGTTATGAAACACGGTTAACGTTTTGGTGGTTTTGTTTCCAGTCTAAAAGTTGGTACACTGCAAGCGAACATTAACATATGAGATGCTGATAATATAACTGTCCCGCCTTGATTGTTTTTGTCTACAGTAGATCTCCTGAAATAACTGCAGCGATGGCAACAATGGCAGAAGGCGAGCCAAATGTACAGTTCAAGGTAAATATTTGAGCTAATGGTGAAAATGTGCTTGCGTACATCATGTGAATGGATTTGTTGTTCATCTGGGTTTGGCTACGTTGCTGGCTAAGCTAACTGCAACTTTGTGTAAAACCAGTACCAGCCAGTTTAATCTGACTTGGACCTCTCTTCTCCCTAACAGCTTGTGTTGGTTGGAGATGGTGGTACAGGAAAGACTACTTTTGTGAAGAGACATTTAACAGGAGAGTTTGAGAAGAAATATGTGGGTAGGTACTGCTCTGAATGAAGAGGCCATCAATACAATGTGAAGTTGGTGACAGGCCACTGCCATCTCATCTCCACCCAGGTTTACACAGTAGGCCAGTTTCATGTAAAGCCAATAGATGCAATGTTCCACCTTGGCATGTGGGTATTCTTATTCAATTGAGCTAGCATGATATCGCATCATGCTTGACATACCAATGTCACTGGTGAACATCAGAATTGTCAGTTTGTCCACACAAGTTCATTCCATAACAATTATTTGGCCGCCATGTAGGATGCATTCAAAAGGGAAGTGTTAAGGTATGATAAAACTAGCTAAACTGGGATTATAAAACAGGGGGTTAATGCGGTGTGCATTCAAATATGTGCACTGCAACAAATTGACGTTAATTAACAATCTAAATGTCATTGTGAATTCTCATTAAGGTACATGGAACCAGCATAACATTTGAGTGTTTTCAGTGCCAGTGTTGGCTCATGGCTATAAGCTGTTTTTCTTTTCCTTCAGCCACCCTTGGAGTGGAGGTGCACCCTCTGATCTTCCACACGAACAGAGGAGCCATCAAGTACAATGTCTGGGACACAGCTGGACAAGAGAAGTTTGGCGGTCTCAGAGATGGGTACTACATTCAAGGTAAGTTATTAGGAAACCCTCTTGTCCTCATGGTGGCTATTTGTTTATATTGAGTCCTATTCATATCGGTCATCTGTATGTTTGCATCTGTTTCAGTCTGTATATGAATAATGACTTTAGTGGTTAAGTTATCCCCTTTTAACCTATTTTTCGTTCCCACAGCCCAGTGTGCTATCATCATGTTTGACGTCACATCTCGAGTAACCTACAAGAATGTCCCCAATTGGCACCGTGATCTTGTACGTGTTTGTGAGAACATTCCCATCGTCCTCTGCGGCAACAAAGTGGACATCAAAGACAGGAAAGTCAAAGCCAAGAGCATTGTCTTTCACCGCAAGAAGAACCTGCAGGTAATACTTGGTGAATGTATACCAAACAAATTACACTAATTACTCAGACAGGCATGTTACAAGTTACACAGGACCTCTACTGTTTTGGATGATCTGACTTGCCATTAAAATATCTTGTTTGATACCCTTACAGTACTACGACATCTCTGCCAAGAGTAACTACAATTTTGAGAAGCCATTCCTGTGGCTAGGAAGGAAGTTGATCGGTGACCCCAACCTGGAGTTTGTGGAGATGCCTGCACTAGCTCCACCAGAGATCCAGATGGACCCCTCTCTCGCAGCGCAGTATGAGCATGACCTCAAAGTGAGTATGGCTGTGCTGGTACTCTGACCATGACCAAGGGCTTGTTTGAATACTTTTCCAATTCATTGTGACTTATTAGCCAAATTCAAATGTGTTAACAGGAGAGAACTTGATCCCTGTGGATTCAGAATCCTAATTTATCACGTGCATACATGTCATAGGTTCAAGTCCTGAAGTTTGTCCTCCTTTCTCCATCTCCTGTACAGGTTGCATCAGAAACGGCGCTCCCAGAAGAAGACGATGACCTCTAACCTGTTAACCAATGTTTCCCCCCCACCCCCCACGTGGACAGAAAGTTGTTGGAGTTTTGCCCCTTTACTGTAAAATCCTGTTGAAGATTTATTTTTATTTTTGAACTTTTTCTGTTTGTGTTTTAAAAAAACAAAAAGTTACCGAAGAGAGTAAGGAGGAAAAAAAAACTTGTGGTTGTTGAAAGTTGTGGTTCTCCAGTTTCACTGTATTACACCTAGCGTTGTTGGCATACGTGCTGTTCTAAATCAATGACCACCCACCACTGCACTTGACCAGCTTCCCTAATGCTGTTGTAAGGCCTACTGGATGCACCAAGGGGAATAAACTTTGAATAAATAAAACATTATCAATATAACATGTTTTGATTTATGGTTCATTTGCACTGTAAAATTAAACCTCAAGCATATTTGTTCTTGTACTGCTTGAATTTAGGTGTAGAACACAGCCCTGAAATGGTATTTATAGGCTACCTGTATCAGTGGGGTACAGGCTTTTGTTCAGACACACCAAAGGTCTAACAGTCAGACCAAAAACCTACCCCTAACTGCAAGCACGATGCAATGCATGTCAAACCAATGTTTTCTGGACCTTGTGTGTGTGTGTGTGATAAGCGTGTGCACTCCATATCAGTGGTTTCAATTTATTTTTTGTAAGGAACACTGACTCAAATTCATATATTTGGCTGTGGGGACCCCCCCCCCCCCCCCCCCTCCTGAAAATATTTGGTGCCAGGGCCCCATACAAGATTTCTTGTTTCCAAAATCCCTTTTTAAAAATGGGCTTTAAGCTTGTAGTTCGGCTGTTTCAGAAAGCCAACGTATTTTGTATGTTTAAAGTGGTTAAATAGATTTTTTTGTAATGCTATATTGACTTCCGACTAGTTGTGCAGGGGTTCCATAAGGATCCTTGAGATCTGCTGTCGAATTAGGCTGTCAAATAATGCATGATGTAGACTGTAGAGCTTGGAACCGCAAAGTTGATGTAAAGCTAATGCTCGAGTTTCATAGGAGGAACCCTGTTAAAAAAAAGCCAAGAAGAACGCTCTGTACTTAATTCATCTCGTGTTTTCACTTGAACTGGCTTGTTGCTGCTGTACTCATTCCAGGGATAGGCTTGTAGCTACTTGCTTGTCCGGACTATAACCACCAGGTGTCACTCGTGTCACACCTCAAAGACTCAAACTACATAGCTCGCATGAGAGAATTACATAATTCTAGGCCCAGGGCATCCGAGTTCACGTGGACTCTTAAAATGTCAACTGCACATCCTGACGTTATTGACTGCGTCTGCAATGTGTGGGACGTGGGTATTGGATATACAACTTGACGAGTCACAAGACACTAGAATCCTGACTTTTTTCTGCTGATGAATGAGTTTAATGAATGACTTGACTACAAATTATTCTGCGTGTGAGAGAATGGCATGAAACAGATGTTTTCTTTCTGCTTGAGCTTTAGTCGGGATACACAGCAACACATCAGCCTCCAGCTCTCAGTCACCAATGAAAGGCCTTAATAACCGTTCTCTTATCGGCTTAAATCCGTCAAACAGCAGATGATGATAACCTGCAACATTGACAGTGTCAATGTTTGTGGAAGTGGGCTGAGCCTGAGGTTGGTAATAAACATCGATCTGTGTGCTTACTTAGCACATTCACAGCAAAGTAAGGGGGGAGAAAAAAAGCAGGCAGGGAAAGACTACAGTAGGCCTACGGCCTATTATGCAAAGAAAATTGCGGATATAAATTACAAATACAATTTGAATAGTTGGAATGTGTAGCGTTTTTTCATACGTTTTTCAATTGTTCTCAAATGGGGTTTGGGTAACCGAGGGGGTTCCAGGGGGTCCCCACCCCATGGTACATACTCCCCAGTATAATTGGATTAGATACTTCCTTAATGTTAACGAAGTCCACACCCACAACACCAGAGGGAGTGCAACGAACCATGTATAACCCAGATTCGGCACAAACAAGGGACTAAATTATTTTCGCTCCTATGCCACCAAAATGTGGAACGCCCTACCAACAGTCATTAAGACATGCGAATCCCTTGACTCCTTCAAAACCGCTCTCAAAGGGCACCTACGGATGGCTGCAATTCGAAACTGGCCCCGTAAAATCTGAATCCCCCCCCCCTTTTTTTCCCTCACTGTATATGTTTCTTTTCCCTTTTTACCTCCATTATGATGAATTCCTGTTCTGTTCTTTGTCTATATAGAAGTGTCTATTTGTACGTCTCTAAATGTTTTGATGAATTGAACATGGTGGACCCTCTTGTTAGTCTTGTAAACAAGTGTAATGCTTAATTGGGTCGTCCACTCACAGTTAACAGCCTTTGTATTGAGTTTGTGCTTGAAATGTACTGTAATTCTGCAAACTGTTAATAAATATTTCAATCAATCAATCAAAATGGTAGCATCAAAATCTGTTTAAACATGCAGCTTTGCTGCATATTGGATCAAGAGTAAGATGATCAAGTCTGACTTAATTACTTACTTTGTCTAGTTTAAACACTAACCATACACATCGGCTATTTATACGCATCGGCTATTTAATCTACAAATTTCAAAACACTTTGAAAAAAGATTGTAGGCATATGGCACAAAATATTTTCTGATGGGGGTCCGCGGCCAAATAGCCTACATGTTCATTTTGGGGTCCCTGTCCTTGACTACCTAGAGGGGAGAGAGAACAGATGGTGGAGGTGAACGGAACACTGTCCCCCCCCCCCCCCCCCCCCTTCCCAGTGAGCTGTGGCGTTCCACAAGGAAGCATACTAGGGCCTTTACTGTTCCTAATATATGTTTTGATTGATTGATTGAAGAATTTATTAACAGTTTGCAGAATTACAGTACATTTCAAGCACAAACTCAATACAAAGGCTGTTAACTGTGAGTGGACGACCCAATTAAGCATTACACTTGTTTCCAACAGGGTCCACCATGTTCAAATCATCAAAACATTTAGAGACGTACAAATAGACACTTCTATAGACAGAACAGGAATTCATCAATGTAAACGACATGACTTCAGCTTGTGACTGCAACTTGTTCCTGTTCGCAGTTGACTAGCACTGCTAGTCTCGGACAGGAACAAACTGCAGGTTGAAAAGGCCCTCAGCTCTGAACTCGGTAGAATCTGCACCTGGCTCGCTATCTTTACACCTGATAGAATCTGCACCTGGCTCACTATCTTTACACCTGGGAAAAACTGAATTCATTCTCTTTGGATCAGATATTAATCTCAGCAAGGCAGATGGCTTCTTGGTTAGAGTGGGTGACAATGTTATCACATGAAAAGTTGAAATTACCTACCTAGGTTCCATACTGGAGGCTAATCTTTCCAGTGATAAAATGGCCACCAACGTAATCAAAAAAGTCAACCAAAGAACAAGATTCCTTAAGTTTACAGGATCTCCTCACTGGTCAACAAAAAGTTAAAAACACCTTGAAGACCTGAGCCCTGGTACAAGGTTTCTTTGACTATGCATGCACCTCTTGGTACCACAGTACCTCAAAGGCCCTTAAAGGCTCCAGACTTCCCAAAACATACTGGTCAGGCTCCTACTTGGCCTCACCCCCCGAACCCACCTTACCCCTGCCCACTTTGACAGGGGGAGTGCAACAAACCATGTGCAACCCAGATTCGGCACAAACAAGGGACTAAATTATTTTATTTTGGTGGCTACTATGCCACCAAACTACTACTAACGCCCTACCAACAGTCATTAAGACATGCAAATCCCTTGACTCCTTCAAAACCGCTCTCAAAGGGCACCTACGGACGGCTGCAATTATAAACTGGCCCCGAACCCCCCCCCCATCACCCACCCCTTTTTCCCCTCACTGTATATGTTTTTTCCCCCTCCTTTATGATGAATTCCTGTTCTGTTCTTTTTGGCTATAGGCTATAGAAGTTTTGATGATTTGAACAAGGTGCATGGACCCTTTTGTAAACAAGTGTAATGCTTTATTGGGTCGTCCACTCACAGTTTAACAGTCTTTGTATTGAGTTGTGCTTGAAATGTACTGTAATTCTGCAAACTGTTAATACATATTTCAATCAATCACTCAAACATGAAAAAGGTTTGAGAACTACCCTATGCCGCCACCTTTATAAGACTTGGGTTCGGGACTAGCAGCACCGTCGTACTGCGGAGTATAAATGAGGCAGGTGTTGTGTTGACCACCAGTCAGTCCGAGGCGTGGCTTCATTCAAGTGTACAAGGGGCCCCCCTTACGCATGCGTGAGCCAGAAAAGTGCGTTTTAGAATGATAGAGAGCGAGAGAGATTATAGTGCTCTACACAACTGTTGTTTTAATCCCCTGAGCGAAGAGATTTAACAAAAACCTCTGGCTTTAAACCCAGCAGCCATATTGTACGGAACATCGGTGGCTGGAAACGAGTCATTTTTATTGAAGAAGTCATCTTCAAAGACACCTTTCCCAAGACTTGAAGTTGAAGAACGGACTTTCGTCTCACTGGCGGTGGGATCCTATTGCACAGCTAGCCTGCCAGCTGGCTGAAGAGTTTCGAGACATACGGCTCGGTTTTTTTTATACCATATTCGCATTGTAGTATTTATTAATTTTGTTTTAGTGTTTAATTAACTGTCGGCACTCGGCAATATGAAGGACCGATTGGAACAGCTCAAAGCGGTAAGTTGTTGCGAGGAAACTACGTTTCCACTGAATGTATATTTCTGTAACCACACCAGCCTCTGTGTATGGCATTAAAATAAGATTTGTCACTATATATGACTGTCAGGAGTTGTTCCAATTCAACACTGACTTATCTTAAACACACACGACCTTTGGCAAAAGTACGAGGAGGAAATAGTGTGATGGCATGACTTGAAAGTTATGGGGAAATTATGATAGATTCTATTGATATAGATGCAGACATGTCTTGATGGGATGACACAGCCATAGTTGCTTTGTCCCAGCTGTAGATTGATTGATACATGTGATGGCATGGCAGCACCGCTGTAGGGATGATACAAGTAACATGAAGTAAGAAAATATAAGATAGTCCTAATACATAAAACAATGCTAAGTAAGGCATATAAATACACCAATCTCTTTAATATAATATATCAGACATTACACTTGGCTGTGGTGGAGGTATCTGTCAGCTACCATTCATTTATTTTAAAGTATGTTCACTACTGAGTACTGGATCTAAGGCATACCAAACCAGTTGAAAGAAAAAACAAATGCCTATGAGTCCATGCCCATCATCATCACTTTCTGAAGTCTTCTCAATATGAATTTGTCTGATTTGACCTGCTAGATTGAAGCCTGTAACCCTAAATTAGTGAACTCATTAACTCCCCTCACTGTTAAGTTAACCAATAGCAAATACATAAACAACAACTAAACGCCCATGTCATGATTAGTGTATCTAAATAAGAGACATTTCAAATTTAAAAACCACACTTGTGTGAAGTGAGCCCTCAGCCAATCAAATCATCGCTATGGGGTACAGACACACAAAGCTGTGCATAGGAGGGCCTAGCGCCTCTCAAAAAGGATTGCGGAACCTCTACAGAGAACAAATCATTGAACCCAATAAAAATCACCTGGCTGTAACCTTGCATTTAGCTAGCTCTGGTCCATAGCGTTAGAGAACTCTTTCTAACGGGTGGAACGGTAGTGCTGTCACCTCACAGCTAGATGGTCCTGCATGGGTTCGATTCCCACTGGGGGAATCCTCCGCGTCATCAGTGCCAATACCCTTTACCCTAGGTGGGGTTGGCAAAAGGGCCTTTCTGTGTGGAGTTTGCATGTTCTCCCCGTATCCCCTAGGATAGGTACCCTCACAAAAACATGCAGTAATCCTGGTCTCTAAACTGCCTCCCCTGGCCAAAAATCGTTGAGGGATAAAAAATAAATTAAAATAAAATAACGCTGTAGGCTAGAGAGCAATTTGTTTTAGCTATGTACAGAATTCAGAATCAAATTATCCTGAGAACATTAATGATACTAGTACATGATAGTTGTACTAGTAACTTGGATAGCATTTTATATAGACTTATATAGCATTTTATGTAGACTTATAGCATCTTATGTAGACATAGCACTATATAGTGTATGCATAGTTTCATTATATACTGTATTCCACTGTTACGTTCTTAGCTTACATATGATTCATTCATGATAACTACTTGTTTATGTATATGTATTGACATGCTTTTTTGTTCTTGCTTAATGTAAGTCCGGATTAAGAGCATCTGCTAAATGCCTAAATTGTACAAGACAAGTGAAGGCAGGCAGGCAGCAATATGTAGCACTGTACTTCCTGTAAATTGAAATGCCTCACAGTCACAAGGTAACCAGGATGTAACTAACCAGTGGCACTAAGTAAGCTTGCCCCCCACTGGGCGAGGCCCTGTTCCATTTGAGCCCTAGTCGGGTGCGTTGCCATGGACACATGGAGTAATTTGCCAAATATTTGCTAAAGCCTCATTGACCCTTTGCTTAACAAGTGCTGAAAATATTTGTTTTCTACAACAAAGTGTGAATTAAGCTTAAGTTATTGAGATGTGGTCTGCTGTAACTAGAGAACAGGTAATGTAGGTCACCATATAGGTCAATATTCATGTGTTGAAGACCTGACAACAGTCTTCCTGTGAAGTCTGTCACGCTCACCACACTCTGCCCAACTCGCCTCTGTGTTTTTACACTTTACCATCATTCTGTGTGTGTGTGTGTGTGTGTGTGTGTGTGTGTGTGTGTGTGTGTGTGTGTGTGTGTGTGTGTGTGTGTGTGTGTGTGTGTGTGTGTGTGTGTGTGTGTGTGTGTGTGTGTGTGTGTGTGTGTGTGTGTGTGTGTGTGTGTGTGTGTGTGTGTGTGTGTGTGTGTGTGTGTGTGTGTGTGTGTGTGTGTGTGTGTGTGTGTGTGTGTGTGTGTGTGTGTGTGTGTGTGTGTGTGTGTGTGTGTGTGAACCCATGCTCCAAGCGTGACTGGGTCAGCTGACATAATGCTGGAAAGAGGAGCAGCAGGAAACTCAGGATAATAGTTTGGCCTGGAGCTATTTTCTCTATTTTACATAAGCTATATTGATATTCTAATAAGCATTTTGAGTCTAGTAGGTCAGAGCATTTTGGTGAATAGTGGAACATGCCATTCTTTCTCACTGAAGGTGTTCATTGTGTTTTGAACCAAGGCTTCATAGCTGAATGCACTCAGTACATGATTCCTTTAGTTTAGCGTGTCAGGTAGGTGGACTAGCCTACCTGAGATAAATTACTTGCATAAATTGATGGAAGTGTCGTAACTAAGAACTCAATGGTAAATCTACATGAACAATAAACATCACATTTTACTTTGATGTTCTCACATTTACAACCCACAGAGAAAAAGATTTCAGCAACTCCCTTTGTAGTACGTTGTTTACATTTTTTGTTTCCTAACTTTCCTTACTGGGCAGTGTACTCTGTACACTGTAGAACAACAAACCATAAGGGCAAGAGGGAAGAATGTGTGCTATTGGCATTTAGGGCGGAACTCAACATTCGCAGTTCTCAATTCATATGAAAAGCTGTACCTGGTCACTGGTGTATCAGTATACTATACCAGTACTTGTCAGAATCTGATTGTGTCTGTATTCTATACTTGTCATGCATTTTGCCAGGTTAGATGACAGCCATAGCACAGGATAAGCTCATGGTAAATCAGTAGGGAATGTTGGAAATGATGTAGGCCTATTAGTAGAGCATCTGTTCCTCTGTTGGCTCATTGTTTTCCGGTCTTTTATTCGTACATTCACTTCTCATCTGGTTTTGCTAGAAAGACTAGGGATTACAAATATTGAAGGGAAACCTCTGTGACATGAGCTACTTAGTGGCACAACCAATCATTTGGTAACTTCCGTAGGCCGGCTAACCTCCTACATCAGCATCAGTGAGTCTGGCTACCCGTAAAGCCAACACTTGTCAAAATGGTCATGTGATGAAATCTAATTTAGAACCTCTGCCTGTCATTGCCTTGTAAAGGGGGATTATGTAACAGGACATATGCACAGACAATGAATTCCCAGTATAAATAAAAATGGAAATATTTACATTTTATTTTGTTTTCCAAATATTATGTTTCTGTTATTTCAGTGAGAACAGCCAATCTTAGCGCTCTTATGCTTTTCCAATGCTTTACAGCTGGTCAGCAAGTTACACGTGTTTTCCATGGTTGTTATGGTGACTGTAAGACATTTCCCAACAACCAGACCACCCATGGCCTGGTCAACATAGTGGCAGCGGTGGCCGAACGGATAGCGGCGCGGTCTTGATACCGGAAGGTTCCTAGTTCGAATCAGCCGTCCGACACGTTAAAATTACCACCGCTGAAGTGCCCTTGAACAAGGCATTGAACCACTACGATGAAATGTGTTCTATGAGCAGGGCCTGGCTGGAAACAAGTTCTTGAGCTTAGCCCAGATACCCTGGGTAAATATAGATTTCATTTCATTTCATTTCATTTCATTTCATTTCATTTCATTTCATTTCAACAAGGAAGCATACTAGGGCCTTTACTGTTCCTAATATATGTTGACGACATGACTTCAGCTTGTGACTGCAACTTGTTCCTGTTCGCAGATGACTCGGCACTGCTAGTCTCAGACAGGAACAAACTGCAGGTTGAAAAGGCCCTCAGCTCTGAACTCAGTAGAATCTGCACCTGGCTCGCTGATAACAAGCTATCTTTACACCTGGGAAAAACTGAATCCATTCTCTTTGGCTCTAATAGTAATCTCAGCAAGGCAAATGGCTTCTTGGTTAGAGTGGGTGACAATGTTATCACACGTAAAGATGAAATTACCTACCTAGGTTCCATCCTGGAGGCTAATCTTTCCGGTGATAAAATGGCCACCAACGTAATCAAAAAAGTCAACCAAAGAACAAGATTCCTTTACAGGATCTCCTCACTGGTCAACAAAAACACCTTGAAGACCTTAACAGGAGCCCTCGTACAAGGTTTCTTTGACTATGCATGCTGCATGCACCTCCTGGTACCACAGCACCTCAAAGGCCCTTAAAACTAGGCTCCAGACTTCCCAAAACAAACTGGTCAGGCTCCTACTTGGCCTGGTCCACAAGATTCGATACACCACCAAGATACCCATGTACCTGTCTAGATACTTCCTTAATGTTAACGAAGTCCACACCCACAACACCAGAGGGAGTGCAACGAACCATGTACAACCCAGATTCGGCACAAACGAGGGACTAAATTATTTTCGCTCCTATGCCACCAAAATGTGGAACGCCCTACCAACATGCGAATCCCTTGACTCCTTCAAAACCGCTCTCAAAGGGCACCTACGGATGGCTGCAATTCGAAACTGGCCCCCGTAAAATCTGAATCCCCCAACACCCCGCCCCCCTTTTTCCCTCACTGTATATGTTTCTTTTCCCTTTTTACCTCCATTACGATGAATTCATGTTCTGTTCTTTTTCTATATAGAAGTGTCTATTTGTACGTCTCTAAATGTTTTGATGAATTGAACATGGTGGACCCTCTTGTAAACAAGTGTAATGCTTAATTGGGTCGTCCACTCACAGTTAACAGCCTTTGTATTGAGTTTGTGCTTGAAATGTACTGTAATTCTGCAAACTGTAATCAATCAATCAAGTCTGAATTAATAGTAAAAGTAAATAGTTTTAAATTATTATAATTTTATTCTACTTTATCCATTTCTCCTCTGGGGCATTAATGAAGCCAATCAGTCAATGAATGTTTACAGCACATCACCATCCCCACATTCACAAAGTTGCCCTCACGAAACTTGGATTAGGGATTAAACCAGGATTTAACAGATTTCCTGGTTTATATATCCTGGATCAGCGATTAACCGGTTTCATGAAAGCTGGTTAATCTTGCCAGATTAATTTAGCCAGTTAACCTGGCTGAGGCTGGTTGAGGCTTGATTCGGTTTCATGAAGGCAATGCCACACTAGTTACCATGGAAACTAATGCTGTGGACTTGGCCTGCTCCTGACCAGCTCCGGACCAGGCTAACAGCCAGGTTTATCCTAATCCTGAAGTCTTTACTGTTCATTGAGCAGTCAATCTGATCACAAACCAATGATTCTTTCCACACTTATTCAATTAATCCGCCCATTCTAAGCCTCGCTTGGCTTTAGTGGAACGGAATAAACGAGGCTCTACGGACCAGGATTTAACAAGCCTGGTTTTTGCTTAAATCCTGAATTAGTTAATCCAGGTTTTGTGAAACAGGCCCAAGGGATATCTATACTTTGACTCAATTTATAGGGTTGTTTGAAAAGATAGTCAAATCAAATTTGGGTCTTTAATGCCTGGTTTAATGATTTCCTTAAAAAAAAAATCACACCCGTGTGAAGTGAGTAGTGCAACTCCGTGTGAGGGTCCCCGGAAGTTCCAGACCCACAGGAACGCCGCGCCCAGGGTGCCGGCCCGTTTCCGGCTAGCTGCCCCGCGTCCGAAATGGTTGAGAAATGACAGTTACAGTGTGGGTGTCCTGTACTGTACTGTCACACCCGAAATCATCATACAGGTATATACACTATACAGTTAATATGTATGTTTGTTAGGCTGCGTAACAGGGACACTTGGTGGTGAAAACCAACCAAACGCTATTTTCGTGCTCGGACAGATGACCCAGCCAGTGACCCAAGGACACAGCTGTCTATAGGAGTGGTCCTATAAAGCGTTGCAGTCCCGCCCCCTACCAGGGCCCAGGAAATGATTCCCCGTTCAATTTCCTCATAGACATTTCAAAAAGTGTGTATTTAAAGACCTTTTAAGCCTCGTACAAAGCCAACTTGAGTTGTGAGAAATCATGACAACAAACACAATTTTTCGGGCCGAACAAATAATTAGAAAGAAGAAGAAAACGGCAGGTTACAACACTTTTTTTTTCTTGTTTTTTTTCTTTGTAATTATTTAGTTTGGTCCAAAATATTGTGTTTATTGTCATGATTTGTCACAACTCGAGTTGGCTTTGTATGACACTTAAAAGGTCTTTAAATAAATACTTTTTGAAATGTCTATGGGACAAATGCATTGGGAATTATTTCCTGGGCCTGACATCGTCATGAAAGGGGGCGGGACTGCGACACTCTATAGACTGGGCAAACAACTCAGGAAATGTGGCATAAGAGTGGGAGTGAACCTTGTATTTCCCTAACCAATATCGGTGCAGAGGGGCATTGCTCCTCAGTGTTCTCCACTGTGTTCTACCGCATGGGTTCTCAACCTGGGGGTCCTCAGATTATCCCCCCCCCCCCCCCCCCCTGTCTGGAAAATAGACATTAAGAGTTTACAGTACATACATACAACTTTCCTTAATGATATTGTTATTGTAGCGGTCAATTTGTATTGGGGTGGGGATGGGGGTTTTCAACTTTCCAGCGCTTCATGTCATAAGCCGTTTTGCGTGCTATATAAATAAAGTATTATTCTATTATTATTTAGTCATTGAAAAGTGACAGTCACACTCTCTGGGTTGGGTTAGTGTCTTTCACATTCTGGGTTTGGTTACTGTCCAGTTTTCACACCATTTTCCCCCCTTTTTTGCTGAGAAAGACACAGGAAGGAAACTATTACTCTTATCTCTACTACCCCAGAATTGTTAGGCATTGTGCTGTAGCCTATGTGCTTGTGTGCAATGCATAGTGTACATACACAATACACATGATGTTTTGGTATGATTCAAGTGAAGTTAAAAAACAGTTGTATGTTGTCGATCTTTGTTCATGGTGAGTGCTGCAAGCTTGCACTACATTGTTTAGGCCAGTGGTTCCCAAACCTTTTCATGTCAAGGACCCCCAAATTGACACTAATTAGCTCACGGACCCCCTTTTGAAAAGACGTGGCAGGGACCCCCATAAGAGAAGATTTGTATGGCTCTAGCAGTGATTCTCAACCAGTTAAATTTCAAGGACCCCCAGTTTGACATGCATATTAGTCTACAGACCCCCATTTAATGGCATTTCTATCTTTGGGACCCCCAATTTATATTGTAAAATCAATGTTATTTTAACTGAGGTTTGATTTAATTTGGTTCCATTTGTACACTGAGTTATCATTTAGCTGGTGACCCCCTGGAACTCCCTCAGGTACCCCTGGGGGTCCCCGGACCCCACTTTGGGAACCACTCGTTTAGGCTACATTTGCTATTCAAATGTCAGTTGTAGGACTTTCTAAAACACAGCCATATACGATGTAAAGAACTGATTCTTCTTGCTCGAATGTAATACTAATCTGTACTGTCAACCCTGTGCTGCCTGTGTTTACAAAACAACATTCTGATGTCATGAGGAGTAATACAATAGGATAGAGCAGTGGTTCTCAACCTTTTCTGGCCCAGTTGAAAATCTTGAAAGGGTTTGTGGGCAGGTTGAGAAACACTAATCTAGGATAGAGGGAATAGAGGGAGCTATGCCACAGTATAAATAACTGTAAAGAGTATTGACTGAGAACACCATTTGTAGACTGAGCCATGCCTTGGAGGGTAGGTTACATGCTGATTAGAGCACAGTCATTTGGGTCAGCTGACTCGGGAAAGACTTGGAGACGTCAGGTGATTCCAAGGGAGTGGATAAGAGTCAATATAATTATAAACGTGTGGCCTACGTTTTTCCATGACTTGACTTTGCTCTATGTGGTTTAATGAGGAATGTCAAGTGCAGAGTGCTGAGAATTTGGACTGTTCCTCAGGGCAACTCCAGACAGACATGTTCGTATGAAGTCTTCAGTTGGACAGTGCCCCTCAGAAGTCACAAATTAAAGTTGTCACCGACAGACAGAGAGGCGAAAACGTAGTCTTTGCTATGCAATCGCCTGGCAGAGACAAATGGAAGAAAAGCAGACTCTTTTTGCAGTAGTCATTCTTGTCTTACAGTCATTACACAGCAGCATGACATGACATTCAAGGTCAGCGCATAGTATTCAAAACAGGTTAGGTTCCTTGAGCCCGGCCTTACTAGTGCAAATAAATATTCACAGACAAAGTTGAGCTCTGTGAATGGCCAGGCTCGTTACCTAATGTTTACCCACTGTGTTTTATGACGTGGTTTTCGCCTACCTGGTGCTTGTGCCGAATTGACCATCATGGCACGCACGCACGCACGCACGCACGCACGCACGCACGCACGCACGCACGCACGCACGCACAGTTGGACCTCTTGAAGAGCCACGCCGTAAAAATGTTAAATGACTACTTTCCAACCTTAAAGAATGATCTGTGGCACACTGATAGCCAACCACACGGGCGGCGGTGGCTCAGGGGTAGAGTGGCTGGATGGTAACCGCAAGGTTGCCTGTTCGAACCCGGGCTCCCCCAGAGTTAGTGTCGAAGTGTCCTTGAGCAAGACACTGAACCCCAAATTGCTCCCGATGTGCTGGCTAGTGCCTTGCATGGTTTCTGCTGCCATCGGTGAATTAATGTGTGTGTGAATGGGTGAATGTAATGCACAATCTATGTAAAGCGCCTTGGATAAAGGCACTATATAAATGCACCATTTACCATTTAACCACACCAAAATCGCTACATCATCAAACGGTTACATCATCATACGGCTGAAGACATCTTTCCCACTCTGCTTCCTCTCTCTCTACACAATTTCCTGTTTGAATAAAGCAAAAGTGCACATACAAATCTTTAATTTTGTGGCTTCCTGGTGTTTATGAATTGACATGTAAACATATTTATGTTCTTGTTTGCGACTTTGCGGATGACTCCTTTCCTGATCTCGGAATAGAACAATTGCAGTTTGAAAAAGCCCTTAGCACAGTGCTCAGTGAAATCGCACATGGCTTGCTGATGACAAACTTATTAAACCTAGGTAACTGATTCCATTCTTTTTGGGTACAAAATTAACCTCTGTAAGGCCTTAGGCTTTACGACCAGAGTGGGTCACAATGTTATTACAAGGAAAATTGTACCTATCTGGGTTGTATTTTTGATAACAATCTTTCCAGTAAATGGCAACAAAAGTAATTAAGAATGTCAACCAAAGAATATTTTTGGGCAGGATCTCCTCAGATTGGTCAGCAATGGGCCTAGTTTTCAATAATGTACCTGTCAAACTACTTCAGAAGAGTGAGTGAGTAACACTCATGGGTACAACACCAGGGGGAGCTCCACCGATCTCATTCCCCCCAGTTTTGGCCCTAACACCGGGATAAATGTATTCTACTAATATGCCACAAAATGTGGTATGCCCTACCACCAGCCATAAAAAGTGACTCCCTACCTTCTTTCAAAAGCGCCAGAAGAGAGCACCTACTGTATATGCAATTTTAGCTTTTAGCTTGCCAAAAGAAATGATCCCCCCCCACTGTTTTTCAGTAAATATACTTGTATTGCTCCTAGTATTGATGATTTTTTTGCATAGTATTGTATGTCTGTTCTGTGCCTCTGTGTACTTTTTGCAAACTGTTATAGTATTCAATCAATCAATTCGGTCTGGACACTTGCGTTCTGTTGCTGACTCTTTGTCAGGGCGTGTCGGTTTCACACAGACTAAACTAATCTACACACAAAATGATTGTGTGAAATATAAAATGGCCTTAAAACTGTCCCAGAAT
The DNA here is from genome assembly GCF_951216825.1 of Electrona antarctica. NCBI lineage: Eukaryota > Metazoa > Chordata > Actinopteri > Myctophiformes > Myctophidae > Electrona > Electrona antarctica. The sequence goes on along the minus strand of NC_136806.1, from coordinate 24,664,738 downwards.
CTATGAATTAATGATTGTTTGATAAAGTTAATCAATCAATGAAATGTCTTAAAATTCCTAGTAGGGATGCAATTTTTAAGTAATGTCTTCAATTGATAGTCTAGGGGTCTCTACTGACCAGTTTTAACATGCATGTAACATGTTATCTGATAAAGGATCTGCTCTTTGCCCTTTTTATTTCAGGTGTGTGACCACGATGATGAAGATGTGGAGATCGCTATTGACAATGCAGCCTTCATGGATGAGTTCTTCTGTCAGGTGAACGTGTTTGATGTTTTGAGCAGTGGTGTAATGGTGGTAATGCCGTAACCCCCCCACCCCCACCCCGGTCGTACGGCATTTTAAATGTGTCACGTGCACGCACGTGTGCGCGTCTACATGTGTGTATGTGCACAGAACAGCTGATAACCTATTGTGTATGAGTGTCAACTCATACACAATAGACCAGCATTAGGCAATTATTTGAATCACAATTAATCGTCAAGTAAAATGTCATGATCGTGACAGGCCTATCTTTGTCTACATCTGTGTGTATTCTTTTTGTATGTGCGACTGCGTTCATCCCTATTCATATTCATGTTTACCAGAATACTGCCCGTTGGGTACCGGCTTACATGGGTATGATGCAAGTTGTGAACGATGCAAATAGGGAATGCATAACCGACCCTGTTGTGCAATATCCGTTATACCCGTTGTCACAGTACCTGTTGTACCCGCCTGTCTATGTTCCTTTTGTGCCCATATATGGAGATTGCTGATGTTTATCTGTAATTAGCCATATATGGGCATATCAGAGGGATCGGTGGTTGTGGAATAGAAAGCCCTGGCAGTGGTAAACGTCTGTGGACAATGTGTGAAGAGTGCAAACTGACTGTGAAGTTGTGATTGATTTTGATTGTGTTTTTTCTGTTATTTCTCTGTTTTTCAGATTGAAGACATCAGGAACAGTATTGATAAGATTGACGAGAACGTGGCTGAGATCAAGAAGCTCTATTCGGTCATCCTATCTGCTCCCACGTCAGATCCGAGTGAGACACTTTCTGTATCCGCCGCTCTCTCTATAGAGGATATGCACGTGACATCATCATCATACTGGGACGTTATGCATGCGAGAACACCTACTGAGTGGCAAAAAAAGAAATCTTTCTGACCTTGACAGCCCACACATACAGTTCTATCCGATTGCATTAAACAACGTTAAACTACATTAAACTCACTTTGCCAATTGCCACTCGATTTGCCACTCACTTTATGCATGCGCATAGCATACCCTCTTCTACATTAGTACCGCAACTATGCATAATTACAAATTATTCAATTGATTACATTTTTTGATTAATCAAATAATCGAGAAGCAAGTTGAGATCAACAAACATGAAATTGTATACTTTGTTATACAATGGTGTAGCTCACAATGTGTCACACTGATATATGATGTCTGCTATTTTCACTATTTTGAAACTTTTCTTTGCCTATAATGACTTGAATTGGAATTGATTTAATCATATTTTATAATCGATGAAATCAATGAGTTTGATTTAATGTAGCATCCCTAATATATCCTTTACCGCTCTCTTACACCTTAAATGTTTACATTCAAGTATCTGTCCCATACTCTCCTATAAGGACAATTCCATCAAATAATCTCAATTCCTCAACAGAAACACAAGATGACTTGGAGGCCATTACCAATGACGTTAAGAAGATGGCTAACAATGCCAGAAACAAACTGAAGAGTAAGTCAACTACTACACTACTCACTACACTGACCAACACAACGGGTGAAAGAAAACCATGTCAGTTGTAATTTGCACATTTTCATTGGCTCATTAATCCAAAAGTATTTTGGAACGTTTCCCCCCCCCCCCAGCCATCGAACGGAACCTGGAGTCAGATGAGCAGGAAAGGGTGTCAGCTGACATGCGGATACGTAAATCCCAGGTAAACAATGGCTGTCCCACAACTTAATTTACTAGTGATTAGTGGTTGGTAACTTACTTGATATAAATTGATATAATTGATATAAATTGGATCCATGCTGTATGTTCACTTACCATCATAATTGTCTGATTAACTAATAAATTAATCTCTAGTCTCAGATAAATTGGAGTCTTTGGCAGTGCAAGATAAGTTTGTATGCTGTCAATTAAACATTGAAGTTAATAGTCTTTCAAAACCACTGTGGACTACCAATGAACGAGCTGGAATGCAACAAGTTAACATGAAAGCTGCTGCACTTGACCCAGAGCTTTCTAATGTCTCCCAGCATGCAGTGTTGTCCAGGAAGTTTGTGGAGGTGATGACAAAGTACAATGAAGCCCAGGTGGATTTCAGGGAGAAGAGTAAAGGACGTATCCAGAGACAGCTAGAGATCAGTGAGTCAGAGAAACATACACATAAAAACATCTTGTTTGCCATCTTGTCACTTTGACTAACTAATTGTTGCATGTGAATTTCCAAATGCACCCATAATAACTTTCACCTTTCTGTTGCAGCTGGAAAGGCAACAACAGATGACGAACTGGAAGAGATGTTGGAGAGTGGCAATTCTGCTGTATTCACAGCTGGGGTAAGTGTGTGTGCGTGTGTGTGCGTGTGCATGTGTGGGAGAGTGTATTTGTTCATCTATATATGCACAGTACCGTCCTGGGTGATAATGCCAGACTCCTATCCTTTACAAGGGGGAATTTTATCTCCTTTTCTTTTTAATGTTTATATGAATGACTTATCATTGTCTTTAAATACATGTGGTACAGGGTGTAGGGTTGGTGACTCACTAATTAATCACCTGATGTATGCTGATGATTTGGTCATTTTCAGTCCGTATAGTGCTGGTCTCCAACAGCTTCTGGAAGTATGCTCACAGTATGGTCTTGATTTTAATATAAAATACAATGCTAAGAAAAGTAAAATAATGATAATCCGAAGTAGGGAAGACAGACATTCAGCCTTTCCTGACTTCCATCTGGCTGGCACTGCTCTTAGTGTGTGCAGCGAGTACACTTATTTGGGCCATATCATCTCTGATGATCTCTCAGATGACAAGGACATCTATAGACAGCGACGGAAGCTGTATGCCCAAGCAAACATGCTGTGTCGCAAATTTAGCATGTGCTCGGTTCCTGTGAAGATATCGCTTTTTAGATCCTTCTGTACACCGCTGTATACTGCACACCTATGGTGCCGCTATAGACAAAGCAGCATCAGAAGACTCACAGTGGCCTATAATGATTGTATGAGGCTGCTGTTGAGAGTGCCAAGAAGCTCCAGTGCTAGCCAGATGTTTGTTAGTGTCGGAGTACCTACCTGCTCTGCTGTACTACGTAACCTCATGTACAGATTCATGTGTAGGGCATCTGAGTCAATAAACGACATGATTGCTGTAATAACGGACCCTAAACGCAGTTCACTCAGGTTCTCGTCGAGACTGTGGAACCACTGGCGCACATGTCTGTATGTCAGAAACTGAACAGTGTGGGATATGTGCATATATGTACCTTTTTATTTATTTTAATTTGTGTATTTACTGTTATATTGTATTGTTTGTGATATGGATCCTCCTGGGTCTGAAATAAAGATTGATTTACAGATCGTGGACTCTGGGATTTCCAAGCAGGCACTGAGTGAGATTGAATCCAGACACAAAGATATTGTCAGACTGGAAAGCAGCATCAAGGAGCTCCATGACATGTTTGTAGACATTGCCATGCTGGTGGAGAACCAGGTATACATATTTATCTATCTATCCATCCATCCATCCATTGTAGCCCTTTCATTTAAACCAATTGTGTTTAACTTCATTATTGTCCTCTCATATCTCTGTCACTTCATTTCACCACCCAATCATTGTGGGATTTGACATAAATTATTTCAGTAAGTGATACACACATTTTCCCCAGTGATTTTGTAGACTTTCTCATTTTGAGTAAGTACAATTCCATAGGTAGAGCCAATACTCCCAATACCTTAGCTGCTTAATGATGATGCATAACCACATACTGTTTTTGCTGGTTATGTCATGCCTTCTGAGGGAAAGCCTTGTTTGAGGTAAGGCACTTTTTTGCCCCGTATTTCTATTGTCTGTGTCTTTTTTGAGTTGTTTGTGGGTGATAATAATTATTCATTATCGTATTGATGTTTTTGTGATGTGTTTTTTTGAGTTGCTGTCACTAATAATTATGATTCATTATCACCATCATTTCCTGTCTTGCCACTACAACTTGTATTGTATAGTCTATAGTTATGACGTTTTTCCTATTCAAAATATATGTGCCGTTATCGTATTGTGCTGAGCAGTGAAACCCTAAAGTTAAACAGTTTATCTTGCTCGTTTTAATTTTGTTTTCTGTATGCTTTTCAGGGTAATGTAGTAGATAACATAGAACAGAATATATCCAAAACTGTGGACCACATAGCCGCAGCTAAGGCCGAAACTAAGAAAGCAGTAAGGTACAAGACAAAGGCTCGTAAGGTACTGTATAACCATTCTTTGCTCATACAGTTGATTTATGATTTGGCAAAAGAGTGTTGCATGACATTAAATGACGCATCTCGCATCAACATTTCCTTCAGTTGAAAATACGTCATTTTTGTCAAACGACATGTCACTTGCTGAAACATAAATTAGGCTTTAACAGCGCAAATTAGCAGAACTGCTAATTTGTTTTTTCATATTCCCATTTCATTTTTTCTACATGGTTTTCAATCTTTCTCACTCTCAAAACTACATGACGTTCTCACAGTCACACAATCCCATCTGCTCCACACTGCTGATGACACATTGACTACCCAGTCAAATCCAGAGTATTCATTAAACACTTTTGACCCTATTTTGGGCATATCATTATAAGCACAACATTTTCAAAGATTTTCAAAAACAGCAAAAATACAGATCTGCTATTTTTGAAATGGAGAAGTGTAAAAATGGACCTGCCAGATTGGAACACTCTGGATTATACTGTGGGCAACGGCATCTGTGTCCTTCTTCTGGATTTGCGTCTCTCCTCTCTTTTGCCTCTGCACACATTTCTCACTTTCTCACTGTGCGACATCCTGCCTACTGTCAGGGTGGAATGATTGAAAGGATTGAGAGCAACATGGACCAGTCGGTGGGCTTCGTGGAGCGGGCGGTAGCGGACACTAAGAAAGCCGCAAAGTTTCAGCAAGAGGCTCGCCGTGTGAGTGACCTCTGTTGAGATCAATGGTTGGGTTTCCCAAAAGCACAGAATCTAATGGCAACGGTAGTGGTTTGGAATACCACTCAGTATGGCCTGTAAACAAGTAATTAGGTTGACTAGTAGCACAATTTAAAAATCCCAGTTATCATCACTATGGCCTTGTGTCATCCCAGAGATTTTAAAACTTATATTTGGTTGACCACTCCGGTCAACCCTGGGATTCAGGGCTCTATACTAGTTAATGGCTGTTTTCACTCTACATGAAATATCTGAAACGAAAATAGCCAATCTACAAGCTATAAACCTGCTATTTTCCGCAAACGTTCTGCAGAATATGAATGCTGGGGTTTAAGTGCTTAAACATCCTGAACATCAGCTGTGACTTCATTAGTCTCACATAGCCTGCCAGATGATCAGACATCTCTGCTTACCAACAGATCTGGTGAAGTCTAAATGCAATGCTTGGTCTTAAAGATTGGATAAAACCCACACTAAAACCTATGCATGGAAAATCAATCCTGATACTGTCCCAATATTTAGAACTGCACTATCATCATTTTTGCATTGGTTCTACAGTGCAGTTTGTTTCTGAATTGTTTCGTTTATAGCCTAGGGTGACTAAATATTCAGCCCCTCAAACCGGGACACTTAAGTCAATGTGCATGTTCGCATGCACGTGCACATACTGTATACATTATTGACAAACATCAGCATCAGCATTGAATTCAGACTGCTTGGTTAGCTGAGCATGTTACATGAAAAGAACATGATAAAGGTCTATGCAACGGTTGCAACCTCTGAAAACAACTATTATTTGAATTGTCAAAAACCGGGACAATTTTGTAGTGAATATTGAAAACCGGGACATATCAGTGTTTTAGAGATATTTGTCAGGACTCGGGACATGCAACTTGAAAGCGGGACAAACCGGGACGTCTGGTCAGTGGTCACCCTATTTTAGCCCCTACATTCAATTTAGAGGTCAACAGATGTATTGGTAGGCAGAGATCTCTGATTGCCATGCTATGCAAGACTATGATTTCACAGACAATGTTCTTTTCTAATACTGAACTCTCCTAGACGACATGGATGACGAGTGGTATTCCCCTTATGGGAAACTTAGCCATGACCACCTCCACCATCAGGACTTTGACCCAATGAACCTTGATGATCCCTGATCCCTTGACGTCTGTTCTTGAACCTTCACCTTGTGGCCTGACCATCATTGTGCACTGTAACCTACCCAGGCAATCCTCCAGTTTTCCTTCAGCATTGTGGATCCCTGAGCCCTCACTCTCCACAGATGTACACACACACACGCACGCACGCACGCACGCACGCACGCACGCACGCACGCACACACTCACACGCCGCACACGCACACGGTACAGTCACACAAACACAGCTTTTGCGCTCTGCTTTTCTCTCTCTGTCCTATTACAAACTGCCAATCTGTGCTCTTTAAACTCTGTGTGATGTCATTGTCTATATTATGTGGTTTATGACTGATCTGCTGAATATGTTTGTTTTCAGAACTTGAGATCTTGGTATTAGAAATACAATCATTGACGTGTGTTTACTTATTCGCTGTGGCTGGCTAATAGTAAATTATTTTCTTTCTTTAGAACATGAACTGACTTCTTTACAAATTATATTACACTAAATAGTAAATACATTGTGGTGTTACCTAGTCACCTTACTTCCTCCTGCAGTAGGCCTATAGCATAACATTTTCATTGTTCCCTTCTGGGAATGGTTTTTAATATTATGCACTTGGTTGTTCCCAACAGAAAGTGGGGATAATAATGGTCGTTGTGCTGGTCTTGCTGGCCATAATAGCTCTGATTGTGGGGTTGTCAGTGGGATTGAAGCAAAGCTGATGAACTGTTTGAGTAGAGGGAAGGGTGAGTAACTCTGGAGTAAAATAACCTTGGGTGTACCATAATGGGTGTGGGTATGAGAGGAGCTTTGGGAAAGGGCTTTGCATTCTCGTCGACTTGAGTTGTGTGTGAGGCTGTGGGCAGGTATTTTCTTCCTCCTGGTGGCTTATATGGGTGTGTGTGTGTGTTTGTTAGTGGGTAGCTAGTTACACACAATAGTTTAGGCTGGTGTTTGCCCTGTGGGATCATTTGGTGCTAATGTCTCATGCGGGTCTGCATCTGCATGCAATGAATGGTGTCATTGTCCCCCAGGACCCCCATGGGTGTGTTTGTTAGTGGGTTAGCTACACACAGCTGGTGTTTGGCCTGTGGGCTAATTTGGTGCTAAAGCATTTGCATGCAGTGAATGACAATACACATTGATGTTTTTTCTCCATCTCATCCTTTTAGAAGACCATCATTATCGCCGTGTGCTGTGCTGTGGTGGCCCTCATTCTCCTCATTGTCATTCTCACCCAGACAATATAAAAGGACCTCCCTTCATCAGCCATGTCATCATTCCATGTTATGTTACCCTTCATCAACTTTCCCACCAAGGAGAGAGTGGACAGAAAACTGAAATCTATCACTCCATTTGGATACACTTTTGACTGAACGTTTGGTGCTGGTCTGGAGGAGTTGAAATTGTCTGGTTGGAATTCTAACCAGTACAAACGCACCCAGTGAGACACTTTCACAAAAGGCATAGAGCCTTATAAGGCTTGGACCACTGCAATCAGCAATAAGGTTCCTGAGGATGTTACATTGCAAATGAGGAAGTGAGACTAGTGCTAACATCAGGTACAATACATATTGTATCTCGGATGATTATGGGGAAAAGGGAACTGGGAAATAACATTTCATCATTATACAACATTTCAGTGTTTGAAATTTGTTTTTGATGCCTCCAGATGTTGTGCACTTGATTTGAATGTGTATTTAATTCACCTGGACACTTTGATTTGATATACAGTGCCATCAGTGGTGTGTTCTAGTGTGTTGCTCTATATAATTATGTAGTATACCGTCCCCGAAGATTGTCTCATCATCCAAGGTAGCGTAGGGGCTTCATGAGGGGCTGAGGGCAGCAAGAATGTAGACTTCAATAGCCTTTTTCATGTGATAATGTGGTGTCCGAGGTGAAGGCTTATGTGTGGCTATTGAGGTGATAATGGCAGTTTCGAAGTAGTTCACGCATTAACTTAACAATAAAAAAACAACAACACTGTTACTGTGGTGACCATGCACGCATATGAGCAGTGCATGTGGGAGGGAATTGTATACTCTCCGAAAAACCTGCAACACACCACTGATTGCCATGCATCCTTTTAGCAATGAAAAATATTATAATGAAAAGCTAGCTACAGTAGTATCTACTACACTGGGACATAGTCATGTGACACTGGAAATAAAAAAAAGTATGCCCTTAATCAAAAGTTAGTGCGTATGTTTAACATATCCTACAAACTTTCAACAGAAAGTGTATTTTTTTGTTAAGTGACAACGTGCACAACACTTTATCACCTCTGCATAAATTGCTCCAATACAGTTGCTCATGTCTCATCTGACTGAATAAGCTACAGTTCCCCATCTTAAAGAGGAATGGTGTGCTATTCTCACCTATGATTCTTGAGATTGGTTGAATCCAGTTGTTTTTTTAAATGTTAAATGGTTGCCCAGGACTGGGATAAGATGACAAACCTGGAAGAACAGCAATGTTTCAAAAAACAAACATCTACTGTATTTAGCATAACAGCATATTTGGCTTCCACTGCATTTAGTAGAATCTGAACCCCTGGCCACTGGATTTGAACCATTGTTCACTTTTTGGCATTGCTTATTGGCCTTGCATTGTTTGAAAGCAAGATCTATTGACTGGATTTCAGTTAATAATCCAATCAGTCCTACCCATTGCTTCACACCACAGAGACATTTTAACCAGAATGTTTTTAATATGTTTTGAAATCTGTGTATAAGACTTAATTAATATACTTTTATTCATGTTGCCAAAATGTCGAAGGAATTAAAGATTTTATGTTTTTTGATAATTTGTTTTCAAGGTGTCACCTCCATGGTTTGTTGTACAAACCATTGCACATGGCAAAGAAAGACTATTTGTTTGTTTTTTATTGTTCATTATTTAACTGTGGTGTAGTTAATGTCTGTTTATATTTTATGGGAAGAAATGCTGCTTGTAGCAAATCATCTTTGCTGTGAGGTCGAAAATATGCTACATCTACAAAGTGGTGGCCCACGGGTCCACCATATGATGAATACTTTAACTAGAATTAAATTGAAATTATGTCAATAAATATTTGTATGACTAATCTAACATGTTTCAATAGCACTGCTATGAATCTGTTTAGCATATTGTAATTTATGTAATAATGGAATTTATGTCAAACCAAAACATTTTCATATTAGGGTCTCTGACAGAATCATTTGAAAGGAGGTAAATTAATTTTGTTGTCATTCTGCTCTAACAATCATGCATGCACAGACACAGACACACACACACACCCCCACACCCTTCCCTGTCTGACCCCATGTTCACCTGTTCAGTTATTTCCTCAAGTTCTTTGTTTCTGATCTGTGTTTAGTTAAGTATACAGACATAATAATCATAATAATCATGCTCTCCTTGAATTCTGTAGAAAAAGATGATGATCACCCTGTGCTGTGTCATAATTGGAATCGTTGGCTTCTCCTATCTATACAGCTTCTTCTCATAAAGGTTTAGAACAGGTAAAATAAACACCAACTATAAATGACTTTCAGTGTTGTAAAAATGCCTGGAGTATAAAAATGTGTCTTTGCTTTGTTTCTAGGTGGAATGACGGTGGCTTTCTCCATCAACTAGAAGATTGACTCAAGTGTTCCTCTTGTCCCCTTACTTTATTTAAATATAAAAAAACAAAACAAAAATGATTTCAGCCCTGTCATTTGCTAAAATCTCTTCTTAATCCAATTTGGAAACACTGGCGCCTCCTTGAGGTGGCTGTCGGGATTTTAGAGTACAGATCATTCCTTTGGACATAGTTGGACAAACTACTGTAAGCTTGGATCAAGTGCATTATTACTCTTTCTACCAATTCAATGCAAAGGCAATCTAACTTGTTTTCAGCAAATTTCGGGGGCATTGGAAAGTAGGGTTTCTGCCTCATGCCCAGAGGCAAAGTTGGTTGATTGATTAACTTGTCCATTGGGGTGTGTGTGTGTGTGTGTGTGTGTGTGTGTGTGTGTGTGAGAGAGAGAGAAAGAGAGAGTGTGAGTGTGAGTGTGTGTCTCAATAATAGTGTTATCCGTACTTTATTTCTGGTCATAAAAAAAAAAAAGTTTCGTGTGTGATTGTATGAGATATTTGTGTACGATCTGTCTGTATGTTCGTGGTGCTGAAATGGTGGTTTTCTGTACAAGTGGTCACTGGTCACTCATTCAGACCCCTTTTCGGTAATCGGTTCCCAACCGGTTCAATTCTTTTTGGTTCTTAGTCCATGAGCCAGAGCTCCAAAATTGGAACGTTAATTATGAATTGAGTGGACAAAACTATACCTATATTAGATTGTTATCACCATGAAACTTCCCCAGTTGATTACTTACATGAAAACAATGACTTATTGTGTTACACATTTTAAATGTTTAAATATGCAAATGAGGCATTTAGGAAAATATTAAAAAAATATTAAATATAAAAAATCCACTACTGTGGATGGGTTATCATATATTCATTTACTTATATTGATCCTATAAACAATTTAATATAGGTATAGTTTTGCACACTCAATTCATAATTAATCTCTGGCTCATGGAGTTAAGAACCAAAAAGAACTGAACCGATTCCCATTGGGAACCAACCGGTGGAAAAGGGGTCTCAGTGTTTATGTAGTGGTTATGTGTCAAGTTACCATATTATAAAGTACATGTTATGTAATAAAAATCAATTTGCGTGCATTGTATTAAGTGTTGTGTACATTCATGTATGTAATTCTCTTGCATGTTATGTTATGAAGAAATTAATGAATTAAATGAAATTGTAGCAATGTAGGCTTGTAGCCATGAAACATGACGTCTGTGATGTACGAGCGTCATGTGAACCATGGCTAATTACAATGTATTTAGTTTGTTAGTTAGTTTGTTATGCTATAATGTATAGCAGTCATTTAAAGTATAAACACACAGGCCATAGAACGCAGGCAGGCTACACAAGTAGAAAGCATATGTTGGTTTCATCCAGTAGCCTAATTTTTGTATTGATTTTGATAGGCTACAATGCTACATCTATCATGGCATGAATCAAATGTATTGCTAACAAAAAGTATTGTCTGTGTATTCCTATTGTACACAATTCTACAATTTTCCACATATATTCCATAACAAGAATACGTTTCTAAACCATGGATGTAATTAACAATAATGAGAATATATCAAATATTTGCCATACAGTTTACCAATTAGCCAATCAGAGCATGATTGTCCCTCCGGCCAATGGTATATGAATGCGCTTTAAAAGATGGTATGTTCGTTTTGATGCACCTTGCGTTTCTCGGATTAGCAGATCGGGGATTTGCACACGAATAAAGAAGAAAATCCAGACAGGCAGTAGACATGTGAAGACAAATCTAGTGCATCTCTTGTTAATAACATATTAAATCCTAATTTATACGTCGTCGTATGATGGTGCCGCGCGGCGAAAATATAACGATCTAGCTTGTCGCCCGTTTCGTGTAGGATGGTTACTTTCGTTATTTTTGAAAAAAATAAAATAAATACATGTATTTATTTATTCCCCCAATAACATTTGCTTTAAAATCGGGACCCTAGGGTTATCCCCTAGTGTACCCCTCCCCCCGAAAGCACACATTTTATCCAATCAGAAATGTACTATTCTGATATCTGTGTCTATGATTGGTCGGTGGTTGTAAATAGGGGGCGGATTATTCATGCGCCTCGGGGTTTGTGTGCGTTTTGTGTTGAGCCTATCTGAAAATGGCGGCTCGAAGCTGATCGTCTTGGAACTTTATCGAACAATAACAACGATAACAGTGATAACACAGGCGGTGGTTTAGAAAACATGGGGAGAAACTCCGTTGAGAGTCCATACAGAAGAGCTTTAATTGGGACCCAGGGATACTATCACTGACCACCAGCGGCCCCGAGAGAGGACTTATCATCACAGAGAGGTAGGGGATGAAGAGCAGTCCTAACAACCGTTGGATGGAACCGAACGCCAGCTAGCTTCATGCTAACGTTAGCAGTCAGTCCGACTCCCAAGACAACAAGAGCTATTTCGTCACACACGGCCGTGTTGTCGTCGCGCGTCGAAAATGACGTAACGTCACTTTCAGCTGACCAAAAAAAGTGGGTCGCCGCTTGTTCCATTTAAAAAATTTGCGTCATTTTTGTCGAGCTATAAACGGTCGCGCGGTGGGGTATATACGCTAGGCTTAACGCCTCTGCTAGTTTGTGTTAGCATCATAGTTACATTTGCTAAATTGCTACTGAGCTTAATATTAGCTGCGAATATTCTCCTCACCGTTTAAACTGAATTAGTGTGTGTGTGTGTGTGTGTTATGTACCAGTGTGTTTTATTTGTGCTTACTAGAGCTAGCTTATCCAGGCTAAGACAACGTTAGCCAGCTAGCTAGTCTATTTGGTATACTATCAAACTGTATTTTTTTCCCATTTGGCTACGCAGTGTATCTTGCTAACCTACGGAACTCTGGTTTCCTTCTAGTGATCATGGATGATCCGCATACACGTTACAGCAAGCGCCTGGTGAGTAAGCCCAGCAGCAGTAGTAACTGTGACACTGTTTACAGTTGTCATTGTTTTGCGATGTGATGTGTGTTGCACTTGTGGGTCAAGGATTAAGACAAAGCACCATACCAGCCTAGTAGTGAGCCTACACAACGTATTGTGACGGTGTGTCATGGAGGGACTGCTTCAAATGAAACGCCAAATTCACTGTGAACTAATGAACCTGTCCAGCTGCAGTGTCAGATCAAGTTCAAGTTCACTCTCAGACCCCACTATACATTTCGCTGACCTTACATTACCTTTCTGTCCATGATTAATGTGTTTTAGAGAGAGTTGAGATATCGCCCCCTCTTTGTACTACAGTGACATTTTATTATTACAAATTTGGAAAAGTTAAAAATAAAACGCACATTTACGTGCAATAATACGATGTATAGACAATAATGTAATGTGCCTTTGCTTGAAGAATAATATAATGCCATATAGCCAAAGTGTACTCAATCATTTATTGTTTTATATTTGTTTTATATAATGCCATTTTTTCATTTCTGTTAAAACATTTTAAATAATGTGCTTGTTCAATATACGTTAACTATGTTGCTGTATATTTTGCAGATCTGGCAATAATTCATGTATAATGGGCATCCAAGCCTAAATAATCGGTTGAGTGGAAGCGATGGGGGCAGGGAGATTTGAGGGTGGGGGCGTTGCACTTTATCCATCTGTCTAGTGTCTAGCCAAGCCAGCACATAGGGTGAAGGAGAGTAGTAGGGAGGGGGGCGCGTATGTGTGGGAAGATTAACCCCTGCTTTTGTAATGCTTTATTGTTTGGCTTCCACATGAACTGTTGAGTAGCTGGTTGACTGATCATGTATTCCAGTTCTCAAGTTCAATTGTTTGTTTCTGATTTGATTTTCATTAAAAAAAAAAGAACTGTTTAACCCTAAGACTTAATTAAGTCTCGTGAGCCCTTTTTTAACCATGTGTGGAAGGCAAAAGCTATTCACGGGACTTTAAACTAGAACTCAACTCAATTAGTCGTGCTTGAATGTAATTGGTATTTTCTTTTTGTGTTACATTACATAATATCATGATATATCATATCATTTTTCCCCTCCATGAGTAGATTTGTTTGTACAGTTCACCATTTGACAGCTGTAATTTATCCGTTTATCTTGAGTTCACAGTTAATTCTTATTGCAACACAACCATCTCCAAGCTGCTTCTGCTTGCTTGTATGTGCTATTGGTCTATATAACTTATATGGGACATAAAGACAAGCAGTGGTGGTGATATTTTCAACATTGACGTTTGACTGATTGTCTGATCATGTGTTTTGGCTTTGTCTGAATTGTGAAATATTCAATGTGGCACAAATGTACGCTTTTAACGTTGATAGGTGAGAAGATAGAAACCTGCCATGATGCTTGCACAATCTCTGATTACTAGTGTGCTACAGGGATGATGTCTCTCTAGAGGCCAGCTAGGAACTTACTGCTGCCATGGGTTCCCACTACAGATTTCCAATTTATGCATTGGGTTTTGTTTGAAATAAGGGAATACCACTCATTTTCAACATTGAACTTAGTCATTAATATAACTTAGAGGAGTTGTGTGTAAATAATAAAAAAAAGTTCCCCAATATTCCAAACAAGATGCTTGCTAAAGTCAGAAATGAAGACGGAACATTGCAATTTCGGTCAAAACCATGGAGAGTGCCGTAGATTTTGAGTTATGAGCCACTTTTGGCAACCCATAAACAAGTGTGCATGCGCTAAAACGGTCTAGGTGCGCTGAAGAAGGAAAGGCATTCATTTAAAATATTTTTATAATATGGTTTGATATCAATAAAAAGGACCTAAAGATGCCAGGTATACACGTCCAAGGCACACCGTGGTTTTGATATATGTATACACGGCATTAGCATAACTAGACCTGTACGTGCCCGTCGCAGTCGGCCACTGGCCTACTTGGGAACGATCACGGTCATAGCAGATAGCACCCGTTTTAACTGTCAGCCAGTGTCCCACATGGAGATCTGTGTGTGTGTGTGTGTGTGTGTGTGTGTGTGTGTGTGTGTGTGTGTGTGAAGACTGCAAACTGAAAAGTGTACTTGGCAATCAATTCGGCACACGGGCAGAGCCTGATTAGTTGAGCCTCAATTGGCAGAGGCTGGAAATTGCACAGGTGAAAGGAGTTGGCCTCATTAGGCCCACGGGCAGAGCCTGGCCCAGGTGAAAAGAGTTGGCCTCATTAGGCCCACTGGCAGAGCCTGCCCAGAGCCTTTTGTGGTGGTTCTGGAGAACCGTGGGTCCGACCGACTCGATATCTGGCACTGCACTCCCTGTGGGGGTGTGGAACGCGTGTGTCGAATGTGAAGTCGGTGGGTCAAACGGTTCTCGAGTTACGTGCATTACAACCGTACACACACGTACGCACACACGTACGAACGCAGAGACGTGGCGCATTTATAGTAGGATTAGTGTTAAAGAGGAATATAATTCTTCAAAATATATGGTTGCCATAATGGCTGTAATTTACAGTATGTCATGGAACAAAACATTAAACTTTAATTAGCCTGTGTTGACCACAGATATGTGCTTCTGTCTACCTTGAAAAGCATCTGAAATTGGGCAAGGGAACCCTTTACTAATTCACTTCCGGATTTTAGCACTACAAACAGGGCTCTACAGTGCGACTAGGTACTCGCATTTGCGACTTAAAATATCACCGTGCGAGTTGTAAAATTCACTTTGTAGCACCGGTGCGACTACAGAATCCGATCTTTAAAGCTAAAAGTTACGCAGTTTACATCCAAAATAATGTGTCCCTCTCTCCGCTGCTGGAGAAGTATAGCACTGTCGAAGGCAGCGCAACTAATCCCCCCCCCCCCCCAGAGAGGGAGGCGAGAGAGAGAGAGAGAGAGAGAGCGAGAGAGCACACACGTCTTCACCCCAGCGAGGGAGGGAGACAGAGAGAAAGGGAGAGATATAGAGAAAGAGAGAGCTTTCCAGTCCTTACCCTTTTTCTCAAATTGACCAGCAGAAAAGTGAGCAAACTATAATCCACATTGTTAGACAAAGTAGTGTGCCCTGAAACTTTCTTGGAAATGTGCATGTTGCCTGCAGTGGCAGCCAGCAGCGATGAGCCTGTGCATTTCACGGTTTTCACCCTATATAACTTGAACGCATAGGCAATCAAGTCAAGACCATTAATTAATGACAGCTGTGTAGGGGTGACGATTGCGTGATGCTTATATGTACAGGATTCTATAGGTCACCACTTTTGGTGTGACACACACACGGCTTCTGTTTCTGTTTACAATGCGTTGTCAACACGTGCTGAGTTGACAAAGATTGACAGATTTTGGAGAAGACTGATAGTTTATCCTTTAGTAATTAGGCTGTGGAAGTATTCACACTAGGCTACTTTTGGATTTATTGGGATTGGCAATTTGGGGAAAGGAGGAGGAGGAGGTGATCAAGCTCCACAAGACCACATTGGTAGGCTCCTCTCGAGGGTGCATGGGATGATGTGAGCCCCTCCAGCAGGCTAGGGAGCCCATAGAGTATATGAAAGGATAGAGACTGATCTGGCGCGAAGCTCCGCCCCCCCAGCTATTCATGTCAGTGGAAGTTGCTCAGTGGCGTTTTGAAGCACCCGGAAGACTGCCGGAAGTCCCTCCTCCGGACCTCAACTTTGAGGTCCGGAGTGACGTATGCAACCGAGCGCTCAATGTTAAAGCCCAGCTGCACGGGGTTTCCCGGTCATGAATCCACGGGTCCGCCTGTAGTCCCTCCTCCTACCACTAGGACCCAGACCTTCAACGTTGAATAGCCTCACTGGCCCCTTGAGGGAGCCCCGCTCAGGTTAGCGGAAAATGACCGCGGGGTGCGGGTTGCCAGGTTTTTTTATAAGTAAAGTATTAAAAAAAATAGAAATTAAAAAATTAAAATATATATATATATATATATATATATATATATATATATATATATATATATATATATATATATAATATGTGTGTGAATTTACGTCATATTTAGCGGAATTTTGACCTAATTTCTTTGTTCATTGTCAATGGCAAATATTGAGACGTGTGGGGACTAAAGCAGTATATAGGAGGGCCCTCAAACACATTTTTTGATAACTTTTCATCGTGCTCCTAAAATAATTTGTGTGCTACTAGATTTTTCAACTTAGTCGCACACGTGCTACTTGGAAAAATGCTAAGCGTCGAGCCCTGACTACAAACATTAAAGGGCCACTTCACCCCTTTTGCAACCAGATGTTATTTTAATGATTAGGACACAAGAAACACTTTCCTGGGGGGTTTGTGTGTAACATTTTTAGATATTTTAGTCATGGTGCCATGTTCATGAACAAAATTTCATGAAAATATGGTCTCACTTCTTTCCTGGACTACAAGTCACACCTCCACGCAGCCCCCCCCCCCCTATTGCTATCCAGTCAAACCCTAGTCAATCAGGTGTTCGTTAAGACTTTTGACGTTCGCGGAGGTTGTTTACTTTCTTGCTGGTGCAGCTACCATACGTCATGTAGACACGTCAATATGATTGACAGACGGTCCCATCCAATCCCCTGACAAGTAGCTTGAAAAAAATCTTTCTTCAGCGATTGGGCTACAGATATCCCAGATGGAAGTATGTTGTGAAACAAATGTGATTGTGAAGAAAGTGTCTCTTCAGGAGTGCGGTTATATATTTCCCAGTTCTGACTTAACATACAAATGTTTTATGTTGCTAGCGCACAGGCACACGGCGGCGTTACCAGGACGATGGAATCTCAGATGATGAAATTGATGGGAAGCGGACGTTTGACCTGGAGGAAAAGCTGTGTTGTGAAAGATTCAACTCTGAAATGGTCAAACGCATGGATGGCAATGGTGAGATTGAGGCCAATAACCATGAATTAAGATTAATTTCTCTATAGTTTTAATAAAGCACCTCTATTCCAAATGCTATAAGAGAACTTGCACTGTTTATACATTATTATACAACAGGTCGTTTCGAGCAAGCAATCTGATTGGTTGAAAGGTTCAAACGAGCACCACTCCACAACTAATCAAAACAAAGAATTCAGCTGCTCTGTTTTCCCAAAGCGTAGCAAACTCGGTGGCTAGGCTAGCTAGTTTCTTGGGACATTTGTGATCGTAGTGACTACATCAGTCATTAAAAATGTTTTTTCAGCAATTTTCTTAGTTTTAAGGGTAACTGTTGTATGATTGCAATATTACACTCAAGGGTGTGTTTTAACGTGATTATTGCCACTTCAGTGATGCTTGCGGAACTCTACTACGTCTCGTTCCTGACCGCATTACTGGTGTGGCAATCACGTTAAACCACACCCTCTAGTGTAATATTGCTTAAACGTGTACTTGATGTTGTATATCAAAAAATATGTTCTTTATGGCTGTATCTTTGTGTCTTGTTTCTAGACTTCACATTTGAGTACATTCAGAGGGAAGGTCTCAGGGAACCCATTGTCTTCGAGAAGCCAGATGGCCTTGGCATAGAGTACGTTTCTCACTCATATTTTTCTTTCATTGTTGTTGGGAAACTGTGTGTAAACCATATAACTTGCAATATGTGTTACTCTGATGGAGAAATGGTAAAGATCTGACTTGAAAATATCATTATTCTTTCAGAATGCCGGACTCAGATTTCAGTGTGAGCGATGTCAAGTTGTTTGTTGGTAAGTTGATCCTATCAGCTATGTGTTCTCGAAATGAACACAATTAACTCCTTTTAATTTTCATAGCCACATAGATTGCAATTTATATATCATATGCTGCATTTGGCACTTTTCTATAGTATCTTATACTTACAGTACCCACACACACATACATTTAAAGTTCTGCTATATCAAATCATTGCCAAACAAATGCAAGTGTCTTTAAAAAAAAATATTGTGTTGTGTTCTCCCACAGGTAGCCGGCGTATCGTGGACGTGATGGATGTGAACACCCAGAAGGGCATCGAGATGTCAATGGCTCAGTGGCGACGTTACTATGAGACACCACCCTCAGAGCGCGAAAAGCTGTATAACGTTATTAGTTTGGAGTTCAGCCACACCAAGCTGGAGAACCTGGTCAAGCGGCCTGCTTCGGTGAGAGTATGCACATTCACATGCAGAAAATGTATGCACAAAAACGTGTGTGGCAAGTTTATTTGTAGTACATTCCAATAACATTTGAACCAAAATGAGCGATCCCTAAAATGTTCTGGCTTGGGTATTAACTCCTGCTTACAAAACAATGCAGTTTGACAGGCATAGCAACAGTAACTAAGGTGAGCAGGGGAGGTCAAATAAAGTTTGGCAAATTTGCTGATGCAGTGTTAGGACGCCATCATGGTTGAAATGGATGTCAGACATTTATATGGTTCTATGAATATGCAGGTACGTGTTCTGAGAACCTGGTATTTTATTTTATCACCTCAATCTGCTAATTAAATCACCTAGGTGGACCTCATCGACTGGGTGGATAACATGTGGCCCCGGCACCTCAAGGAGAGACAGCGAGACTCCACTAATGCCATCATAGATATGCATTATCCCAAAGTGCAGAAGTAAGCATAGCAAAGACTTCATAGTTTTTTGTTTGATCACACCCACCCAGTCCTCCACAGCATTCTCCATCTTTTTCTCTGTGGTTCTCTCTGTTATACAGGTACTGTCTGATGAGTGTGCAGGGCTGCTTCACAGATTTCCACATTGATTTTGGGGGTACATCAGTTTGGTACCACATCCTGCGAGGAGAAAAGGTCAGTTAAGACCCCTTTGCTACTTGGACGGTACTTTTGACTAGATGTTTTTAGTTACTGCAAGGTCACTCACTGAAGTAACTTCTAATGTGAGGTGGACTTGGCCATTGTGGCTTTGTACCTTCCAGTCAAGGCGGGTTCAACAATTATGGTTGCTGCTTATTTTTGGCTTTGCAAACCCCAGCATTATGTATTATGTAATGTTTTAACCCCGGACCTCTGCAGGTGTTTTGGCTGATACCTCCCACCCCCCAGAACCTGGAGATGTATGAGAACTGGGTGTTGTCAGGAAAACAGGGAGACATCTTCCTTGGGGACAAGTGCTTTGACTGCCAGAGGATAGAACTCAAGCAGGGCTTTACCTTCATGATTCCATCAGGTAAGCATGCACCCACATACATAGGTGCAGCTTAAAATGTTCTAGTTTTTCATGAATCCCATAAATGTTTATGATGGACGTGATCATAACAATAAATAATTTGAGTAGGGAGCAGGGTTTGATGCCAACTGAAACGCACACCATGGTGACCATCGTGTGTGGGCTGATCTTAGTTTTAGCTGGAAATTGATTGGAAATAATATAGTCAAGCTAGTTGACTATAAATCTCTAGGAATGACTTTTAACCAAGAAATTGTTTTATGTAACAGTTTACAGGTTTCATAATTTCCTGACTTGGATTACAGCAGCTTGCACACTGAACTCTTTCACCCACAATTGTTGCATGTTTAAATTAACACGTTCTGTCAATCAGGTTTACACACTGCCTCCAAAACATTCGTCCGTCATAAAATCTAGCGGATGATGTTAGTGTTTTGAGGCTCGAGTCTAGTGTAGCCTACCCTGAAGAATGAAGCCTGTCACTGTGGATTCAGGAAAGGCTCGTCCTAGTCCGCAGTTTTCCAGTTCTGTGTTATGTTATTTTATGGCTTTGCTTTTATTTTTGAGGGCAGCTAGGCCCTCCAACGTCTGGCTTTTGAAATTATGGCATTGGCATCCAAGTCTATAGACTTTATGTTTGTTTACAGCAGTTAAAAAACATTACCAGGCGCCCCTCACTTTTAGTCACGTCACACTAGTGTGATTTTCTTTTCTTTATTGCACTGTAAAGCACTTCGCAAAATTGGTGTTATTTTTGAGTGGTGCAACCATAGGGTGCAGCACTCCAATGCCCAGCTTTGTCCGTCCGTCTGTCTGTATGTAGAGTATGTACCGGTATGTTTAGGGTACCTGCCAACAGGGGGCGCTGTTGCACCACTCACTTCAGACAGGTCTGATTTTTAATGTGGCTATAGTAATTCAAAGCATCAAACTGGTCCATTGAAATAAACATTTAAATGAACATTTAATGGATAATCCCACAGCTCCTGATCAGCAGGTGAAACAACTTTTAGCGATCTCAGAATGGACCCAATATATGCATATCCTCTTATTTTTAGGGGTTTTCTGAAAATCTTTCGCAATTATACGCAGTATACAATTGCATCAGACTGTGGGCAAGGTGGCTGTGCATAGCCATTTTCTTACTTGTTTAGTCGGCAAACTCCTTAATTGCTACAATTGCTACAGGACAAAGGGAAAATGGTTTGTATATACTCAAGTCATTTTATTGTTTATTTAGCATTGTCTATCTCTTCACCCCCACCACTGTTATCTGTGTTGTAGGCTGGATCCATGCAGTTTACACCCCACAGGACACCCTGGTCTTTGGGGGGAATTTCCTCCATAGCTTTAACATCCCTATGCAGCTTAACATCTACAGCATTGAGGACCGCACACGGGTAAGGAGGCAGGCGCACACACACATAGGCTTTTCCCATCCTCAAGTAATTGTAATTGAGAACATTTTGTATTGTATTCTCCATATTTATTCTGTGCCTATCTTAACATGTCTGTGTTAAAGTTAAGTTATACCAAGCACAATTTATTTTGAGATTGTGAATGTGATTTTAAAAACTCCGACCTGTGTGTGTGTGTGTGTGTGTGTGTGTGTGTGTGTGTGTGTGTGTGTGTGTGTGTGTGTGTGTGTGTGTGTGGGTGTGGGTGTGGGTGTGGGTGTGGGTGGGCGTGTGGGCTGAACAGACATACATATAGCCACATGCATAGAGACATAAGACACGGCCACGCTGCCCAACAGTGCAACTTTAGGTCACCCAGCGTTATTGCAGCTGTTCGTACTCAAACAGACATGGAGACATACATACGGACACACTTAGCTGTTCATTGGAGCAGCTAGGCACCGCTCATATGTATTTAAAAAATGTTGGATGAATAATAGTTATTTTTATTGGTGACGTTGAACTAATAAGTGAAAGTTGACCATGTCATGGTTAGGGCTTGGTGATAAATCGGGTCAAAATCTAAGTAATTCGCCTCAGCGGCTTACTTTGGCCACAGGGCTGCAATAACTGCAGTTGGTGTATGTCAACAGTTATTAAGGAAAACCATAGCCAGAATATGTGGAGTGACAAGAATATTGGTGTGCAAAAGTTATTTATTCATGCAAGAATTGATTTTACTTTTTTTGTATCAATAGATGTGGTCTTTCCCCAGCCTTACTTGTTGAATCTGTGATTATCAAGTTTATTAAGACTTTCTTCTCTGTATAGGTGCCAGCTAAGTTTCGTTACCCTTTCTACTATGAGATGTGCTGGTACGTCCTGGAGAGATACCACTACTGTCTGACCAATATCTCCCACCTGACCCCCGAGTTTCAGAAATGTTCTCTAGGCATAGGTGAGGACCTAATCAAACACAATTTGTCTTGCACGCACGCACGCACACACACACACACACACACACACTCACAAACATTACCGTCTTCTTTAGTATCTCTCTCTCTTTTTTTTAAATTAACATTATTTCAAAAAGTAACTGAAATTAGCTTTAATTCTAACTGTCCCTGCCTCCTTTCTCACAGGCCTGACCCGTGAAGAGTTTCAGGCCAACAATGGGAATGACCCAAGTGACTCTGACAAAGATGACAAAGATATCAAGAAAGAAGAGGAGGATGAGGCAAAACCAGACTCTGCCGTCAAACCTCGGCATGAGCTGACCCCCTTAGAACTGGAGGGCCTGTGGAACCTGTTGGGGAAGCTGGAGGAACTGCCATCCAACAAGAAGTGTCTTCCAGATGGAATCCAAGACGCCTCAGCCCTGCTCCTGGACATGCGGGTATGTAGCACTTGGCAGGGCTGCTGACTATTTTGTACCCTATTTTGTAGGCTCCTGACCAACACCAGAAAACGTGCCAATATCGCTCCCATCCTGGCCACTCTCCACTGGCTGGCTGTGGGTTTTAGAATTGATTTTAAAATACTTTGAATAGCTTTTAAGGCCCAGAATGGTCTTGCCCCCCAGTACATTAAGGATCTGCTCCCCCCCTATAATCCACCGCTCTTTGAGATCCTCGGAGGAGGCCCTCTTACAAGTTCGTGTGACACGCTTAGTCACTATGCAGCATAAATAATGTAATAGTAATGCAGCATGTTAACCCCTTGAGTATAGTATGCGCCTTTGAGCATGGCATGAACCCCCTCGAGTATGTCTGACTGAACCAACTCCGCAGGCTACGCATCATTTGTGGAACGCCCTACCCCTGACAATTAGAAAGGCAAATTCTTTGTCATCTTTTAAAAACCCATCTATTCAGGAAAGCTTTCCCATAATTGTAATGTATGTTTATATCTGTTTAAGTCACTTGACACCTGCACTTTAATAATTGTTTATTGTGTAGGTTGACCTAATTTCTTGTTTAGTACTTTATTTCCTTAGGCTTCTCTTAATCTGTTTTTATTTTATTCTTGTATTATTACGCTGCTATGATGTGATGTTATTAACTGTTGTTCAGCACTTTGTAACGCATGTTTTAAAAAGTGCTATATAAATAAAGTTATTATTATTACCCCAGAAAGGTTCGAGGCACATCCATGTGCTTCAAATATGGATTATTTAATAAATGTAAAACACTCGTTGAAGTCAAACATTGTTGATTACCACATGTTCTGACTAATGTGTCATGTTACTGATATAATATGCTTCTCTTCCTTCCTCTCCATCTCCTGTCCTGTTCAGACTGTACTGATTGAGCACTCTGATGATAACCCTAAACTGTCCTACACTGGAGAGCCCATTGTCAAATGGCCCAAAAGGGTGAGTTTAATCATCACATTCAAGCGTGAGTTAACAGAATGTTAGGTAGACTTGTCTCACAGCTTTACCATTGGCAGTTCATATTTTTATTAAGGTTTCTTTTTTTAAGGTTCAATCTGTTGAGTAATGGTATCATTACTCCCGTGAACCTCTTTTGGTTTGTGTGTATGACTGTTTGTGTCTTTATCCCCCCCCTCGACACAGCCATCTTGGTACAAGCCTCCCACGCCTCCTCCAGCGGTCCTCTACCGTCCTCGGCCTGGGAACACCCTCCACAAGCCCCTGCACTCACGGCCCGTCAAGGCTTCCTCCTCAATCTCCGCTCTGAGGCGACGGCGGGTGAGGTGTAAGATCTGTGCCGCCTGCCGTAGAAAGGAGTGCGGCAACTGCCAATACTGTATCGACATGAGGAAGTTTGGCGGGCCGGGCCGCATGAAGAAGAGCTGTGTCATGAGACAGTGTCTGGCAGTGAGTTGTTTCCTAATGTCGTGTGTGTGTGTGTGTGTGTGTGTGTGCGTGTGCGTGTGCGTGTGTGCGTGTGCACCCTTCTGTTGGATCATATATATATATAATATTGGCTATCGTCAACCAATTTAGTGTCAGCTAACAATAGCAGGTCGGAGGGAATTCCTAACTAACTGAAATGAAAATATGGTTTTCACACTTTTAAAGCATGGTCATAATGGAGACAAGGTAGTAGATGCAAAAAAAAAAATCCCAACCAACCAAAACAACAATGTGTGATTAGTTTGGCAGGTCTGGACCAATTTCAACCAATAACATGGATGAGTTACACCTGTCAATCTCATAGCTCTACTCATCCCTCTTCCACGCAAAGCCGATGCCCGGCACTAGAGGGCGGTGCTACTGTGTGTAGAATGTCAAACAAAGATTGTGAACACAGCTTTGCAAACAAACAAACCATTTGTTTACAAACAAACGTTTACATTACTGCAACCAGAGTACATAATCTTGATTTCAACACTGCTTGTTGCAAC
The DNA here is from genome assembly GCF_951216825.1 of Electrona antarctica. Classification (NCBI taxonomy): domain Eukaryota; kingdom Metazoa; phylum Chordata; class Actinopteri; order Myctophiformes; family Myctophidae; genus Electrona; species Electrona antarctica. The sequence continues at coordinate 24,639,952 of NC_136806.1, read as the reverse complement.
CATATACTGTAAAAACGTGCAGGAGTTTAAATCCCATACCCCGAGGGTATGGAACAGAATGATTGGCTGAGGAAGCACTGGGCCCTTTCAAATAGAAAGCCAATTCGGCTAGTCATTAAACCATAACTTCTGAACATTATTGCTAGCCACATAAGCTGACAAATGAGGTTGCAATGTTCGCTCTTATTGTTACCTGTACTAGGTACTGATAGATATATCTCATCTCCCCAGCCCGCGTTGCCTAACACAGCGCGGTGTGCCATATGCGGTCATGGTGAACCTGAGGAGTCTGACCCTTCTACTCACACCCTCATGGAGTGTTCCAGCTGTGCCCAAATCACCCATCCTGACTGTATCAAGGTTAGTAATTCTCTGTCATATGAAAGGTAATGCACTTGCAGTATAAGGAACCGGGTGCTGTTGGGTGTGTCTGCCACAGCTGTTTAAATGTTTCAGCTGTTTTATAACTCTTTTATAGCAGGGGTCTGGTGAGGGGAAGATAAACAAGGCTTTGCCCAGTTGCTGGGAATGTCCCAAATGTGCCCAGGATAAAGGATCTGCCTCAGAGGTAGACCACCATTTTTATGTTTTTACTCATGATATTTCTTTCTTGCTTAACTTGTTTTGATTGAAACTGTGATTTACTTTGACTCTGACAGTGACCTTTGTTTTCTTTCGCTGTTTGTCTCCTCCTGGTCCAGTCTTCCAGCGATGAGGGCAGTGTGAGGTCAGGGATGACAAAGTCGCGGCCGTCCAAGCGTGTCCATCGGGAGGGCATCGGCGTGGGAAGAGGCAGACGCGGTAGAGGCTCGTCCAGAAGCACAGTGCCCCCGCCCTCCCAGAGACTTTTACTGCAGCATCAACAGAACCGCAAGAGAGCTAGCGCTCTGGAGGACTCATTTAGGAGGAAGAGGGTGAGGGATGGCGTGTGATAATGAGAGATTGGAGGATGCAGACATGCAAATGTTTAGGGGTGGGAGCCTACTCTAAATGAAAGAGGGTTTGTGTGTTTAGACGCACGTGAATCGACTGCCAACAAAAGTTCTGAGAACACCGGCACAAACCTGGGGTGTTCGCCCGTCTGTTATTCAGTCCTCGACGGCAAGGACAACAGAAAACTGCAGTATTATACTTTAACAATACAAGCTTGTATGGATGTCTTGCTCATCACTATCCTCATCCTTTTGTTTTCGTTGCAGATAAAACTGGAGCGCAGTAAACTCTTGTTGGTAAGCAATGCCCATATGTTTCCAAAGATCATGTAGCACAACTTTGCTGTGGCTTAAAGCCTCTGTAAATTTGGTTTAAAATATTACATAATATGCATGTATTATGGTATCAATGTTGACTGTCTCATTAAGTGTCAGCGTAAGCGTTATTACGTAAAAAACAAATTATTAGAAAACCTAGTAAGTAGGGCACCTTCGCACCTGTATCACAGTTGTGAATAGTATTTTGTGTATTGCTGCAGGCAGATGTCATGTCATAGCAGGGTAAAGCAGCTGCAATTAATGAATCCTTTTTTATTTAGTTATGCCAAAGAGAAAGCACTGACATTAGTCAATAGCACATGCTTGCTGACTGGTACACCTAAATAAAACATTTATTTTATTAGCTGCAGCTGTACGTATCCTGTTATGCCACGTTTTTGAGAAGGGTGCATTATCACACAGCAGAGTATAAACTTAAAGGTCCATGCTTACTATCTCCCTTATGTCATTCACATTATTTTCCCTTTTCTTATCACAACAGAAGCAGGCAGGTCTAGACCGATCCCCTAGGCAAGTGGGCTCCAAGATCCTGTCCCGATTGCACTCCGCTACTGGCAGAGTGTCTCGAGGCAAAGGCAGAGGGGTCAGTTTGGGGAATGGGTCCCCGTGTCGCAGCTCCCTTGGAGGTGCGGCTTCCATCCAGCAGCAGCCCTCCCCCAGCCTGCTACTGGAGCCCTGTGGAGAGCCTCGAAGAGGCAGGGGACGAGGAGTGAGACTCCGTGGGGGAGGAGCAGGGAGAGGGACGCGAGGCGGGAAGAGCCGCAGAGAGATGGCAGACGACGACAGTGAGGACAACAGCAGCAGCACTAGTAGCAGCAGCACTAGTAGTAGTAGCAGCAGCAGCAGCAGCAGCAGTAGTAGTAGTAGCAGTGAGGAGGAGGAGGAGGAAAGGAGAGAGAACGGAGCAAGAGGAGTTGATAAGGAGAACCGGCCACAAGCGAGGAGAGGAGGACGGGCAGCCAAAGAAAGGGGAGAAGAGGACGATAGCGAGGAAGCCAACCAAAATGGAGAAGAGGAGGACGAAGAGGAGCTGGAGCAGGGTGGGCAGATGGGAGTTAAGGACGGCACAGAGAAAGGGACTTATCTGAAAGTGACGCTCCAGAGACTATCCAAGGCTAAGCGGGACCCTACGGCCATCGTTCCCAAACTCGAAGCAGCCATCGCCCCACAATGTGTGGCTGCTGCTGCCAGGCACATTCAGACTATGCCACTTGCCCGCAGGTCCATCAGAAGCCATGGCCCCAATCCACATCCCTCACATCCTGACAAGCACACTCAACCCCGCAGCAGCAGACACACACCCCCTCGCTCTCGCAACTCCCATCATGAAAAGATGGAGGTTCCTAAAAGATGCAGGCCTGAAATGAACAATGGCGCTCCTTCTTCCTCTACTCAGATTTACCCTCTTCGCATTCCTTTGTCAGCCCTGCAGAAAGCTGGGACTGAGGCAGACAGGGAAAATGGAGGGAGTGAACCCGGCTGTGAAAGGGAGGTGTGGGTGTCTGTCTTCCGTTACCTGAGTCGAGCAGATCTCTGTGTCTGCATGGCTGTCTGCAAGAACTGGTACAAATGGTAAGACATTCAGAATCTCTGAACTGTAAATATATAAACAATTATGTATCCATTATTGTTTTTCAATGGCTAACCCACAGTTTGCCTGTGCCGTGAAGGGGCATATTCCTCCTTGATACAGATTTTCACCTGACTGTAGGAGTGTCAACAAGAAGGCTCAATTGACCTTATACACCTAGGTGCAACTTCCCATTGACAGCCCATTCATCCAAATAGAAATCTAATTGTATTAAACAACGTCAAAGTCACCAACATTGCATCTGAACGGAAAGCTTGAATTATCTCTTTCGAGTTCAAGTTTTTGTTTAATAAAAATCCACCGTAGACATGTTATGAGCTACTTCCTGTCAAGAAATTCTCTGCAAGTTTGGGAGTGCTCGTTGGATATCAATCACCACCTGTTTTGAATTTGCACATAATGCAGGATGCAGCAGGAGGTTGCTTTACTAAAAACGAGAAAATAAATCATCTGCAAGGAAGTTCTTGATAGGAAGTAGCTCATAACAAGTCTACAGTGGAGTTTTATGAATCAAACACTTTGCAGATAGAAAGAGGATAATTCAAGCTTTTCATCAAGCTGCAATGTTGGTGTGTTTGATGTTTTCTGTTTGTTTGGATGAATGTGCTGTCAATGGGGAAATTGCATCTAGTTGGCACCTTGCTGGCAAGATGGCCGCGGTATGCATAAGGTCAATGCCTGTGCAAGTATGGGATGACCTTTTTCACAGAGCCTTGGAGTCTATGGTCGCTGAGGGGGCGCTTGTTTTATAGGTTAGGGTTAGGTTTAGTTTTACTGAGGTTGTGGTTAGATTTAGGCATCGTTTTTGTGAGGTTATATAACACCGCCCTACTAGTAGTAGCCGGCACTGTAAAACAAGCGTCCCATCAGTGCCCGTCGAAACCAAGGCTCTGCGTAAAAGGTAGTCCTGTGCAAGTACATTCTCTCTGTTCTGCTCCTTACAGAGCCTTGACCCACCTGTAGGTTTCACTAATGCAGCAACAAATAATGCAATTCCAAGATTTCCAACCAAGACCCTGTGGTGGACTATAGCCCCTGCATGACCTGGAAGGCCAGCATCCAGCACTTTAATTATTTTTGTACCTCAGTAGTGACTTGCTTCTGTTAGGTTATCTACCTTTGTCCACTACACTGTTTTGGATCTAAAGTGTTGTGTGCTAACTGTGCTTACTAGGGTCACATAACTACCAGGCTCTACATCTGCAGTTCAGCGTAGACTAGAGACATGCTTTTCTAGAAATTAGTGATCAATGCTTTTCCTCTTCTTTGGGTGTTTGTCTTCAGGTGCTTAGACAAGCGGCTGTGGTCACGGATCGACCTGAGCATCATGCGCACCATCACCCCCCAGGCCCTGACAGGCATCATCAAACGACAGCCAGTCACGTTGGATCTGTCTTGGACAAACATCTCCAAAAAACAGCTCAGCTGGCTTATCGGACGTCTGTCAGGTATGGAGCATCTTAAACAGAGCGTTTCCCCAAGCCCAAGTGAAACAAATGGTGTAACATGAGACCACTTAGATCTAGTAGACGGATAGTGTTTGTTTCAAATGGAACAAAGGATAAAAAAATTAAATTTGACATTTAGTTGATTTAAAATCCATTTAATGTGCTTAAACTTTGTGGGGAAATGTACATAAAATGAAAAAGGACCCAACATTGTTACTGTTAAGGCCTCTTCAGACAGGAAGCGACTGACACGCCTTGGCGTGGTCGCGTGAAATTGCACATGCAGCCTTTAGGGTGTATAGAGATATGTCTGCTGCTATTCAATCTACATGGTTTCCTTGGGTTATTGGAAGGTCTTAAAGGATTAAAGCAATTTTGCCAACTGCTAGTACCCTTTAACACACTATTGTGTAAAGACTGAGCTGAATCCGTTGTTTCCAGGTCTAAAGGATCTGGTGCTGTCGGGTTGTTCCTGGTCATCTATTTCAGCTCTCAGTTCTCCCAGTTGTCCTCTCCTCCGTTCGCTTGACTTGCGGTGGTCTGACGGGGTTAAAGACTCTCAGATCAGGGATTTGGTCATCTCACCAGGTGAGTCCATTGTAGCCCCAGAGCCCAAGGTTTGTATGTGGAGTGTCTATGAATTAAGTATTAAATGGTATTAAAAGTATTAAATGGTCCCACACTTAATCCGTCTTCTACGGTTTCTTTTTTCTCCTCGTACTTTCTACTAGGGCTTTAAGCAACTAGTCGACTATTCAACTAGTCGACTAGTAAATCCACTAGTTGACCTTGTTGGTACTAGTTTATTAGACTATTTGATAAGAAAAAAAAGTATAATCCCCTGTTTTTGTAGGCCTCAAGATCAGCTAGAATGCTAGATTATAGTCACCAATGTACAGTTTTGAAATGTACAAATATTATTTAAAAAATAGGTAGTTAAACAACTAGTCGACTACTTTCTACCCATCGTTTTTACTTTTTAATTTTTCCCCCTCACCTGTCCCACATTTTTACATCTTCGTCTTCATTTACCTTCCCCCTTCCATCATTCTGCACCATGCAGGCTGTGACAACCGTAGCCAACTGCGGACCATGCAATGTTTCCGGCTGGCAGGTCTAGACATCGGTGACTCCACCCTGCGTCTGGTGATCCGCCATATGCCCCTTTTGACACGACTGGACCTCTCCCACTGCACCAGCCTGACTGACCAGTCGATTAACCTGCTTACTGCTGTGGGCTCGTCCACCCGCAACACACTCACTGAGCTCCACTTGGCAGGTGAGAGATAACCCCAAACATGCACATCTAATTAAGAGATTAACAGTGCAATAAAGGGGATATGTTTTTGATCAAATAAGTGTTCGCTCTATATTCCGTATATTTGTATGTTTATTCAGTAATAGAGGTAGGGATGGAGCTCGTTATTTTTTTTTTTTATAACAAGCACCTTATTGATCAGGCTTATCTGGCCGGGGTCTTATCGAGCATTTTCTATTATTTTGTGAAAAGACGGGAGACAATAAATTCTGAACAGAACCAGAACAGAATCACTTTTAGACCGACATGTTTATGCCAGCGTGGGTGTTTACATTTATATCGTGATCGCCTCATGTCGTCATGGGCCGCTATGCTTGTTAACAGGCTTGATAAGCCAAAAGCTTATTGGTAACGGATACTCAATAAGCTTGTTATCGGATTTTTTCGGGTATCGGTTATCGAGCTCTAACCCTAAATAGAGGTCTCCCCATATATCTAGCTCTTTAGTAAACAGACGATACATTTTCAGGAGAGAGAACCCATACATGATTCGGGTTAAACAGAAATGTTGTTTCATCATGTCCAAACATGATGAAACAACATTTCTGTCAAAATTGGAACTGGAACAATAAAACGCTTATGAGATGGAGATAAGCAAAGATCAGAATATAGAGCTTTAACCATTTTTTTAACAAACACAAATACTCATTTAACAAACATCCGTTGGCCCCTGGCCATTGAAATGTCACTAGAGTAGAATTGACTTCCTTGGTATTTTTTGTTCCACCATCCTCCTTTCCCAGGCTGCAATAAGTTGACGGACAACTGTCTGAAGTACCTCCGCCGCCTCGCCTGCATCTCTTTGCTCGACCTACGTGAATGCAAGGGTGTCTCCCGTAAGGCCTGTGAGGCGTTCATCTCTGAGCTGTCCGTCAACACACTCTACTGCCTATCAGAAGAAATGCTGATCCAGAGGATATCCTAGAGCCCCCCCCTGCTGACTCGCTGCGTGCTTGAGGTGTGGGTGTGGGGGAAGCCTGTGTGACACAGGACAAAGACTTCTTAGTGGTGCGAGGAAATGCAGAGCACCTGTACTCTGTGGAGGAACTGCCTGGGCATAAATGGGGAGCGCTTTACTCACGTACTGGTGTTGCTGGTGTTGGGTGGAGTATCAGGGCAGGAGTAAGGTTTTCTGTTCAGTGATGTATAAAATTCTTGTTTTTCCAAGTACTGATAAAGAGACTCAGGAGTTTCGGAGTTTGGGAGCAGACTCTGCATGATAAAACTGGGATGTGCTTTTTGTTGGGGTTTTTATTACTAGCACAGACATGACATAGGAATTAGCTGTTAGGCAAATTGAGGGTAACCAAGTGCTCAATGTGCTTTATGACAAAATGTCCCTATCCTTCTCGGGTCTGATGTTCAAGACTTTCTTCCACCACAGGAATTTCTCAGTCTTTCAGTTGTGAGTGGCTTGGTGCGTTCAGCTGGTCCTCTAATGTATGTATAATGCAACTAAATATGGTATGTTTGTTAGGGAATTTGATGCCATGCTTGTTAAGGTTGGAGAGGTCTAAGCCTTTTGTGGTTTATGCCAGTGTACATACAAATTATCCCCCCCTTCCCAGTTCCCACAACCAAATGTGAAATGTATATCAAGTAACACAGCTACAACCGTTATCAGTTTATTAGCTGAATTTATAATTGGATGTTTGTTTGAGCAATTAAGCATAGGGGGACCACCTGAAGGCAAAGTCCAAATCCCATTTGGAGGTGGAGACACTGTCAAGGGTACAGGAGCATTGTGAGAAGGCAATCAGACTGGTGACAGAACCACACCCAAATAAAGGAATGGTTGTAAGGTTTTAACCACTTCAAACCTCTATTCCCAGTCAAACAGACCTGAGTTGCAACTGTACTTGGGATAATTGTTTTTTATTTTCCTTTTTAAAATTATTATTTTGACACTACACCACATTTCTTTGCCAAAAATAGCTGATCTACAATCTCAATGTGAGGTTGTAGATCAGCTATTTTTGGAGAACAATTTTAGATTTGGAATATGGATGCTGTGTTTCAAGTGGTTAAGCTTGGCAAAGAGCTATCAGTAACATATAGGGTGCATTCTTCAATTACTACTAATGACAATTCAGGTGCTATTACTCCCAAGCTTTTTTTTTTTGTACAGATACATTTTAGAACAAAATGTTGATATTCTAGAACAAACTCCACCCCATCCCTCTTTGATACATAGCATTTTGTTTTTTCATTGTTGAAAAATGTGAGTATCTTCTACTAAAATTTCATTTTCTTCTCGAATGCAATGTAGAGTACAATTTTGGTTCTCATTTCTCTGTTCCCTCGAAAACCCCTCCTTGCCATATCCCTCAAAAGAATATACATATTATATATAAAAATATACTTTTGTGTAAAAATGTGTTCTCTTTTAGAATACAACAAAAATCCTGTAGCATTGTAATTATTTTCGGAAGGCTTTTTCACTTTATGTTGTGTTATTTTTCAAGAAAAAAATAAAAAACGCTAAATAAAGGTTTATGCCGATCACGTGGTCATTTAAATGTGGAGGAGAAAATTCTGATCGATGTTTTTTCAGTCACAACTATGAAGTCTGTAATGTATTCAATGCGATTGTTCTAAAAAATGACAGCCTATCGATATATCGCACTAATCGCAGGCGCTCTCCCTTTCCCTTCCCTCGCCCCATCCCTCTCCTCCCCACTCCCCCGGCTTCTGACTACCACTAAACCTGGAAATACAGCGAAGCGAAAATGAATAATGCAGACGTAACATAACTTGATTCACATTAACGACGCTCCTCTTGGCACATAATGGCACACCATCTTGACTTGTGTACTTGAGGATTTTTGAGGAGACCGATGTTCCATTTGATCGGGATGAAATATCCGACGTAGATGATCTTAGCTGCAGCAGCTGTCAACATCATCATCCATCGCATCGGACGTTTTCAACTCCAGTGACCTGGATGTAGAAACCAAAATTAGGCCATATCGTTTTTATGATTCTTTTTTTTTTTTACATCCCGAAACAAATCAATTGCGTTATCAGAGATATAAACAGCGTTTTTACATAACTATCAGCTCACTTTGTCCCCCCCCAGACTTTTCTTTCCCCATTTAGAACAAATCCGTCACACGCGATGGATAGGGAAGTGCTTTGTTCGCAACCTAGCTTTCTTCCATTCAAGCAAATGGAAAAAAGTGCCAAGAGAAGACAACAATGTTATTAGCCAGTGAGCTAACATTAGCTACCCAGCTAGCTAACACGGGTGGTTATAAGTGGGGGGGCGAGTTAGCCTAGCTAGCCATGTATTGAAAAAGGTGCAGCATTGTTATTTTCGTAGCTAATTAGCTAGTTTCTTAGCAGCACAACTGTCTGGCAGATTTTCCATCAAAATCGCCCAGTCCTGCATTGCAACTTGCAAGCTTTAAACCATTTGCTGCTGTGTTAACTGACAACAAGCTAGCTTGGCAGGGAGACCTGCCTAATTTGATCATTCTAACGCTAGTGTGGTGCCACTGCTATATTCTTTTATTTTATTTTAATACCATCGCAACCAGTCTTGCTTTTGCCAAAACACAACAATGGCTCAAGAGGCGTTTCCCCTGCATTTTCTGGTTTGGGATAATCACTACCTGGAGCTTGACAGAGAACTGCAGAAAAAAGAGGTAGGTTTTATTTGTCTTTCTTTTCTTTTTCAGCCTTGTGACAGTCAGTTTGACAGGTGCGCCTGTTTACTCTTCATGTGTCAGTCCCAATGAATGACGGACTGTTCTTGCTCTCTTTTATTCTGCAGCAGGATGTTGAGCGCTTGGATCCGAGGGGGCGCACCCCGCTGGAGCTGTCCGTCTGTCTTGGACATCTAGAGTCCACGCGTGTGCTGCTCAGATACTCTGCTGATCCAACGCACTGCAATGCACAGAGCTGGACAAGTAAGTGTGTGTGTGTGTGTGTGTGTGTGTGTGTGTGTGTGTGTGTGAGAGAGATCCAGTGGGCCACTTGACCTCTTTACATTTTGGATGTATGCTTTAGTTTTGCAGGAGGCAGTAAGCACTGGAGACCCAGAACTTGTTCAGCTGGTGCTTCAGTACAGAGACTTCAAGCGTGCCACAGAGAGACTGGCAGGGATCCCGGAGTTGTTGAGCAAATTAAGACAAGTAAGATATCCTCATGACTTTTGGACATGTGTTTTTTGACAGTGGGCAAAGCATCCAAACTTAAGCATTGGCTCAGCTGTTGATGATTAGGTTTGTGGTTTTAGAGTGGATGTGCCCTGCCCACAGCCTGTATCATACCTTTGTGTCTTCAAACACCCCCAGGCTTTGTTTCAAAATCTGACACAGATACCAGAGAACACAACGCTTTGCTGGCCTTGCTATAAAATGTCCTGATGTCATTATTGCCATCGCTTTCAGGCACGGGACTTCTACGTGGAGATGAAGTGGGAGTTCACCAGTTGGGGTGAGTGTGTTCATTTGCTTTCTCAGAGGTCAATTTCAGCACCACATAGGTGGACAGCTCCCTTAGCAGCGGCTGTCACTCAGTCAGTTTACACAGGGAGAAATGTGCGTGTCTGAAGGAAGGGTTATGGAGGCGTATATCTAATGTGCGGCTGAGCATAGACATGGTAACGCCCCGCCTGCCTCTGATTGGCCTACCGACACTGCCCGTCTTGACTGTCCACTGAGGTAGATATAGCTATGCTGGATAGTCTGATGCGAGGTTACTCCGTGGTGGAAAATAATACAAGTACGGTGTGATACAAGAGAACTGTAAGTTGTATTTTTGCAGAAGAGGCCAAACTACTATAATTAGATGAATACACGATAATCAACACTTAACACTTTATTTAGAAGTACACACCCAAATCATAGTACATCGTACACGTACATTAGATATATGCGTTATGGAGACATGCATACCCAGTAACCACTATACTTCCTGCATAGTTGGAAAGGTTGCTGTGATGAAAGTTATTTCATCATTACACTCAAGATTACTTGTTATAAAAATAATAGAAATAATCTGAAATGTAATTCGCATGGATACTTGAAATCAGAAATGTAAGCAAATCCATTGTCACCTACCCTTTCTTTTTGCCTGTAGAGGTCATTTATTGCTCCTGCACTTTCACTAATGAGGAGTGGTAGTCTACATTTAAAAGACCTATCGTGGTCCTGAGCAAAAATAATTTCCTTGGGGAAAATCTAAATCTTGGTGTGATTCAGAAGTTGGGTCGTGTTAAACCAATCAGGCAGGAGATAGAACATAGTGTATTGTTCTCTCTTTTACAATCAGCTGCAGGTGATGTATTTGTGCTGTGCAAGTCCTTCGCCACTGTTGATTTTATTCAGGCTTTAATCAAGACTTAGTCACAACTCTTCCTATATTTCAGTGAGAATTCTGATTAGAACATGGACCTTTTTTGGCACAGAAGAAAGTTACCATATAGCTTTGACACCAGACAGATTATAGAGCCCTAAAATTAGATGCCACTAATGACATTCCATTATTTATTCCTCTTCATCCTACCTTCTCATGCCTGGCTTCCATATTTGTCTTCCTCTGTTTGGCCTCCACTCTCTTACTGTACCTGCTACTTCTCTTCCACGCCCACCTCCAGTGCCTTTGGTATCTAAGGTGTGTCCCAGTGATGTGTACCGGGTCTGGAAGAGTGGTTCATGCCTCCGTGTCGACACCACCCTACTAGGCTTTGAACACATGACCTGGCTCAAGGGCAGACGCAGCTACATCTTCAAGGGCGGAGGTATGCGGTTGAACATCATTCATGAAATGAAAAGGACTATTTCTTCTCATAAGACAATTTCAGATCATACCACTTTAACAGCTTAGAGTTGTTCAACTGGTGTTCTTCATTTAAAGAGAGTGAGGTGTAATTAAAGATTGCTCCCATTGGTAGGTGCCTGGTCTTGAGAGACTGCTCTCGCTCCTTCTCTGCCTCGACTCAGTGGTTGATCTGTGGTTGTCGGAGCTGTCTGCTTCTGTTTGTGGGTTTAATTTGAATAGAAAATATTATAAATTATTTTGAACCAGAGCCACTCTGCTTTTCATGGACTGTGGTATGTTAAACAGACTTGTGTAATAATTAGAACATCAGTGCAAAGGCACTGTTTTTATCCCACAATTTTGCAACCCAGGTTGTTCACCCAGTGCCAATTATCTAATGTAATCCTGGGCGCTACACTTCCTCTGCCAACCTGGGGGGGCAGCGGACTGACCTCATGCCACCTCCTATGCATGAGGAGTAAAAAAGGCACTTCTGCTGTTTCTTGCAGTTCTGGCTTAATATTCTTTTTTTAAGAAAATTGCCAATATGGTAAGGGGCTATGCCAAACGGCGAAGACACGAACCTCATAACCATTGGCCGAAGGGTGGTGCTATATCAGTCAAATGAAAAATGCTAACTTTGAACAGGCATAGATCATGAACCGTTTGACATCATCAAACTTCATTTCACATATGCGTCTCCTCAGTCATGAGGGGGTAAAGGTGGCCTTACACTAGCCGATAATCGGGCATTTGAAATCTGACAGCACCACACACTACAGGATAATCGGAGCGGGGCCGAGCAAATATCAAACATTCTTGATGTTGATCGGGCCGATCCCGATCGCGCGCAGGGGGTGCCCGATTGAGTCGGGCACCCCCCGAGCGTCAAAAATGCCCGATTATCGGCTAGTGTAAGGCCACCTTTAGTCCCTGCGACATACTAGCGTCATGTCCAGGGGGTGTACTTGTACATCAAGCTGCCTCACGCTACAGAAACAGGAGATAGGCTCCTGCCCTATGGGCCTCATGGCTCGGCAAGGCTACTTACAGTCATGAGGGACAAATTTGCCACTTTGACCTCGCTCTGATCTTTGACCATTTTGAATTATATAAAAAACTGTTGAATTCGAACTCCTCCTGGATCTTCTGGGCAATCTGCATGGAACTCTCTACAGAAAAACTTTGGTCCAATATTTAAAATCCCAGTTGGAGAAAGTTTTTACGTGAACAAAATATTTTGAAATATGCCATTATAAGCAACATGCATGCATTTTAATATCCAAAATATCTCAGAACTCTGCTCAGCTGTTTCCAATGCTCGTTTGTTAATTGCATGGTCTTCTTTCTCAAGTTCAGTCTATTATGTTTCTGGTGCTTAACCACTACAGTCACTGGACACTGCTTGCAAGGACTATTTATAGTGTCTGTCTGTTGTTCTCTTACTGTATGTATGCCCCACCCATAAACGTTGTCCAGTGGTGATCAAAACATTTGTTCCTTTTCAATCTTTGTGTAGGGTGTATGTACGGTACTGCCATCTCGGTGAGAAAAAAACCCAAAAACGCCGGTGGGGCTGGGGCAATTTTCTGACATTAATCTCACAGATTTGCCACAATGAAGTCGGAAATTTCCGATCTCAGAAATCTCTGAGATTAATCTTGCAAATCTGCAAGTTAATAACTCCGAAAGCTAATTGGGTCAACAGCAGCACCATGCGTAATTGGGCATCCGCCCTACGTGCGCCACTGTCATCCTGCACACATACTATACTCACATAGGCCTACTACACACACACACACACACACACACACACACACATACACATACTATACTCTTTAACAAGTACTCTAGCCTACAACCTGTATTAGGCTACCATGTTTTAGTTCTTGCTTACTATAATTCGCTGTTCGCTCTGGATCAAGAGTGTCTGCCAAATAAATGCCTAAATTGTAAATTATTACTATGTCCTATCTGCATGCTAGACCTATAGCATAGGTGTTGCACTGTGGTTTGAGCTTGTAGATCAGCTATTTTTGGGCAGCAGACGGTTAATGAGGGAGTTTGTCTCTTTGACGCATGCATGGTGCTGATCGCAGCAGACACTTCAACATATAGCATTTTATTGAGTTTAGTTAAAACTCAATCTCTCCCAAATGCACTGACTTGGAGACATTAGAAAGAGAGCGCAGTGCCGTTTGCTTTCATGAAAGGACATACAACACAGGCAAGAGAGATGTAAACTTTTATTTTATCTAATAAAAGGAGGATTAAAGAAAGATGAATATACACACAGGTGTTTTCATGTTGGTTGGGTTGGGGTAATTGATGACTATCAGCATGTCATCCCGACCCGAGACACTTTACCATTATGTTCATTCATTCAGGCTACACATTCAGAATCAGGACATATAGATTGTGAGTATATATTTTTATTTAGGCTACATTATAATAACATAGGCGCTGTGGATACATCTAGAGTCTCATTGGGAGCCAAGGACCAAATAATAATACATAATTATATTCGAAATGGCGGGTCTTATAGAAAACATGCTATACCGCTGTACTGTCTTGCCTGCCGACATTTGCATTTCGCTTGATATCGCTTGATACAGAGACAATACAATTGTAACCCAAATTAATTAAATAGACATTTCACACATTACATATAATTTTGAATTAAAAAAATCGCCCCAGAATTGACAGACTTGACAGAATGGATGGATGGTTACATCCATCCATTATTATCCATACAGTGTGAGACTGAGTTTTAATTGCCACGGGCCATGCAGGCCTCATGGTGCCCAATTACGCATGTATGATGCTGCTGTTGACCTCAATAGCTTTCGGAATTTTTCTAGTTAATAAACTCAGAAATTTCGGACTTTAATCTGGGAAAATCTCGTAAATTTCCGATTTTAATGTGGCAAATCTGTGTGATTATAAAATCTGAAATTTGTGAGATTTTTCTCAGAAATCTGAGATTAATGTCGCAATTCTGTGAGTTTTTGAAGTCAGAAATATTCTACATTTTACTCAGAAATGTCCAAGTTTAATGTCAGAAAATTGCCCCGCCCCCACCGGCGTTCTTTTTTTTTTCCGCGCCGAGATGGCAGTAATACGCCGTCGTAGTACTGCATTTCATCTGCAATCGTGAATTCTGTCCCCTGCCCAGATGAAGGGGCCATGGTGATGGAAGTTGACCATGAGAAGCAGGTGGTGTACACTGAGCCCCTGGCACTGTCTCCTCGTGACACCCCCTCTCTTCTGGCAGCAATGCAGCCCTCGCAAGAGAACACAGCCCAGAGACTCACCTCGCCTATCGTCTCCACACACCTCAACACACGCAACATCGCCTTTGAGAGGTAAAGCCTAAGTTATACTTTGTTGCACAGCATGGGTGTAACACTGAACATAGCAAATCTACATGCGCACAAAACATATGGCATGATGTATTGTGAGCTTCTAGCTTTGTTACACTGACAGAACTAATTGCAAATCAGGCTTAGCACAGAGGGGGTCATCGGTTCATGTTATTATCCTCACCAGGCCGGAACGGCCGAAGGCGAGGGATCGTTTTAGCTCCTGTGAGTCTGTCTGTCCGGCAGTCTGTCTGTGAACAGCTAATCTGGCAACACTGGACTGATCAGTGTGGAACTTTGCACGCACACTCCTGGGAGTTAGTCTTACCGTTGCAGGGAAAACAAAGCCCTCAATTTGCTCATGCAAGCAACAAAAACACACATCACAGCACCTTCCTACAGCCAATGCTACTGTATATACTGTACTGTATATGCTTATAATGGCTATGTCTTGTCCTATTGTACAGGAACAAGTCAGGAATCTGGGGTTGGCGCTCTGAGAAGACTGAGGCGGTCAGTGGCTATGAAGCCAAGGTCAGTGACTGTTGAGTAGACCTAATAGATATACATTTGTGATACGATGTTGGAAAATAGGTATAATATACCTCTATTCACCTGGTTCCCACATTAGTACTAGGTGGTAATGCTACATACTAGCATGTAGATACAAATATTTTGTAACCGGCTGTAGATAGTGTAGGCAGTTGCACAACCCTAAAACAACAACTTTGACAAAGCATTGGTGATTTCCAAAGTTAGGGGGTAAAACATATATATTTACTGTCTGTAACTACTGCTCTGAAGAGAACTGGTCCTAAGCATACATAAATATCAAAAACATGCCACATCCCTTTTTGTGTGACTGGTCCAGGTTTACAGTGCTACCAATGTGGAATTGGTGACTCGATCAAGGACAGAGCACCTATCAGACCAGGACAAGTCAAGGACCAAAGGTAAACACAGACATACCTTAATGTTTATATAAGACACCATTCAAACAACAGTCATTCATTATCTCCCATGTTCCCAACCAGGCTCAAAGACCCCTCTGCAGTCCTTCCTGGGGATAGCTGAACAGCATACTGATCAGAATGGGGTGAGTATCCTCAACATATTCTTTTAGGCAGAGCCACTGATAAACAGACTTGTGTCTCACTCCCTCTCACCCTTTCAGAGTAATGTGTCACAATGCGCCAGCCCCCACAACCCGACAGCCATCACAGCTGAGGAATACTTCGACCCAGAGTTCAACCTGAATGAGAGAGACATAGGACGACCTGTAGAGCTCACTAGCAAAGTTCAGAGGTAAGCTGTCATAATGGTCATACCATAGAGTGCAGAAGTCCTGACTCGCTCATCCCCTGGTTCATGGAAGTTTTTCTTTATGGAGAACACCATGGGGTCATCTTAAAATCGTTATGCCTGTTGTATGTGTCCCCTAGCAACCGGGGATCCCGGATCATACACAGGGAAACACGACACTGGGAAATACACATATGACCCTACGGTCATAACGGCAAAAGGAAGCTGGGCTTGAATGTGGAAACAACTAAAACATCACACACACCTTGCACGTCTGACCAATCACACTCAATGATCTGACCGAATATTCTTCAGGTAGTCAAAACATCTCGGTGTGCAAAAGCGCCCAAAGAAAGTGACCCATCTGAAGTTCTGAATCACATCATTTTGTAGTTGATGCCTACGCTGTACATCTTTGTTCGGATGTCGAACAGAGTATGTATTGAGCTTAACTGTTGCACCCATATACTACTGGGTCTGTCCCTCTTCTCTCTGTGTTTATCTCTCTTTCTCTATCACTCTACCTGTCATCTCTAGGTTTAAGGCCACCCTATGGTTGAGTGAGTCCCACCCTCTGTCGCTGGCTGAGCAGGTGACGCCCATTATAGACCTCATGGCCATTTCCAATGCCCACTTTGCCAAGCTGCGTGACTTCATCACCCTGCGCCTACCACCCGGCTTCCCTGTCAAAATAGGTGTGTTGGGCTGATTATGTTGTGTGCACCATTTCCCATGTATTCATGTACACATTGTCAGCAGGGTAGAAAATGTATTAACTGCAAGCCAAATAATGGTAAACCAGCTATTTAGCTATTAGCCGGTCCTAATCTGCTACTAAAATAGATATAGTAATAATGCTGGTGCATTTTGACAGTGTGTTGCTGTGGTCACAGTGTCGGTCAACAAATGCTGGGGCTTTTCCTGGTGCCATTTTACTTGGTAGCCGAGACCATGCCCGGTGTTGAAGTGACTCACTCTCTCTCTGTGATCTCCAGAGATCCCTCTATTCCACGTTTTGAATGCCAGAGTGACCTTCAGTAACTTGTGTGGCTGCGATGAGCCGGTCAGCTCTGTCACTGTTCACACACCAGAGGCCTCCACTGAAGCAGGTAACTGCAACTGTTCATAAATGCACACAAACTTCATCCAAGCTTGTATATCATTTTGCTATGGTTACCCAATATCTCAATCAAAACACTAAGCGTTACTAGGATTATTACATAATCACCTAATCGCAATTATTTGAGATAAGATCGATCAGCTATTTCTGCTATTTATTTTTCTTTGTATTTTATTTGTCATATCTGCTCTGCAATTTGTGATTATGAAGCCTAAACCAAATGGAAGTAAAAAATGTTGTTAATCGCAATTATTTGTGTCAATTAATCGTCAACTTAAATTTGTATTCGTGACAGTCCTACAAAGCACTTGGAACGTTCTTCCAACTTGCACTTTAAGGCACGATTCCCCCCCCCCCCATCTCTTTCCACTTTAGGAGTGTCTGCCCCTCCTTTCCACTGCGAGGTGGACCCTTCTGTGTTTGAGCCACCTCCAGATTATACTACACTTGGGCCGGGTCGCAGCGAGCCCATGAGAGACGAGGATGACAACCTGCTGCAGTTCGCTATCCAGCAGAGTCTGTTGGATGCTGGCACAGAGAGCGACCAGGTTAATGCTAGACCTATGAACTACCAGATTGTGTTACGTTAGTCTGAGCTAAACCACTCGGAGAAGGAGAATTCCATGCTAGAAGGCTTTCTTACCTTTATTTGTAGTTGTTACGTCCCCACCAAAGAGGTCCAGGTGTTATTTTGTGCAAAAGCGCATTATTGGCTATTTCCCCTACCATAAGCCCTCAATGAATTGCATTGAATTGGATGGGGCTATGGGGTGTTAATTTGCTTATTTCCATCGCTCAAAAATCTATTTTTTTGTATATATCCTCTCTTCATAATGTAAATAGTATGCCAAGTGGCACACTTTACTACTTATTTCGATGGAAATAAGCGAATTAGCACAAAAACCCAACCCCCATTGAGGGCTTATATTAGGGGAAATAGCCAATAATGCACGTTTGCACAAAATAACACCTGGACCTCTTTGGTGGGGACGTAACAACTACAAATAAAGGTAAGAAAGCCTTCTAGCATGGAATTCTCCTTTAAAGGAATTTCCTTTAAATAACTTCATTATTTAACATCGTTATTGTCTAGACCTGAATAATTAGCGCAGGAAATTGTGCTTTTTCACATCTACTTTTATTTTCTATTGCCCTGCTATTTTGCTGATTACATACGGTTAGTTACCTACGGTATAACTGGCCACTAGATTTGGAGGAAATGTGATTGAATGATTTAATATTCTTCTGTGTGCGTGTGCGCCCCTAGGTGACCATTTGGGAGGCCCTGACCAACAGTCGGCCAGTCCCTCCGTCTCCTTTGTATGAAGAAGACTCTCAGCTGGAGAGGTGAGATGGCCATACCTCTAACTCTATGTTATGTCTATAAACTACTATCAGCCAACTGGGGAAATCTTCCTTTTTAAAGGAAAATGAAACGCCAAATCCTGATTTCCTGCCTATATGGTGAAACATGTTACTCCTAGTCATGATTTCAACATTTCCATGAAGAGAATAAGATAAAACCATGAATACAGGTATTATGTGTTGTCAGTTCTGCCATCTACAGGATGAAACGGTCCCTGCTGGACCCTCATATACCACCTCAAAACATGATATCAGACTCTACTTCTCTGGGATGACATTGATTGCAGTGGTTTGCACTTGATTTAAAGCGGACCTTCCTGGTCCCTGCCCCACCTGCTCTGAATCAGCAAAACAAAATAAGTCCAGAAATTACCACTTAATTCAAAGGTTTGATATAGCAGCCAGTGGTACAGCATGCACACTGAAACAGTAGACCTCTTCTTTCCTCCTACAGTAGACATCTTATGTTCCTTTTCCCTGCTTTTACAGTTAAACACAGACACAGCCCCTCTTTCTCTCTCTCTCTCACACACACACACACACACACACACACACACACACACACACACACACAGACACACAGACACACAGACACACAGACACACAGTGACACAGACACTCACACAGACACTCACACAGACACTCACACTCACACAGACACTCACACAGACACTCACACAGACACTCACACAGACACTCACACAGACACACACACACACACACACACACACACACACACACACACACACACACACACACACACACACACATCCATCATCGATGGGGAATCCAAGATAATAGAAACTGCAGGCTTTCTATAGTCCTGAAAAGTTGCAATGCGAAAATGGAAGCCATCATTCTCACGATAATACAAATCTGAACATTTTTATAAAAGAAATATTGTTAGGAAATATATCTGCCTCACTGGTGGACGGGTTTAAGAACTGCCCTCCTATGAGACTGAGTAGAAAGAAAATTGTGCCATTTTATCATGATTATTAGTGAGGACCTAGTATATGAAAATAGGTTGAAAAGTGGTGAAGTGGTCCTTTAACTCCCCTGCCGCGAGTGCGCTTTTGTTTGGCCAACAGTAAATTCAACTCTAAACCCTTGGAAAGTCATTTTACAGTTGAAAAGATTTTGTTCTTCATCGTAGCCGGTTCGCCGCGATCGAGGCACCCTCATCAAATAAATAGAAACCTGACATTTGTTGTTTGATATGTGATTTATTTCCGACCATGTATTTCTTAAAATATACATATATTTTTGCACCAGTGGTTTTTCGACCACTTCGCGAGGTAGGCATTTTTAACCAGACCAGACCTTATGACCAGACCCACGTGTGTCAGTTGTTTTGACATAGAATAGCCTACCTAAAAAAGACAGAAAGAAAAAACGTGTTACGTAACCCTAGCGAAACAATTTTGTTGTTCCGATACGAGTTCCGATACGAGTACATGCACACACACATGATGGGAGTTTTACATTTTACATACCAATAAACACAATTGGCTCTCAAGGGCCACAAATTGGCCACCTATTGGGGATCCATGGTCTATGGGTTACAGTACAGTGTAGCAGTGTTATTGTACATCATTTAACTATAGCTAGCTCGCTAACATTATCTAAAGCACATATCTTTGTTAAGTACTATGTGCAATTTTGAAACTGGTGAATCTGTCCACCATGGCTTGCCATGTCCAATATGGACAGCGTATTTTGATGCATGAGGCCATCGCCTGCCTAGCGGCTCACTTGGGCACACCTCACCAGCCAAGGCCTCACTGTCGTGCATCTACAGTCTTTATTAAAGATGGAGTGCCGTGATTTTTTCCCACCCTAAAACATGATCATCAGGTCTTATTGTTATATAAGGAGGTATCATTTTTTCAAAAAAGTGTACAGTATTTGTTAAAATGTTGTTTTTATGTGGGCACGCCCACCAGTTCATTAAGTATGCCTGGTTTGCCTGATGGGTGGTGATCCACCTGAACTGAAGCCTCACCCACAGCTGTAGTTGTATGATAAAGGGGGAGGAGTTAGGGGAGGGGCTGATAATGTGATGTCACTATATAACTGTTTATTTAATTGGCCCGTTTGACTGTCAAGGGTTCAGCCTCCATGAAGAAACCCTAAATACAAAGTTAATACACCATTGCACATAAAAACGACTCCAGGGTGTCTAATGAAGTTCTGTCACCTCATAGACACATGAAAGACTGGAAAAATACAAAAATTGTGGCACTCCATCTTTAACTAAGGACTGTCGCAGCAATAACTAGAAAAAGTGCCCTTCTGGGCACAGGTCTCTCCACCAGGAGGATAGGACTGTGTGAGATGTTTGGCAAAATGTTTAGTAGTAATATAAACATGTTTGCCTTGTATGGCAATTGGATGATTTGAGGCATTTTGTTCCAATCAACCTGTTTTGCAAAAATCAACCTGTTGGTGGCGCTATAACAGGCCAATGTGAAAAGAGTGGGATATATTCCTCAGCCTAGTAAGAAAATGTGTGAAAGATTTCACGTAAATTGCATGCTGTGTTCATGATTTGAGGCTTTTGTTCAAAACGGGGCAATCTTGCAAACTGTGAAAGGCAATTATAGCCAATTAGGGTGGAATATGAAATATCGGACAGATCCGACTTGAGCACATGACCATAGAGATACTGTGTAACGATTTGTGAGATTTTTGGACAGAATCTGGAGGAGTAATATCCAAAAATGTGTTTTACAAAAGTCGGCCTCCTGGTGGCGCTATGAAAGGCAGATGCGGAAATCGTTGGCATCTAGGGAGTGTGTGTGCAAAGTTTGGCATCGACCGGGTTAACGGTGCCGGAGATTAGCTGGTAACGGACAGACGGAAGGACACACGGACGGACACACACACGGACGGACACACACACGGACGGAGTGCAAAACATACTCTCTCACCATGCCTTCGGCCTGGTGGAGACAATCACAGCGATGTAGGCATGGTTTGCATCCTTTTTTGTGGGAATAGCCTATGCGTGTACCGGATGTAGTTAAACGACTGACTCCACTGACTGCTCTCCATGCTGTTAAGACTTGACGCGTGTGAGAGCTATTGAGCTTCCTCGGACCAGCCGCAAGTCACTCCCCCTGATAGCCTGAACTGCCTCTATCCCAATTTGGTTGGTTTTCAAATATGGGTAGTAGGCAGGGGCATTCATTACTTTTTGTAATGTCATTATTAATTCGGCAAATTTTCTAATTTTTCTGGTCCCTGTAATGTCTGTTTTTTGTAGGGCTATCCAGGAGTCCCTGTCCATCTCATTGGCTAGTAGGGAGGAGGAGGAGGAGGAGGAGGAGGAGGAGGAGGATGAGGATGATGCTGCTGCTGCTGCTGCTGCTGATGATGCAGCAGCAGACCCCACCCAACCCTCCTCTGCCGCCCCATTGGATCCCACTGCCAATTCTCCACCTTCCTACACCACAGTAGCCGAACCACCGTTGCCGGGACAGTATGGTGTGGCAAGCAGCTTTGATGAGCAACTGCGCATCGCCATGGAGATTTCTTGCAGGGAGCAGGAGGAGATAGACAGGTGAGTGATTGATTGACTGACAGGATGCGAAGATATATTTTTGGTGCGGCAGGCTTTACATATAAAGTCGATGCAAATTGACGTGACGCTGGTAATAGTAAGTTGTTACTGTAGTATTATCACTTTTTCCAGTAACGAATAATATAAAGAATTTAACGTTTTGAGTTTACAGTTGTCATTTCCCCATAAGTAACAATTTTCACGAACCTTAGTGGTATTGCGAGTCCAATATTTTTGTGGCTTTTTCTGCCATTATTGATAGGTTGAAAGTAGACAGAGGAAATGGGGAGAGATGGGGGAAGACATGTGGCAAAGGCCGTCGGGATCGGGAGTCAAACTCGCGGCACGCCGTCAGGCTGGCTCCGCAGCCTACTGTAGGTGCCCAGACGTTTGAGCTAACCGCCCAGGCCAGAATCGCGAAAGCTTTTGTTTAGCCGTTCAAATGTAGGCAGTCCATCTAATACTTTCTACAGCTCATCTTCAGGGTTAGGGTAAGTGTAGCCTAGGGTTCCCCAATTGGCGGCCCGAAGAATTTCCAATTTTCATTTATTTATTTATTTATTTATTGAGGGCTAATAAAAATTACAGGTATGTTATGTGCGATATGAAGTGTGAGATTACCATAATGACTCAGAGTTAAGTTGACATTGATTTTACGATATAAAATAAATAAATAAAAGTTATAATAAAGTTATAATAAATTGAGGTCCCAGATATAAATGGCATTAAATGGGGGTCAGTAGCCTATGAATGTCAAACTGGGCATCCTTCAAATTAGAGCACAGCCATATCTTTTCAAATGGGGTCTTGCCCTGAAAATTAATTCATTTTACGCTCAAGAGTTAAAGAAAGGTCCATTTGGTTACCAACTCTCCATCATTTAGCTGGGGACCACCTGGAACCCCCTCAAGGACCACTGGTGGTCCCCGGACCACTGATTGAGAACCACTGTTCTACATCTAAGCTTAATTAATGAAAAAAACAACCCGGTACCCTTGAGGAAACTTAATTGGAACCCTGGTGTAGCCTATTCCTTGTCTAGACTAGATAGCTTGCAAATGTTGAATATAGTAAAATCATTATTATAATGGACATTTCGATAAATGGTACATTTATATAGTGCCTTTATCCAAGGTGCTTTATATTGATTGTGCATTACATTCACCCATTCATACACCGATGACGGAGGAAACCATGCAAGGCACCAACCTGCACATCAGGAGCAATTAATGGTTCAGTGTCTTGCTCAAGGACACTTCGACACTAACTCTGGGGGAGCCTGGGTTTGAACTGGCAACATTGGGTCCCTTTCCGCCCACTCTACCCCACTCTACCCCGAAGCCGATCACACGAGTAATGTTTCGTATGTCCATCGTGCGTTGCTATTCAGGTAAAGTTGTGAGCAGTACAAAGTCTCTGGGTCTTACATATATTACCTGTTCTTGTTTTAGGAATCAGAAAGAGGAAGAGGAGGAGCTAGAGAGAATCCTTCAGCTGTCACTCACAGAAAAGTAATGAAGACAGTGATGGAGGCGGCGGGTCTTCACTGGGGAACAAACTTAATTTATTATTTTATTTGGAGGTGTGTGAGTGTTTATTTTATTTTATTTTTTATCCAGACACGTTAAGTTATTGCTGATATTTCATTTATATTTTTTCTTCTACAAAGGCTGCTACAAGAGAGTGTATGGGACCGGATAAAGCAGTGATTACCATAATGGAATAAGTGGGAGAAATAACGGCTGAAGGCATGGTACTCTTAACATTAGAATGAAGGAAAAGATGAAAGGGAGAGTCTTTGTTTTTTATTCCATGTTTTATATTTTTCACAATCCTGCTACAGTACTTAATGAGTGATAAATTATCCTTCAGCTGTATACATCATTAAAGATATTGCTAATGATGATCACCATTATAATGTAATAACTGATTTAAAATAATTATATGATTATAATATTTGAAACAGAATTATGTTGGCTGACATGCGTGTTAAAAATAAAAATGATAATGGTCCAGATTTTTTTTTGTATTTTTGGCCAACTGTGATGGTGCAGGTTTTTTGTTAGCTACACAGAAACATACTTTACATATCTAATTTACAATATATCAGTGTTTTTTCATCTAATGTTCTCATTTCTAGAGATCCTCAACAAGCAAATGATTGGGTTATGTATTTCATTCATTGGCTTTTCAAAGATTCTAGCAGCATACTGTACATGATTGGCCAATTAGTGATATATTCAGTCCACCTAAAGTGTAACCGACTCAAGACCGAGACCAAAAGAATTTGAATACTAATCGAGACTGTGACAATAATCATGTTGGTCTGATGGTGAGGGCTCAACATTTATGCTTGTTTTCTGTCAACATTTCAAAAGAAATAAAATGCTAACCAATATCCTCTTATCTGAAACACTGCAATTATATTTATTGATTTAGGAAAATCTCAAATTTAATTGTGATGCCTGTTACTACTGTGACTGTTATGACCTATATTAAACTATGTGTAGAAAATAAATCTATTTGAAATGTAAGCCCAAGTAAATATTTAAAACAATTACTATTGTAATAGGTGACCAGTAAAAAAATCGGAACCCGAATTAACCAAAATAGCAAGCTTATTAAGGAAACTATTAAGGGTTGAGCAATTGATCTGAACTTGCACATGGCCATTGACCATTAGCATATATAGTCGCTGGCTATAGTCGACGTACACACACAGAGAACGACAGAACAGGCTGACACTACAAACTTATAAAGGACTTTCATTTAGGGCCTCTGTCCACACAGCATTTTAAGAGCTTTGGTTGCTTTACATATCTTCATGGTACTTGCACTTTACTGTGTAATGTTTTAATTATATTTTATGGTGACTTCCTGCAATCTGGTCTATATATTAATCCCCATCAGTGTATAATTTTTGCCTTCGTTTCTGTAGAATGTCCCGGAGTTCATCTTCCATTTTAGCTGGCTGTCGCACTAGATGGAGAAAGATACACCGTTATCACTGCACAACACTTCGTAGCGGGAGCTGGCGAAAACTTCTGGGAACTCGGATAACACTTAACAACCTTTCACACTGTACTGTAACGCTGAGTTCAGGCAGATTTACAGTATTGATTGTTGAAATATGTTTTCTATGCCTAATGCACACCAAGGTGGCGTCATCTCACTTTGGCTTGTCACAATTTACACACCTTGCTTAAGTTGCTTTGCGTCATCATCAGGCACCAAATATACATTATCTGCTGCCTCGGTGGTAGAGGAATGAGCATGCTTGTCCTCTTTTGTTTTCTTGTGGACCATGGGGGTCACTTTAGCCCGGGGAACTGTTTTGGATGGCTTCGAGGTGGGGGTAGCGCTTTCTGGTGCAGGTGTCCACTCTGTTAAATAATACAAACATTATGCTTGCACACATTGCTTTTCTGGGAATGACTCTAGAGGGGAATATTCTAGATGTACCTCAGCTAGATCATTCTTGGCTTGATGTCTGTGTGTGAATTAATGATTAGTTACAGTACATATCAGTAAGCCACAGATAACAAGTGATTTGTGATGCTGGTACTACCATGCTCACCAATGCGTGTATCGTAATGATGTGTGCTTATGTAGGGTACAAGACGATGCTCCGTCTTTTCAATGAAGTATTTAATCACTGCACTCAAGGATGGTACAGTTACCTACAGGAGCACAAAAACTGAAAGTGAGTAAGGAAAACAAAATTCAGCAATAACAAAACACATTGTTTGTCCTGAAAAAAAGATCTGTGGCTCTCAGAAGAAGGGACTTACTGGTCTATCCAGCTCAATGACAAAACCCTTGTCAACTGTGGTCAATTTATAATTCATGACATTCCCACTGAAACAAAATGAAGAGGGCTATTATCAGAAAACTGGCTGCAGACACGAGCTTTTAAGAAATGCAACACATAGGCTTTGATAATGCAAATGGCATAAGATTTTTTCAAGTCAATGTGTGGCCTGTTTTTAAAGGGAGGCTTTTGGGAACTGATTAGATATGTGGTTGCCTACCAAGTGATTGACTAGGCTATCTAGCTGTTTTATGTCATAGAGCAGTAGACCATAACTCATAGCTATGGTTGACCTCAGACAGTGATTATTTAATTTCCTTGTTTGCCTGGTATTGTTTTATAAGTATTTATGTATGGATTGTCTAAACCCGTTACTAATTTACAAAAAAAATAAAAAATAAATTGAAACTTCTGCCCACAACAGCGATATGCAAGGTGATGGGATTAAGGGTAGGGAGAGATATGCAGAGTCAGACCTGGGGCCGCCTTGTCTGAATGTGAGGGCATAATTTTTGCCTTGGGCAGCGGGCCGGAGTATGATGCTTCCATTTTCTGGATGCTTCACCAACATTTGCTCTGCCTCCTGGCGAGTAAGACTGTAGAAACACCTGCAGGGAGGATAGAGGAGTGTAATCCGCTGTTACCATCGGAGGTACTAGATATTGTATGCAAAAAAAATCTGTCCAAGCACTTAAGTCATGAACATCAAAAGAACCAACATATTAGATTTAATGGTAAAATGTTTAGATGGAAAGCCAGAGACAACGAAGGGAAAAGACTGAGGTTGTGAGAAGAAGTGAAGTTCTATGACGCCAAGAAGGACCTTACAAATTAGGCTTAAGAAACATGTCAAAGAAATGAGAGAGGGTGATGTCAAGATGGGAGAGAAGAGAAGGAACATTGTTTGAGCAGCAGATGGTAATACTCACGAAGGCATCCCAGAGTCTTGGGGTGAAAGAGCAGAAGTGGAAGAAGAGGATAGGAAAGTAGGACGGGGTGGGAGAGTTGGACGAGCTGGCAGGTCGGCTTGTCTCTTCTTCTCTTCATTCAGAACTTCCTCCAGCTTCACTATCTGGCCTGGGAGCAGCTGTAGCTGACTGGGAATCTCCTTCTGCAGGGCAGCAGAGTTTGTCAATATTGTTGTCACTGATGTGCAGCAATGCTGCACAATGTCGTCTTCATTATATGGACTTTGTATCATTATAATCACGAGTCTAATCGTTTTATGATCAAAACATTTTGAATTATTAAACCATGAAATCCTTATCTGCAACTCTGACTGGATTCACAAGTGTTCCTTATAGCTTCTGGTAAGTAGTTGTAAATAACGACTTGACAAACATGTTTTGTGATTTTGCAATGACATGCCACCATCTTGTGTTCAGCTAGAGTTAGTTAGTTTTCTGCCTCTGATGTTGGTGCAGGCCAGCTGGGTACACGGATAAATAGGGGGTATTTAAGCGCCCTTGTTTGGAATTACATTTATGATTGTATAACAAGTTTGGCAATTAGATTACTTGTCTCCAACTACTGCTAACTAACTACACTTACTTTAGCCACGGTCAAGATGAATCCCCTCCACTCCTCTGCTCTATCAGGGTTTTCTATCTGTACAAACACACAAGACACAAATGATTCAGGTGATGCTGTGTTGGTGCTGTTAACCTCATTTGAAGTGAAAGGTTAACAGCAGCTTAGCAGTTACAAAGTTAAAAACAAGGAATTAATAGTATCACAAATCGGCCCTGTCCCCCAAAATGAAGGTGCTGAGAACTAAAGAGTAGGTTAGGACAGTCGTTGTCCCCCCGCTATAAAAAGGGCAAAGAAATAAATTTCTAAATTATGATGATGCTTTGTGAGCTTGTAGATCAGCTACTTTTGAATAGCCGAAGTATAAAATAGTGGTTAAACTGATGCTACATTAACTAATTTTCCTGGAACCCCATCAAGGACCCCACTTTGAGAACCACTGGGTTAAGGGAGATTCATTTTATAATGATAATGTCTTACATTGTATTTATCACTAATCTTTGAAGCAAGATGATTTGGTGCTTTATTATTTTCAACTGAGATTGAAGTGAAGTTGAATTGGTGCATTGTTTGAGGAACATGAACTAGCGACTGTGAGACTGGACCATGGAGTTGAACACACCTTTAGCTGAACTTCGCCATTCTGCAGCGTCATAGTGAAGATGACAGCTGTCTTCTGTTTATATGGTAATACTAATGGCATACACTTAAATGTCTGCAAGTCCAGCGTCTCAGCATACTGACAAAAAAGAAAAGTGATCATCAGTGTTGGGGAAGTTACTTTCAAAATGTAGCACAGTACCATGTTACTTACTCAATTCAAATGTAATTACAATATTGCCTTCTTGTGTCAAGTAATGCATTATATGACTTAAATTACATTATATTACGTCAAATGAAGCGTGAATGGCAAGGTTTAATATTTAAATGAAGAGGGTAGGCTAAATGTAATAAAGAAAAATGCTGCAACAATGTTATTGATACTAACATATTTTAGCCAATGATATTAACATATTTTAGCCAATTCCAATGTTATGATAAATCATAGGATGAAACACTCAGCAACTCTTACTATTTTGTAAGCAAATTAATTCAGACCACTAATAACTTTAATATGAATCAATTTTAATACACCATGGTGGTTTACGTTTGTGCAAAATCATCAATTTATAAGAATCCGTCACTGTGAAATATAACTTTTGCTATCCTGAGTATTTAGAATTGGATACAGAAGGAAACTATCTTACTGTTACTTCAGTGTCATTAGTGTACAGAAAGATTGTGCATCCACGGAGCTCTGCGTAATACTTCTTGAAGTCCTGAAAATCAGAGCCATGCAAGAGTACAGCATTTACAGGTTTTAAGTTTAATGCAGCCATCTTAGAAACTAGAACACTTTTTCTATTTGAAACATATTTTGTCCTCACCTTCTCTCCAATGTATTTCATCTGCAAATGTCCAGAATAGTAGAGAGGTAGGGCCGTTATGGTTTCCCTTCTCTTGTGAACCATTCTTTGGGGCACAGACATTATCCAACACGTGGTCTGATGATTGTTATTATGTTTAGTCTGGCCCGATTGAGTTAAGGTCAAATCTCTTTTGCTCCACTTTGTCTTGGTTCAGTTTATTTCAATCTGCTCCATCCACAGGATGATCCAGTCTTTTATGATCCTAATTCCACTTGTATTTGGATTGTACCCTGAATATTAAATGAAATGTTTCACTCTGTTGAAACTCTACAAAAAACTATTTTCGAAAGCTCTCTGTGCAGCAGTGATCCTTGTCTTCACCCTAACCTCTTCTTCCTTGTAGCTGAGAATGAGGAAATGTAGTGATTTACAGAGAGGGAAAGCAGAAAGTTGGATAAGAAGATTTTGAACTTTGCACCTGCAACATGCAATAAATGCATGTCCTATCTGTGTATTCAATCACACATAAATCTGAATAACTTTATTGCAAAGAACTGTGAGCCCACACACAATAACTCTTCATCTACTGCTTGGGCATGCCAACAAATACAATTAACAAGTAGCCTAATGTCCAATTCCAATGTCTAAAGGACATTGGAATGAGCTGGTAGGGAGCAAAAGCGCAGGCCCAGAAGAGAGTGAGATGGAGAGCTCTGGTGGACGCCCTATGCCCCTCGAAGGGGTAAAGAGGATTAAGTCAGTAAATCAAGTCTAATGTAAGACAATCAATCATCAAGTGCAACTGTGCAAGTATAGGCCTACAACATTACATAATTTATGTATACTTGCAGCACACACACACACACACACACACACACACACACACACACACACACACACACACACACACACACACACACACACACACACACACACACACACACACACACACACACACACACACCATCGATGGGGAATCCAAGCTAATAGAAACTGCAGGCTTTCTAGTCCTGAAAAGTTGCAATGCGAAAATGGAAGCCATCTGCTCTCACGATAATACAAATTAAAAAAAATCACACCCGTGTGAACTGAGTGGTGTAAGGTCTTATATAGACTGATCAGCTGTGGTCTGACGTAATAGAAACTAGAAAAAGTGCCCTTCTGGGCACAGGTCTCCACCAGGAGCATAGGACTGTGTGAGATGTTTGGCAAAATGTTTAGGAGTAATATAAACATATTTGCCTTTGATGGCAATTGGATGATTTGAGGCATTTTGTTCCAAAAATGTGTTTTGCAAAAATCAACCTGTTGGTGGCGCTATAACAGGCCAATGTGAAAAGGGTGGGATATATTCCTCAGCCTAGTAAGACAATGTGTGAAAGATTTCACGTAAATTGCATGCTGCGTTCATGATTTGAGGCTTTTGTTCAAAACGCAATCTTGCAAACTGTGAAAGCCAATTATAGCCAATTAGGATGGAATATGAAATATCGGACAGATCCGACTTGAGCACATGCCCATAGAGATACTGTGTAACGATTTGTGAGATTTTTGGACAGAATCTGGAGGAGTAATATCAAAAAATGTGTTTTACAAAAGTCGGCCTCCTGGTGGCGCTATAAAAGGCAGATGCGGAAAATGCAGGTGAAAGGTTTGTCCTTGGCCTCTAGGGAGTGTGCATGCAACGTTTCACACAGATCGTGCAGTTTTAGGTAAAGAATGTGAAAAGCTGCCTCATGGTGGCGCTATAAAAGGCCGTTCTGGAAAATGCGGGGCAGAGGTTCATCGTTGGCATCCAGGGAGTGTGTGTGCAAAGTTTGGCATCGACCGGGTTAACGGTGCCGGAGATTAGCTGGTAACGGACGGACGGAAGGAAGGACGGACGGACGGACGGACGGACGGACACACACACACACGGACGGAGTGCAAAACATACTCTCTCCCCATGCCTTCGGCCTGGTGGAGACAATACATTGTGCCATTTTACCATGATTATTGGTGAGGACCTAGTATATGAAGATAGGTTGAAAAGTGGTGAAGTGGTCCTTTAACTCCCCTGCCGCGAGTGCGCTTTTGTTTGGCCAACAGTATTCAAATTCAACTCTAAACCCTGGGAAAGTCATTTTACAGTTGAAAAGATTCTGTTCTTCACCGTAGCCGGTTCGCCGCGATCGAGGCACTCATCAAATCGACAGAAACCTGACATTTGTTGTTTGATATGTGATCTATTTCCGACCATGTATTTCTTAAAATATACATATATTTTTGCACCAGTGGTTTTTCGACCACTTCGCGAGGTAGGCATTTTTAACCAGACCAGACCTTATGACCAGACCCACGTGTGTCAGTTGTTTTGACATAGAATAGCCTACCTAAAAAAGACAGAAAGAAAAACCGCGTTACGTAACCCTAGCGAAACAAATGTGTTGTTCCGATACGAGTTCCATATCCTATTGCAATTTACTCTAGCAACTAAACTAAATCATCAAAAACCGACTAAAAGGTTGTTCATGGTGATGACGTTGGGTGGTGCTGTTTAACTGCATATCACCTGTTTGAGTGATGGACTGTTCTATTAAAGGAGGATGAATGAGCCGTTCTTTGTTGAGGCCTCAAGCGGCCCTGAAGATGAACTGGGGTTCTCTTTAACTTTAAATGACCAGCAGCAGAGCAGCAGTCGTCCTCGGAAGACTCCATCATGGACCACCATGGACTCTCTTCCCCTGGTGCTTGCTTTCCCACTCCCCACTGGCCGGGCACATCCATCCTCCAGCTCTGACCACGACCAGGAGGAGCTGGAGACTGAGTACGATGATGAGCCCATTGAGGAGTGGATGCTAGTGGGAGGGGAGGAACAGGAAGGAGACAGAAACATCCAGCTCAACCTGGGCTATTGGCATAGCAGCACCTCTGATGATGACAGTGAAAGTGAAGGTTAGAAGTTGAGCTCATTATTTCCTGACAGAAGCTCTACCTGTTTAGCAAGAGCCTTAAACCATGGTTAAGTTAATTTGAGCAAAGTAAGAACCTATGCTGCATTGCAAAGCTACACAGCATATTTGTAGCTTTGCATCATTGTAACTGAAGTTGAAACCAGCTCAACTTTTGTGTAGCGTTTGCAGCACCTACAAACGTTGGATGTATCGTTGTATCTTCGTGTTGCTGGCTTCCATTGAAAATGAATGGTAAACTGTATCTTTGCATCTGCCTGTGTGAATAGCCTACATACTGAAAAATGATATGTAAGATTTCAAGTGAGAATAGAGAATGTAGACTCTGCACATGTAAGCCCTATCATGGATATTTTATTGCAATATTCTTATAATGTAGAGAGCTATGCACACTGTACACAGATACAAATGTTTCACAGATATGTTCTTTTTCCCCCTTTTTTTTCTTTTTTAAAGAGATGGAAGCTTTCTTCTGTCAACTATAGGCAGTTTTGCTAGAGTTACCTAGACAGGAAAACAAAGAGAAATGTGGAGGAGAACCATAATCATGAGAATTCCAATGAAGGTGGAGCATTCTGCAGACAGATGAAGACCGATAAAAGTTTATCCAACGAATGCTTCACAGGAACAGTAGTCGGAAATGTTCATAAACATTACTGTATAAAAAAGAGGATATATATTTTAACTGAATTAAAATTCAGTTTGACACAGAAGTTGACAGAACGTTTACTGAGCACACAATACACTGTATCAACAATGCCCTATGTTGCATACTGTCTGAATACATACATTATTTACACACCTGGGGCTTGGTGTGTTCTTGAAATGACACTGGGTCCCAGCGTGATGTAGTATTTCTTTAGTTTGGCTCTTGAGGTTTATTTCAAAGGCTTATGAAACCCTTTTGTACATTTAGTTGCCCAAAATGTAGATCGCGATCTACCAGTAGATCACAAAGGCTGTGCAGGTAGACCACATGACATGCCCCTAAAATAACTATTTTTGACATCTGCCACTTGAATGAAAGTTACTTGATTGATTGACATAAAAAGGGCCTGTCAGCCTCAAACCCACAATGCAATACTTTTTTTCAACAGTGTTGTGCACAAATGTCAGTAGCATTACAAGGTTATAATAAAAAAGAAAATAAAAGAAACCTGCCAATTCCATATCCCCCTTTTTTTCCCCATTCCAAGTGTGTTTGTAACGCCAACGCCGCTATTTCAGTAATGGGATAATATTTTTGAGGGATGGTAGATCTTGTTGAGCTGATCATTTTAAAAGTAGCTCTCAAAAAAGTGTGGGCACCCCTAAGACTATATATATTTTTACTGTATGGCCCATGTACTGTGTATGTATACCCAGTACCACTGTACTGTATTTAATGTTCCCCTTTGTCATTTTCATCATCAAAGGTCAGAAAACAAAATCACTGGGTCACCCCTGGGCTGTGTTGGACAAAGACAAGGTAATTGTCAATAATCATAATAATCAACTAATGTCATACAAGCACCTGTCATACTACTCGGATATTCAGTCAGTATAATTATGAATCTCATTGAGTGAATAACATGCCATTTCTTTCACTCTCTTTGCTGTTATGTTTCAAAATATATGAATAATTAATCAATAATTCTTGCATGCATAGGCGATTTTAGCCTATGGGGGGGGGGGGGGGGGGGTCCAAAACTATGGAACTCTGACTGGTATTATCGTATTATTTACTTATTTCTTTGCATAAGGAACTGAGTCGAGCATAGGCTACAAAAGTGGTTATATCAACAAATTGTCAAGAGACAACACTAAATATTACAGTGCAACTACTTCATCCTATAAACATATTATGAACACTGAATTTAAACATACTCCATCAGTGGTGAGGTGACCACCGGAGCTGAAATAACGTTGAGCGGTGGTGAGTAAAAACAGAGAGAAGGGCTGGGGCGGTGGCGGTGGTTTGCTCTTCACCGCGGCTCATGACGTCATGTTGTAGTTCGGTAGTCACCTCACCACCGAAAATCCAGACTATGAATAACGCTTTAGTCTGTCCGGAGAGACTAATGTGATGGTGATACAGTCCTTATTATTGATCAATTTTCAGAGGAAAAAACTATACTCGTTAACTCATGCAGGGCAGAGCAGAGATCATAGGGAAAGAGCTCCATTCATGGTGGTCACTTTATTAACCACTGTGCACGAGGATGCTTACGCACACCAAAGCCCTTGTAGTGGTGCCAGTCCACGGGAGAGTATACTGAATAGGATCTTGCAGGAACAAGAAGGTGGCCGCACACACTGATGGCCAAAGTGCCAAATATTCCCTGAAGAAGGCTTAACGGCCGAAACGTTGGTTTCCCTGTACTCTGCGTCCTAAATAAAATATTTGGCACTTTGGCTATCAGTGTGTGCGGCCACCTTCTTGTTCCTGCAAGATCCTATTCAGTCTAATTGCTGTAGTTTACCATGACAATATAAACATAATGTTCTAGTAGAGGTTATTGCCCTTTTCATGAAAGATCTTGTCTCTTTGCCCAGCCACAGCATATCCAGAAGGGTACTGACCAGCTGCTCCGCAGCTGCTTTAAAAAGGCAGATCGGTTCCAATGTCACAAATGCAATAAGACAGGACATCTTGCCAAGAGCTGCCCCAGTCACAAGGTAAAAGAAACAAACTGATAGTTACCATTACTGAACACATAATATTTCATATACGTTTATACATACATGCATACATGCACACACACACACACACACACACACACACACACACACACACACACACACACACACACACATGCGTATAGTCTGCATCAAAGTTATTGTCTGTCTCTATATATAGAAGCATCGCACTTGTGTACTATGTGGGACCCATGGTCATACCCAGAAGCACTGCCCAGGCAGACACTGCAATTCCTGTGGACTCCCCCCTCACCGTCCCAGGCCTTGCCCACAGCTTTCGTTATGGAAGCAACACTGCCGGCGCTGTGGGGTGAGAGGACACCTCTCTGACGTGAGTCATTCATTGTCTGCAGTCCAACTCTAATGCCTACATGTGTCTGTAATGGAATATGTCAATGCATTTGCATGCAAGAAAGCCTTATTATCCCCATGGAGGCAATATGGTTTGCAGCAAACCAAACAAAGTTTCTGTGGGCTTATTTGTTCAGCCTTGCAGCGATGTCAATTGTAATGATGGAAAACTGTCACTCTGCAAATTTTTCCACCGGAGGGTGCTGAAGCTGCTCAACTGTGCACTTTAGTTTGGGGATCGCACGTAATTCTGATTAGTCCGACATGCGTGAGCGTCCCGCATGTTGGACATGCGCTGCTCCCGTACTTGCGGTTATGGTTAGGTTAACCCATTTTGACCTGAGATCAGATTCTAAAAATGTCTGTTTGAAAATGACAGTTTTCTGAAAAAGCTATGTTTCTATGTCAGTCGTTCTTTGATTTTTCAAAAATAGCAGACCTACAAGCTCGTAGCGCGCCACTCGGTGGCGCGCTATGAGCTTGTAGATCTGTTATTTTTCAATAGCTAAAGCATAATATAATGCTAACACCAAAAGGGGTTCCCGCCCCAATTTGGGTTAAGGTTTGAGGTAGGTTGTCGTTTGTCGGACCAATGACTAGTCTGAACTCTGAACTACCGTAAGTACTGCACCCCTTTAGTTTCCGTCATGTAGTACAATATTGTACTTTTCACGTGTTCAGCACAGCAAATTTGTTCTATGCTTAATTTGTCTTCCCCAGGCATGTCCGGATACATGGAGACAATACCACCAAACGGTGAGTCTCTTGACAAATCATTGAGTTTTATCTTTGAACTTCAATGACTTTAGATTATAGAATTGAAGTTCAACATTGACAATTAGAAGTAAAAAAACACCACCCCAACAATTCTGGCAGTCGTTAACCTCATCTGATACCATATGAACGTTGAAAATATTAAAGCCTGTAAAACTGAGTGTGTATTGATAACGCTTCCAAGGAGGAAAGCACTGATTTACTGAATTTTGTTTAGAAACCACACCATACCTGAAAAGGACACAGAGGTTCCAAGTACAAGAATTTCACTAGCTGTGAAAACCTGTAGAAATGTTTCTACCAGCTGTATTGTACAGTACATAATAACAAACCTTGAAACTGGGATCTTTCCTTTTAGAAACTCCCCAATATTTTGTCTGTAAGAAGTGAAGCAACTATACACCAGACCTATGATGTTCAGATGTTTTCAGTTGCCACATATTGCATTATTTTAATTTGACAGACTCAAGTAGGCGCCCCCAAGCCAGTGGCAGACCACACCCTCAAACAAACACCTCAGTGCTATAACTGCTCCAAAGGAGGACACTACGGCTATGTATGTAACCAATGAAGTGAATCCTTCCCTTCATTGTCACTATAATTTTCTTTCTTACTCTCCTTTTTTCTATTATTTGGACAGAGAATACTTTGCTCCTTTTCTTTCTTACAAACGTCTCCTTTTGTTGATGATGTTTCTCTCTCTCAAACTTTCTTTCTCTATTACTTTGCCACACATCCCCTCTCTCTCCCTTTCTCTCCCCCTTTCAATACCTCTTCCAACATCTCTCTCCCCCTCTCTCTCTGTGGATTTGTATTCGCCTCAGTGTTCCCTGTGCCTGCCCCTCTCTCTCCCTCTCACCCCCTCCTTCTATGTTAAATCTCCCCCTATTTCTCTGTCTTTGCATCCTGCTTTCCCTGTCACATTTTGTCTAGATGCCCCATTTTCTAATGTCTATCCATCTTTCTCCATTTGTGTCTCTCTTTATTCTCATCCCCCTCTGTCTGTCCGTCTGTCTGTCTGTGTCAGGAATGTATTAAGCGGAGGATGGTGAGTGGGACGTTTCCATCACTCCCCTACATCTGCCACTATGACACAGAAGGAGACATCATCCAAAGGCGCACAAGGTCGCAGAGCACAACCAGAGGTGACACACACACACACACACACACACACACACACACACACACACACACACACACACACACACACACACACACACACACACACACACACACACACACACACACACACACACACACACACACACACAGTAAAATAAATAAATACAATTCTGTCTTGAGAGATTAATTGTTCAATAGCTTGGTCAAGGACATTTCAACACGCAGCCATGAGGAGCTGGGGATCAAACCGGGAACCTTCCTACCTTTTGAACCACTGCCTCCCCAATAAAATGAATTAAAAAGACAATAACAAACTAAAAGAATGATATAGATAAAACGTGGAAACAGGTGAGCAAAATTCTAACAAACTGCTGGATTTTTATTTAATTTTTCTGGAGAAAGTCTAGAGAACAAAAAAATACAATAATCTAACTGTGACAAGGTAAAAAGTGCAGCAAAGAATAAACAGGATATAATTTTAGATTTTGACTAAGCTGGAGGACATTTTATTGATAGCTCTGAAACAAAAGTACCCTCAGTACCCTTCTGGATATGCTGTGGCTGGGCAAAGAGACAAGATCTTTCATGAAAAGGGCAATAACCTCTACTAGAACATTATGTTTATATTGTCATGGTAAACTACAGCAATTAGACTGAATAGGATCTTGCAGGAACAAGAAGGTGGCCGCACACACTGATAGCCAAAGTGCCAAATATTTTATTTAGGACGCAGAGTACAGGGAAACCAACGTTTCGGCCGTTAAGCCTTCTTCAGGGAATATTTGGCACTTTGGCCATCAGTGTGTGCGGCCACCTTCTTGTTCCTGCAAGATCCTATTCAGTATACTCTCCCGTGGACTGGCACCACTACAAGGGCTTTGGTGTGCGTAAGCATCCTCGTGCACAGTGGTCAAAACTCACACTCAGGTTATGAGCGGCCTGTGACATCACTGGTCATGCTGCCAAAATTACATTGAATTGTGCTGGTTAGGTCTGAAGGCCAAAGGGGCATTTGTACATAATTTTGTCTTTTGCATTTACTTTGATTTGATTGAATTGCTTCCAGCCAACATACAGAAGGTTAAAAAGATAATAAAGCTCATGTACACCGAAAAGTCATTGACTTAAAAAATAGAATACAAAATACAATATTTATCATAACAATAGCCTCAAAAAAATAATTTAGGAGTACCAAAACAATGTGTGCTCACACTCCTACCCTCTCAAGTAGCCATGATTTAATTCTACCTGTAAAAGTGCTTAGTGGTAATTTGCTTTTATTATTTGATAATATCTAATGGACAAGAAGATTTCATATAAAACAGACACACACACAAACTAAAAACTGACATGCAGTCAAAGGAAATGTCTTGTCTAGCCCTTTGTATGTGTTTGCAGAGCTTGCAGATGCCACCTCCATATGTCTTGCGGAATGCCAGCAGTCCTCTGACCAAGCAAGAGACAGTGATGAGAAGAATCAGCCAGCACAGGGCAACAGCGGACACAAGAAGAAGTGTCAGGATGGAAGGCGGAAGATGCAACTAGAGAGACGCAGGGAGAGACGGGAGATAAAGAGGCTGGGGAGGGAGGCCCAAGACATGCAGGAAGGGGGCCTCCTTGGTTGTTCATGGGCAGGCTCTGGCGACGAAACTTACCCTAGTGACTCCTTAAAGGTACCCACCCAGGAGGGCTGGCACTTCACAGCCCCTCCACGTAAGAAGATGAGGATGAATCAAGAGATGGGTGGTGGGAGGAGCAGGAAGAGCCGAGAGGCAGAGAGATGGAAGAAGAGACGTGGCATGAAGCATGGGTATCTGCGCCCACACAGTGACCTGGGGGCCACGGATGGAAGCCTCCTTGCCCCTAAACATAGGCTGCGTCACCACAGGAAATGGAAATGAGCACATGTTCACTGCTAGGGCTAGCGGAATAGCAAATAACAATGCAGATCAGCGCTTGGGCCACTGGGGGGGGTGGGCAAACGGGTATTCAAATGCTAATAAGGCGGCTTTTGTTCTGCTGCCAGCCAGGTAGAGTATAAATGTTGCACTGCAGTACAGTACATACAGGCTTTATTTCCATTTGACTACTACGATGTGAAGCCACCTCCAGCCAAGAAGAGACTCGTCCAGTCCACGCTACAATTCGGCGCCGCCGCGACCCCGGTGCCCGCTGTCAAGACCCCGGTCCCGGTGCCTGCCGCTGCCACCCCGGCGCCCGCTGACAAGATCCCGGTGCCCGCCGACAACGATTGGGGGGCGGGGCTGGGGCGGGCACCCACTGCCGTTATAATAACTTTCCGCGCCTGATGCAGATGCTTCCGTACAGGTGGTGTACTCCATGATACAATTAAACAATTAACATGTTTAATCTTTTGCTCTGTGGCATTTATTAAAAAGTATTGCCTTTTTTGAGTGGTGTAAACCACTCCTACAACTGGCTTTGTTAGTTTACGTGTCTGTTCGTACCAAAAAATGAGCATGGTTGCTATGGTCACCCAGTTCACACGGGTGTGATTTCATTACGTCAGACATTACGTCAGACCACAGCTGATCAGTCTATATAAGACCTTACACCACTCAGTTCACACGGCCCGGGTGTGATTTTTTTAATACAGGTGTTTATTTTTTTATATGAAAATAAAATCACACCCGTGTGAACTGAGGTCTTAGCCTGTCTGACGTAATGAAATCATGTCTGACGTAATGAAATCACACCCGGGTGAACAGGGTGAACATAGCAACCATGCTCATTTTTTCTGCACAAACAAAGCCAGTTGTATGAAATCACACCCGGGTGAACAGGGTGAACATAGCAACCATGCTCATTTTTTCTGCACAACAAAGCCAGTTGTAGGAGTGGTTTACACCACTCAAAAAAGGATATGCTATTTAGGACACATTTCATTTATTTTTGAGTGGTGCAAACCACTCCAACAACCAGCTTTGTCTGTATGTGTCCATGTATGTGTGTACCTGTACGTGGGGAGCATGGTTGCTATGGTTAGTGTGTGACGTCACTGCACCACTCAGTTCACACGGGTGTGATTTTATTTAAATGTGAGTACTATTACTTTGATTGGTCAAAGTAACATTGTTTGTTGTTATAAGCCCTTTGTGCCACAAACTGTTAGTTTATAACAATTAATGCAATTTTTGTGTGATGGAAATGGTTGGCCAGGTGTAGGCAGCGTAGGGCCGTAGGCTACTTGGTGCCTGTGCCAAAAGCTGCTGAAAAACAATGCAAGGTTATTAAAACATGAAGTCAAATAAGATGGTATGTGATGCGTGAAGATGTTGCTGTTTGTTATGGTATGTAATGTATTATTTTGGAATGACTCAAATTGCTCAACGTGCAACTTTTAGCAACCAAGCTGCCAAGCCTATAGATGACATTTGAATCATAAAAGTTAGGGTTATAGTATTTCTGGTTCGGGGGAAAAAATAAAAGGAAAAATGTGCTTAATTATTAATGAGCTTGGCCGCCTGTCTGTCGTCTGCCAGGCGAAAGTAGTCGGTTTAGATAATTGATTGTTAAAGAAACCTAACCATGATGATCAATTATAATCCATCACATTTTAAACCTTACCGCCAAACAATTTGAGCATTTTTTTTGTAATAATCTGCGCTCTTGTGATTTGTCCATATTCCGTGAAAACCGTCGCTGTTCTCTGGGCTCGATTAAAGTGTCTGTGCAGGGATGTGAAAATCCCATTGATTGATCTTCACTACGCTCCCCGCTGACAAGAGAATTGGAGAAAACACTCCATTGCTAATGTGTGTGCGGGGGGCTATGTTGGACGAACACTGTGTACTTTAAATAGAAGGTATTTATTAGCTTATTCCGACTTTATTTCAATGTGAGCGCTGCTTAATTTCTTCACTATCTTTGTTTCGGGCGACATTTACAGCGAGTAAATGTCGCCAGTGCTGGACTTGTTTTTCCCTACCGTGTCCGCCTGCAGCTTCCTGTTGTTAGCAGTGAGCTGAGCTAGTAGCTGCCAGCCTGCCCAGCCACACTTCGTGCAACGTTAACGGTACTATCACCAGTCCACTGGATCTTTGCTTGTAATCTACTTACGGACTTAGGTTAATGAGTGCATTTGTTTTCTGGATAGCTACCTATTTAGCTTGTCGTGTGTGTAGTTTGCCACTGCCAGCCAGCAGCGGTCTGTCTGACAGGGAGTCGACACAGGTTTTAGCCATCTTGCTGGCTCGAGTTGTGCTGTGTTGAAGGGGAGTTCTTTTTTTGTTTTGTTTTTTTTTAGTAGGGAATTTTGGGATTTCGTGGATAAGGATTCCACTTAGCTTGCGCGCGCGCACACACTATTACATTATTTGTTACGTTACTGGAGCAACACGCGAGAAAAAAAAACTACTTTTATTGAACCGTGGGAAAGCCAAGCCAGCCAGGGCTCTGCTCTGAAAGGACAATAGAGATAGAGAACCTGAGACTTGCTGCTCAGCTGTTCTGGCAACCACCACTGTTAATGAGTTTAAAGTACATAGCCAGCATAAAACGATGCTTTGATTGGAAATCATTGTACATATCGCATATGATAACGTGTATTATATATTTACGTCAGGGGAAATGGTAATCCCCCCCCTTTTATTTACCGAGATTGACGTGAACCTCCCCTCTGGTTGCGAAGCGGTCGATGCAGATGGCTGTGCGACAGGAGAAGGCTGCGCTGTTCTGAATCTCAAGTGAACCCAGCTCCGTTGCATCCATCCATGATCCATCCCATGCCATATCAAAACTAGAACACTTTAGTTTAAATGCCAAAGAAGACTCTAAGGAAAACAAGCCGATAGGTGGGTGGGAGAGTAAAAGCAAGAGATTTTGCTTGTCGAGAGAGATCCCTCGCGGTACTACTCCCGAGCCTGCCTTCATTAGGTCCAGCCACCACCGCCCTCCATAGCCATGGACCCCCCGAGGACTCGATCGCGTTCACGGTCTGGCTTTTACCATTTTAGCGTGAACGGAAGTGGCGGAGGCAACGGCACAAACGCCGTCGGTATTAACGGGAATATGATGAACGCCAGCGGAGGAGGGGTGAACTACCCGCAGCAGGGCAACCCCGGGTGGGCGCCGCACCACGGAGGTCGGAGCTATCCGGAGAGCCAGCAGCAGCATAGCCAGGGGGGCTACCTGCCGGTCGGGGCACAGCACCACTCCTCGCACGGAGCTCACAGACACCCTGGTGCCGGTAAGCAAA
Source organism: Electrona antarctica (assembly GCF_951216825.1). NCBI lineage: Eukaryota > Metazoa > Chordata > Actinopteri > Myctophiformes > Myctophidae > Electrona > Electrona antarctica. The sequence goes on along the minus strand of NC_136806.1, from coordinate 24,597,999 downwards.
CAGGGCCTTATTACTGTACTAAATACTCACTACTAGTACTAATCTTGTGTAGTAGACTATAGATTCACCATCACAAAGCATACACACAGCCCTTGGGGTGGAAGCTGACAGTTGGCGGTTTAACAGCTATTTAGACAATGTAAATAAAAAGGCTGGGTCCTTTCTCTGCCAGCTGTTGGTCGAACAGCCAGGCGTTATGTCGGGTATCGTGGTGCACTTTCGCTCTTGTTTGGGTCTTTTTTTAAAGGCAGGTAACCTACATTATTCCCTCTGTGTACTAGCTATGTTTCATATTTATAGTTATAACTGCAATGTGGGCCCCTAGAGAGAGAATGTGTAGATTAGATATGTGAACATATGTGACTGCATAGTGCAGGTGGTCCCTCCCACTTGAGAATACCCCGACATAGTGTTGAGGGACTGAATACTGACAATTATTACTGAAGTAGTCCAGGTATTGCAAAAACGACAACAAAACAAAAACTTAAACAATTATGAAGTTAGCAATTGAAAAAAACTTCTGGGCACTCTGACAATAGCTGACAAAAAGTCAATAGCTGCCATTATAAATTTGGGTGACTTGATTGCAGCCTTGTTGTTGTTTAGGCCTACACCAACATGTAACATGAAGATGTGGGAAAGCTATTCTTAAATCTTGAGCTGATTGATGTGTAAAGCAGACTTCGATTTAAGCATGTATGTGCATATCCACAGTGACTTAAAAATGCAAAATTGGTCTGGCAAACGATGCAGCTACGCCTCAATGATCAATGTGTCTTCATAGCATCGGGCACAAACAATTCTCTAGTCTAGTTTAAAAAAAAAAAAAGAATAATATATATTTTTGAGTGGTGCAGCCACTCCATTGCCCAGCCCGGCTGACTGGGTCCCTGGCTGGGTCCGAGCACGGAAATAGCGTTTTTTCACCACCAAGTGTCACTGTCTATCTTAACACACACACGCACACAGTACAAGTACAGTACAGAACCACTCAGTTCAGATGGGTCTGATTTTCTTTTTATAGGGTGATATGATTCAGTACTAGGCACCACGAACAATGATTTTGAGTAGTTGCAGGGTCCATCCACCTCTACAAGGAATAAGCATTACACATACTTACATAGCTTATTGGTTGTTTATTTACTTTAATACTATGAACTGTGTAACTGTCTGTCCAGTGCCCACTAGTGTTCAGCAAGTCATACATGGCTAACTTCTGGAAAAGACTGAAGAACCATGCTATTTATTATACAGAGTAGAATTTCCCCAAAGGCAACAGCAAAAACCCCTCTGCTAAGAAAGAGAGAATGAATTCAGTCTTTTAATGGAGCCCTCTCTTGTAATAGCGACGCTGCTGCCATCCAGACCCAAAATAACCCACATACAGGGAATACACACACACACACATCCTTTGGGCTAATTTAACTGGACCCATTTTTCCCAGTCCCAAATCATTTACACTGAGGATTTTGCTGGGCGGGTGTCCAAACTGAGATACTGAGATTTGTGTGTATGACAATATGACTTAACCGTTGCGTCTTCCAACTGTTTGATCTTCTGCAGATTCCTCTTCTTCAAATCCTGTGTGTACACATGTATCTAATGTGTTCGATTTAGGCATGCATGTGGGATTCGTGTGTGCGGATTTTAATGCATTAGATTTCCTGTCTGTGTCCTTGTTTATATGTTATGCTGCAGTTCAGCATTTTATGCCTTTCAACATCACAGAGGAATGTGCCAGCACTGAATTTGGAGATGCTGAACCCCCCCCCCCCCCCCCCCCCCCCCCTACCTATTTTACTGCTCAAACCTTCCCTTCAAAGCATAAACAAACCCAGTGGCATGTTTGTAACTAGCCTAGCTGCAGCAATCTGAGAACGCATGTCAAAAAATAAAGGAAAAACAGCACCCTCTTTTCCTATTGACGGAGTCAACCACATATATAACAGCGCCCCCTTTTGGTACCCTAAACATAGAGACATAGGGACGGGTGGACATCGCTGGTTCTAGGAGTGGTTGCACCACTCAAAATGAAATATATGCCTTATTGGCCGCTGCAGTTCATTGGAGCGATGTCTCCAGTGTGAGGAGGAAGTCAAGCGGAAGTGCAGAAGGCACGCTCTGCGTCACTGCCACTCAAGTGACTACTGACCAATCACGCCACGCATCTTTTCTGGGACTTATCAATTCAATCCAAGGGAGCGTATTGGCATGAGGAAACAAACAAGTGCAGCTGGGAAAAGAGGGAGTCGTGCCAAAGGTTATTAATTTATAAAGATGGGCGATCTTCATTGGAGCCACTATGCCACAATGGTCTCCTAAATAAAGTAGGCGTGGTTTGCTTCTCCCCGACCTTTCCACCACCCTCTCTCTCCCAGGCTGACAATGGAAATCAGCCCCCATCAACCAAGAGTCTAAGACAGTTATGGAAAATTATATTATTATTAAGCATTGGAACACACATTTTATTTCACTTTTTATATGTCCATTCATTTCACATTATAATATAAACATTCTCATCTTAAATATAGGGCCAGGGCCCCCTTGTGTCGTCCGTCAAATTGCAGATGGACAGAGAGACTCTTCCGGACTCTTGCTGGGATAAAGAAATGTCGATAACAAAGTAGATGTTCTCCTGATGTCTCGCTAAAAGAAGACATTTAGTATGAATATTTTGTAAATATTGTATGCCTTGTGGTGATTGGGTCCAGTATTTAGTTCAGTGACCATGGAGTTAAGGAACGGTTCAGAAGCTGTGTTCACGTTCACGCTCCCATTGGAAATGAATAGACATTCTTCCTGTCTCCTAATAATGTGTCCGCCCCTTAATGCAAAGTTGACCCCTTTTGGCTATTGGCCTCTTGGGTCGCGCCTCCGATTGGCCTACCGAACTTCCCTTTCTGTGATGCACACAGAAGCTTCGCAAGTTTCCGCTCATGCTTGCACTATTCTTCGCAAGGAATCTCTGGAAAGCTTGACTCCATGTTGCCTCCCCTCGAGACACGCCCCAGAGTCGAAGGAGGTGTCTACCTTTTTATGTCTATGGAGTCAACAGTCTGTCTCAAGACTTGCCTAACAATGTAATGTAGATAACTGATTTATAATACAATATAAAAGATTATAATATATTACAACTGATAATTATAATACAATATAAAGTATTATGTACTGTATACAAAGATATAATACACTATAATGGATTATACCTGTAATTTTAGTACAATATAAAGTATTATGTAGTATTACAACTATGATAATACACTATAATGGATTAAAACTGATTATTATACAATATAGGCTAAAATATTATACTGTATTACAACTATGATAATTATAATACACTAAAATAGATTGTGAGTGATTATAATACAAGATTGCTTGATTGAAGTATTTATTAACAGTTTGCAGAATTACAGTACATTTCAAGCACAACTCAATACAAAAACTGTTAACTGTGAGTGGACAACACCATAAAGCATTACACTTGTTCACAAGAGGGTCCACTGTTTTTAATTCATACTAACATTTAGAGACGTACAAATATACACTTCTCCATCCATCCATCCAACCATCTTGGGGGCAACAGCTCCACCAGAGAGCTCCAGACTCCCTCTCCAGAGCAACATTAGTGACTTCCTCCTGGGGGATCCCGAGACGTTCCAAGGCCAGTGAGTCGATGTAATCCCTCCATCTGCACCTTGGTCTGCCCGGGGTCTCCTCCCAGTGGGACGTGCATCGAGGACCTCCCTAGGGAGACGCTCCAGAGGCATCCTAACCAGATGCCCGAACCACCTAAGCTGGCTCCTTTCCAGGCGAAGGAGCAGCAGCTCTACTCCGAGTCTCTCCCGCGTGACTGAACTTCTCAACCTATCTCTAAGGGAGATGCCAGCCACCCGTCGGAGAAAACTCATTTCGGCCGCTTGTATTTGTGAATCGTGACCTTATTCTTTCTGTCATGACCCACACTACATGACCATATACACTTCTATATAGCCAAAACCAGGAAATCATCAAAAACATATACAGTGAGGGAGAAAAATGGGTGGATGGGGATTCAGATTTTACGGAGGCCAGTTTCAAATAGCAGCCGTCCATAGGTGCTCTTTGAGAGCGGTTTTGAAGGAGTCAAGGGATTCACATGTCTTAATGACAGTTGGTAGGGCGTTCCACATTTTTTGTGGCATAGGACCGAAATTAATTTAGTCCCTTGTTTGTGCCCAATCTGGGTTGCACATGGTTAAATATAAATATTAAATATAATCTATTATAATGCATTTAATACACAACTATGATCCTGGTTTAATAAAAGGTCAGTAAGTGATCAGGCATTATGAAGTGTTTGGCCCCGCTCAGCCTAGCTCAGACCCACCCGGGAGTGGGTACTTTTTAGGCACTCATTTAGTACCACTTTGACACCACTTAGCCCAATTCCTTGCAGTGGAAACGGTGGTACAAGTAGGCAGTGTAGGGTGGAGTGGTGTGAGGCCATGGCAGTGGAAACGGTGGTACAAGTAGGCAGTGTAGGGTGGAGTGGTGTGAGGCCATGGCAGTGGAAACGGTGGTACAAGTAGGCAGTGTAGGGTGGAGTGGTGTGAGGCCATGGCAGTGGAAACGGTGGTACAAGTAGGCAGTGTAGGGTGGAGTGGTGTGAGGCCATGGCAGTGGAAACGGTGGTACAAGTAGGCAGTGTAGGGTGGAGTGGTGTGAGGCCATGGCAGTGGAAACGGTGGTACAAGTAGGCAGTGTAGGGTGGAGTGGTGTGAGGCCATGGCAGTGGAAACGGTGGTACAAGTAGGCAGTGTAGGGTGGAGTGGTGTGAGGCCATGGCAGTGGAAACGGTGGTACAAGTAGGCAGTGTAGGGTGGAGTGGTGTGAGGCCATGGCAGTGGAAACGGTGGTACAAGTAGGCAGTGTAGGGTGGAGTGGTGTGAGGCCATGGCAGTGGAAACGGTGGTACAAGTAGGCAGTGTAGGGTGGAGTGGTGTGAGGCCATGGCAGTGGAAACGGTGGTACAAGTAGGCAGTGTAGGGTGGAGTGGTGTGAGGCCATGGCAGTGGAAACCGGGCTAAAGGGAAGAAAGGCTTGGTGGAGTAGTGGAGCACGGAAGGCGTGGCCGAGTAGAAAGCCAAAGAACAGAGTGGAAAGTGGTGGATTTTTGTAGTTTTTAGGTTTCATCGATATTTAAAGGCATGTTTAAATGCGGTCTGTCGAATCAATGTGTGCAATAATGCACACAGACTGTCAAACTTGGACAGGATCGCATGTTTTCAAGATAATTCTATGACATTGTATTACAAAAGGGGATGTGAAAGGTGTTAGAGTTTTTGCTCACCTCTTTCACGACTTTCCCAGCTATCTTTGGACCGTTGTTTGTCCCTGTTTATGATGCCTTGGAGAGTAATAGAAAAGCTTCTATGATGATTTGCAATGGGGGTCATGAGCTCGCTTCAACTTTGTGTGGGGATGAGCCTTAACTTACTGATCCAAAGGGGGCATCCCTTTGGGGTATATGTGCTTGACAAAGCGGTAACTGTATGTGCATGCACAAGTCGGTATGAGCAGATTGTGTGCGAGTGCATTGCCAAAGGGGACATGGTTTTCATGTGAGATCAGAGGGAATGATTTGTGTGTGAGAGCTGCAGAAGATGAGTCTACTAGGCTGACATCGTCCAGAGATGACTTCCTCTCTCGTCTGCTCGTCTGAAGCAGGAAGTTCAAAAGGCCTCTACTCTATCAAGCCAGACTTGAGTTGAGGGGGTGGGGGGCATCGCCAGAATTAGCATTGTGTTACACAATCCCACCTTCTAGTTTAAATTGGAGCCTTAGTTATACTATATTGTGTTGTCAAATATGTTTTTTTTAAATGTGCAAACTAAACGATAATCATTTGCTAAAAGTTTATAGTGTAGGCAGGCCACCTAACCTTTCATTGTATAACATAACTTAGGCATTATTGGCAAACCCATCCCCAAATATATGTTTGTGTGCACTGTGAAGGCATGGCCTGTCCATTTCATGTGTCTTGTGATTTTTGTTTTGTTTTGCTGAGCCCAGTCTCATAGGATGCTGTTATTTTTCTCTGTGGCCTGCAGGGGGAGTACTCCACTTCCACCCAGATAATGTGTGTAGTGAAGATCGGGACAAGGTAAGGATCAAACCGGCGTGATTCTATTCTACGTCCGAGCATAGACATGGTAACGCCCCGCCTGCCGCTGATTGGCCTACCGACACCGCCTGTCTTGACTGTCCTCCGAGATGCGAGGTCACTCCGTGGTGGGAAATAATACAAGAAAATGACAGCTTGGCATGTGTGACAGAATGCAGCCTTGTAACTAACTTGTAACTTTTATTTTTGTAGAAGAGGCAAACTAATATTGTTTATGCGGTTTGACCACGTACGTTGTACTATGATTTGATTTGGGTGTGTTCAAAATAAAGTGTTAGTGTTGATTATCGTGTATTATCTAATTATAGTAAACTAATACTATTATACTAAAAAAGATGGAAGAGAAAAGAGACCTTTTTACAGTACAATAAGATTACACAATCAACACAAACACTTTATTTAGAACACACCCAAATCAAATCATATTACGGCGTACGTGTTCAATCTGTTCCATCAAAGCAAACTGCATAAACAATATTAGTTTGCCCTCTTCTACCAAAATAAAATTTACTGTCGCCTTTCCTTTCCTAGCTGTCATTCTCTTGTATTATATCCTACTTGTATTATTTCCCACCACAGAGTAACCTCGCGTCAGACTATCCACCTCGGAGGAAAGTCTGGTAAGGCTGGCAGTGTCGGTAGGCCAATCAGAGGCAGGCGGGGCGTTACCATGTCGATGCTCGGTCTGCTCGGACGTAGAATAGAATCACGCTTTGTGCCCTCTGCCCTGGTGTGTTCTCAAGCATGAAAATGAGTTGAGAAAATGATCTTTTTAATTCATGTTCCCACACAGATGGAAGACAGTCCAAGTCCAAAAAGGCAACGTCTTTCTCAGCAGTCCATGTTAGATCTAAGCTCTGGGCCTCCTTCTGCTCCCTCCTCTCCCATTCGCCCATGGGAACTGCCTCCCAGTCGTAGGCCACACCCTCACTACATGCCAGAAAGATGTCACACACCTGTTCGTAACCGTCGCAGGTAACTAACTGTGTGTGTGTGTGGGGGGTGACGACATTATTCTATAGATTATGGGGTGTTTTCCTTGCCACCAAATAAAAAACGAAATACCTATATATCTTTTAAATACTCAATGCAACAAATGAGTTAATGCTAATGATCCAGTTTGTTTTGTGTTGTATATTAATTCCAAGATGTAAATCATTAGTCTACAAATCTCCCTTCCCCCTACTGTAGTCCTCCAATGAGACGCCAACGTGGCCGCAGAGATCGCCTGACCCGTCACCACCACCATCCCCACAATAATCCCCACAATAATCCCCACAATAATCCCCACAATAACCACCATCACTACAACAGCAACAGTGGCCACCACCACCACCTCAACCCGCACCACCATCACCACCATCACCTACATCCTCACCACGGCCCGTCCTCCGGCCACCAGGATGAGAACTACCATCACCAGGTTCCCCCCCAGAGCTACCCCCCCTACGGCCAGCAGTCTACCCGGGGACCGGGGCCTCCCGGCCCCGAAGAGCGCCCCGGCTACCACCCGCCAAACCTCTCCCCTAGGCCCCTCCACCAACCCCCGAACCTGTCCCCCAGACTGCTGCACCCAGCAGCCCATCCACCGCATCCTCACCCATCTCATCCTCACCCGCCCCAGCAACAGACCAGCATGGTGTTGGACCTTCACGATCAGGTCAGTGCAACTAAACGGGATGAAGCCATGCCATGTGTATGTTCACGAAGAAGAATTAACTATACAATATTGAAGAGAACAGATCTTTGTCATTGTAACATGTACAACAAATTTAAAACGTGCCAACCGATCAGTGCATTAAATCCTTATAGTAAGAGAAATCTATGAAAATCTGGGAACTAAATCGTTACCAAGAAATTTCTTCACCAATGTGTTTCTAAAGGTGTCTAATAACATGTACTAAAAGTTTGAAATTCAACTCCCGTGGGAAAATTGAGTTATTAGCATAATATGTGACCATACCCATAACATCCTATATAAGGCAAAAAAGTCCAAATTTCATCATTCTTTAAGTAGCATGTGACATATGAAACTAGGGGGTTTTCATGATTCTGAATCCATTCCAAGCATTAGTTTTGCACAAAAAACACTCCTTGGGAGGAAAACGGCCTCACAAACGTGATGAGGTCAGCACATTTGGTCAAGTGGATATGGCCTAATTTAGCCCAAGGAGTGTTTTTTGTGCAAAACTAATGCTTGGAATGGATTCAGAATCATGAAAACCCCCTAGTTTCATATGTCACATGCTACTTAAAGAATGATGAAATTTGGACTTTTTTGCCTTATATAGGATGTTATGGGTATGGTCACATATTATGCTAATAACTCAATTTTCCCACGGGAGTTGAATTTCAAACTTTTAGTACATGTTATTAGACACCTTTAAAAACACATTGGTGAAGAAATTTCTTGGTAACGATTTAGTTCCCAGATTGGTCAAATACCTGATAAAATGCCCTTACTATTAAGATAATCTATATAAATAAGCTAAAAATCTACAAATTAGCTAAATGCAACAATACCTAATATACAACAAATTCACACAACCTTACATCCAAGAGATTATGTTTTAGCAGCATTGGGTGTGATTGTCGCTGTGGGATAGAAACAGTTTTTGAGTCCGTTTTATTTCTCTGTACCGTCTACCTGATGGCAACATTTCGAACAGGGAGTGACGAGGGTGGGAAGTGTTTTTTTCTTTTTTTTTGAGACAGCGGGAACTGTGTAGGTCTTCCAGTTTCAATATAGCCTATATTTGAAGATTATGCTACTTCTATTGTCCCATGCATGTGGCATGGCCATTGAATTGAGCCTTGAGTAAAGTATGTATTTCTCATTGGATACATTTTAACCTCAACTCATCATTTATTTAGGGTTCAGCTCCAGTGTCGTACCCAGTCTCTCCTCCGGGGGCGCCGCCTGGCCTACCTCCTCGCTCTGCACCACAGCAGCTCCCAGCATGCTCAGTGGTCTTCAATGGACAACACTACCCGGTGTGCAGTGTCCCACCCCCTGTGAGTTCTGTGCGTGTGAAAGATAGAATCTCAGTCCATGCCAAGATGATTGACGTAATGACATTTTTGTCCTTTACTGTCTTACATGGCACTCTAGAACTTGGTTTGAAGGAATCTTGGATTAGCATTTTCCTGCTTTTTGATGATGTTATCCGTATTTAAAGGTTCCAGATAAGAAGTTTTTTAACCAGCACTTGAAGGTGGGAAGTTAATAAAGAGAGACTGAGCAACTACAGGTCCTATAACTGCCTAAATATATATCAATGTCTTACAAACAACCTGTCGGAGACGGACAACCACTATTTCTGTACTGTTCTGTCTGTCTCTGACTCTGTTTGAAGTCTGTTTTGCAACCCTGCTGATTTACTTATGTTATTGCTGCTCTGCCTGTATTACACTCTCTGTTCAAATGCAGGATGTCAGAAAACGATCTTGTGTGAAGCTCTGTAGCAGGCCTATGGTTTTAGCACCACAGACTGTGTGAAGCTCTGTAGCAGGCCTATGGTTTTAGCACCACAGACTGTGTGAAGCTCTGTAGCAGGCCTATGGTTTTAGCACCACAGACTGTGTGAAGCTCTGTAGCAGGCCTATGGTTTTAGCACCACAGACTGTGTGAAGCTCTGTAGCAGGCCTATGGTTTTAGCACCACAGACTGCTACAACCAGGTCATGTGAATGACTCATGAAGTGCTGCTGTCAGACGTTGTAGGAACAGTGAAACCACCCCGCATTGATACAAATTTTTAATATTTCTACGTCAGTGCGGACGGTGGTACAGGGTGACCCAATATGTAATGAGTTGCGCAAAATATTTATTTTCAGCCCACAAACAGGAAAACTGCAGATTTAGCTCCACAAATGGCAGAAAGTCTACCTTTGTCTAGCTAGCTTTGACGACATTGCCATTTATATCTGTTGGGTGTCCAATGTGCACGATATTCAATGTATAAAACGTTATTTCCTACATGCCAAAATGTTTCCCTCCCTGTTCTTGTGCTCTTCCCCTCAGGTTCTGCAGACCTGCTCTGTGCAGCACCTGCCCATACCCTACCCCTTCCCCTCACTACTCTCCAGTGACCCGGCCTTCCTCCTGCCTCCACACCTCCCTCCCCCTCACCTCTCCCACCACCCACCTCACCTCCCACAGCCTGGACAGTTTGGCCACTATCCTACACAGCAGGCTCGCTCGGTGAGTAGAGTGATGCACATAAATCCCGACTTACAATTAGTTGTGTGCCTTTATCGCGCACCGAAAAGAGCAGATCTACAAGATGGATCTGCTATTTTTGGTGCGCAGATTAAATAACAATCTTGACCAATAATGGGGATGCCGGGATGAAAGTGGTCCTTTGTGCATAAGACTTCCTCCATGCCTTCTTGTTGAGTGATTTGCAGAATTAAAATGTATTCCCTTCTCTCTCTCTGTGTGTGTGTGTGTGTGTGTGTGTGTGTGTGTGTGTGTGTGTGTGTGTGTGTGTGTGTGTGTGTGTGTGTGTGTGTGTGTGTGTGTGTGTGTGTGTGTGTGTGTGTGTGTGTGTGTGTGTGTGTGTGTGTGTGTGTGTGTGTGTGTGTGTGTGTGTGTGTGTGTGTGTGTGTGTGTGTGTGTGTGTGTGTGTGTACACTTCTAGTAATTTTTACTAGTCGGGGGGGGGGGGAAATAAATTTTTGTACATTGAAAAACTGTGTACATGGTCACTATAATCTACCTGATCTTGAGGCCTACAACATTTTCTTGTCAACTAGTACCAACAAGGTCGACTAGTGTGTGTGTGTGTGTGCGTATTGTTCAATTAGAGGAGTTGAGTTGTCTGTCATCGTATACTGTCCAATCAGATGAGGGCAAAGTGTCACAAATGCCTTGGGAAGAGTTTAATCTGAGGGGAGAATAGAGTTATTGCACGATTTTAAACGTTTATAAACTATTTCAATGATTTTAAAGGGCCACTTCACCCCTTTTGCAACCAGATCTTATTTTAATGATGTTTGGGAGACAAACACTTTCCTGGGGTTTTTATGTGGGTAATGTGTTTATAGATATTTTAGTATTTCAAAGTGTCTGTGATGTCATGGACACTGGTCTCACTGTTGGATTACCATAATGCTTTGCTGCACTCACCCCACCTTGTGGAGAGGGGCAGGGCTGTCTTACTGAAGCTGAATTCCAATACCCAAAATCTCAGCCACTCACACTCGGCCAATCCAGCATGGCGGTGGTACCGTGAAATTGGTGACCTGCTGAAATAGGTGACAATCGTGTAGACATCATATAACGTCAGTGTCCAAACGTAAATCATTGCTGTTTGTTTATTAGCAGAGTCTAACCTAGCGGTATTTTGGCCTCGTATTAAAGACCTGCAAGTTATGTCAAGTCTACAAGATAGTCACATATTTTGTCATATCACCAATTTCACCGTAACACTGCCATGCTGGCATGGCTGAGATTTTGGGTATTGGAATTTGGCTTGAGACAACATGTAGTCCAGGAAGGATGTGAGACCAGTGTCCATGACAACAGACACTTTGAAATACTAAAATATCTAAAAACATTTTCCCAAACATCATTAAAAAAAGATCTGGTTGCAAGTGGTGAAGTGGCCCTTTAAGCACTGGAGTGCAATAACAATAGTCTGCTTGCCTCTAGGCAACCACACTAATAACCGTCCTTTTTAAATGCCCCCACCAGCCATTACAGAGGATAGAGAATGATGTGGAGCTGCTAGGAGAGCACCTGTCTTTGGGGGCAGGGCTCCACTACCCCCCAAGTGCCCACCCAGCCCTCACCCCACACTCCACACAGCTGCACTTCCTCTCCCATGATCCTTTGCCACAGGAGTTCTTTGGTGTGGTGAGTGACCGCATTTCGTTTTCTCTCGGGTGTTTGTTCGCTGATTATCGTAGTGATGCATTCTTGTCGGCTTCGTAGAACAGAGTAAATACTTTTAAAATGTACCTGCCAGGTTTAGTGAACTGATCTAATTGTTTTCCATCAGTCCTATCCAAACTTCCTGCCTCGGCGGATCCCAAGCCGGCGTTACCGCTCACAGCAACCACTGCCACCTTCGCCTTACCACCCCAGCTTCCTGCCTTACTTCCTGTAAGTAGATTACTGGTTTGAAAATGGTCTTGCATGATGTACCAAAGATCAAATGAGTTGTACTACATTCCACAGTGTTTAGAGTTGTGTGAACAACAGTCTCACGCTGTACATGCTGTTTGTTAATTTATCACTTGAAACATGAAATTCCGGGGCACGGTGGCACAGTTGGTAGTGCTGTCGCCTCACAGCTAGAAGGTCCTGGGTTCGATTCCCGCTCGGGGCGCTGTGGGTGCTGGCGGCGTGTTTCCTCCTCCACGTCATCAGTGCCCATACCCGAGGCGGGGTTGGCGAAAGGGCCTTTCTGTGTGGAGTTTGCATGTTCTCCCTGTGTCCCCTAGGGAAGGTACCCTCATAAAAAACATGCAGTAATCGTGGTCTCTAAACTGCCTCCCCCTGGCCAACCGGGGCGCCTGATGGAGGGGAAAGGAACTGGTTGGAATAACGTGTTCCTTCCACGCGCTACGTCCAACCAGGGAAACTCCCCCCTGTCAGGTGTAAAGGGAGCAACTTGGACACTCGGGCATGAAGGAAGCATGAGTTCAAGTCCGTTGCTCTCCCCATGTCCCCCATATATGGGGACTAGGTTGGCGGAGGGTGTGTAGAGCCCAGGATCACATTAGATAATTGACACAGGGGTGAAAAATGGGTTACAAAATCGTGGGATAAAAACATAAAAAATAAACATGAAATTCCTAAACTTGCTCTTGTTAAACTTTTCCCTCAGTTCAATGCTGCCAGTCCAGCCCACAGGTCCAGCAATCAGTCTAGAACTTGATGTTGACGATGGAGAAGTGGAAAATTATGAGGTTTGGCTTGTTCCAAATATGTGTCCCACTTTATTTTCCTTTTTATGTATTGCAGACAGAAATCTGAGCCTTGTTATTTTGTTACATGTCACACAGGCTCTCTTGAACCTGGCTGAGCGCCTGGGAGAGGCCAAACTCAGAGGCCTGACTAAGGGAGACATTGAACAGCTGCCTTCCTATCGGTTCAATCCCAATAACCACCAGTCAGAACAAACACTGTGAGTACTGCTCTATTGGAATTATGTACAATTCCCATATTGGTACAAAAGTTGCCCGAGTCCTGAGCTGCTTTTGGTGGAAATGTAGAAACAGGATTGCAGAGTTTGATGGACTTCCATTTAGACTGACACCACGCAGTAATGTGAGGAAAAATAAAACGTGATGTAGTAGTTAAATATATTTGAAAAATCCAGTTTAGGGCTGCAAATGGCTAAAATAATTCTGATTATTTTCATCAAAATCACAATTAGTAATTGGTACTTCTTGGGGATTTGGGGATCAAAAGTTACTTTTTGTATCTTGTGTTATAATCTTGTTCTTTTCAAGGACAGCATGTAAAAGAAAATATTTGAACTGAAAATATTGGTTTGTCTTGTGGCGATTAGCGGTGCGTCGCCACTCACGCCCACTGCTTGCGTTCAGTTCATTCACGTAAGTATGTTCCCTTTTATGAATGACATGACGTCACGCTGCCTGCCTGGCTGCTGGAGTAGTGTGTCGGCGTCATGTCACTTGAGAGGTTGCTTTTTGAGACTGGGGAGGGTTTAAGCGAGGTTATGCCTGCCTCTACATCCCCATTTCCCACAGAACCTCAAAGTGCTAATGTGCATATGATTATTCTGCACTACAGTGAGCATTGACTTAAACATAAACCACTATAATCAGTCCTTCACAAAAATAATAACCAAAAAAAGGGGGGAGGGGGGGAGTTTTTGCCATAGTATTGTGCACTGAAACGACCTTTGTATTTTGCAGGTGCGTGGTGTGTATGAGTGATTTCGAATCTCGCCAGCTGCTGAGAGTCCTGCCCTGTAGCCATGAGTTCCATGGCAAATGTGTCGACAAGTGGCTCAGGGTGAGTTCATTCAGTCAGATGGCCACGGTGTAGTCTGCTGACTAAGGCCTGCTCTGTAATTTTTATTTCAAGGTTGAGAGACGTATCAAGCATGACTACTATGCTTTTTTGATGGCAAGGTCAAAACATAATGAACAGTCTTCTTTTTTCTTCTCTATTCAGATATGAAACATTTGCAACGGATTCATTAACTAGATAACTGCATTCACAAGGGTTTTGAACATAGTTGACAGCAACATGTACTTATAGTGAACTCTACACATCTGAAAAAAAATGCACAATCCCTAAATATGTCATGCAGTTATAGAGACAGTTTTTCTTGAGCGATTAGAGCCGGGGTTCCAAACCCTTCGGTTAACACGGACCGGCTGACTGTTCATAAGGTGCCCAATTGTATGAAAACACAGAAGTAGACTGCTATTTATATTAATTATTATATCATTGGATATCCAAATGGAGTTCTATCCAAAGGATACGATGATTACAATTACAGGTGGACAACTATAGTTAAACTGGCAGAGTGAGGCATCACTACCAGGGTTACACCTTCTGATAGTTGTTGACATGAAATTACCCTCAACTGGTGAGTGTAAAAAAAAACCCACAAACGGTTGTAGCAGCGCTGCTCGATAGACTAGAATAAAGATACCAAGGATTCGTCAGTGATGTCACTGTCATACGATAGTATTTTTCAGACTCGACTGTTCTCGACATTGATATTTGTACAATCCATAAACTAGGAATTCCCAGCCACCTTCTCACGGCCCTGTGGTACATGTCCCATGGACCGGCACCCGTTCGCGTCCCGGTGGTTGGGAATCTCTGGATTAGTTTGACAGTTTGATTGATTGAAGCCACACTATATGAAGGATCACACCGCTGGGACGAGCGCTAAAACGGTCTCGTCCCATCTCGACCCTTTGGTGTGGTTTGGGCTTAAGAGTCCTTGGATTCACCACAGAGAACGTTTATAATAACCCCTCCTGAAGCCTAGAATGACGATGGACAATAAGCCCTGCGAATGCCTTGACAAGACATCCACTGAAAATGCTGTTAGAATATAGCTATTGTTCTCAAATTACTTTAACGTGGCACTTCATGAGAGGACACTGAATGGTAGTTATTTTAATCACAGCTTAAAGAAATTATGTTTGGGGTGGGTGCTATAAGCTTTTCCCCAATTCTCAGCGAGGGATGGCACTGGAAAAATAGGTAATTAAGTTGTTTTATTTGCTTAATTCACATAATTAGGGTTTTATGGAACTAAGCACTCCAATAAAATACCTAATGAGAGCTAAATACTGGAATGAAAATCTTAAAGGGAATTGATTACAATTTTGTGTTATCAGCTAAATGCCCATATTTGTTTTTGTGTGACTGCAATACTATTGTACCGTAGGAAGATTGGAAGCCGTTCTCTCTCGCGCCACTGAAGCATTGAATTGACTACCCCCCCCCCCCCCCCCCCCCGCCCCATATTGAAACTGAAACGGTGCCTAACATGGAGCCTCCTCCTGTCCTCTGTCCATCTCTACAGGCTAACAGGACGTGTCCCATCTGCCGGGCCGACGCCTCAGAGGTCCAGCGAGATTCTGAGTGACCACAGATGGGATTATTGTAGACACTCCTTACTGTCCGTCAAACTGTTCTAGCACTGCCCCCCCCCCCCCTCCCCGTGTTAACACGCATGAGGACATGCGCAGATTGCGCACGCACACACTCTTTCATCCAGTAGCACTTTCTCCCCTTCCCTCCTTCCTGTTGTCATTCTTAATCCTAGTATTGCCTCATCTGTGTATTCCTCTTTTATTTTCTCCATATGCGTTCTGTCATGCCCGTTTTATTTTTTTGTGGACCCCCCTCCCCAAAACCCTCCTTACATCTCTCCTCAGCTCTGAATGTCCCTCAGATTGACCCACCCTCTGACATAGACTCTGGTGAGTCCTCATGCGTATCCCTGTGGGCTTCGGTAAATGCCTACGGTATGTATGGCTGTGTATATGTGTGAGAGTGATCAATCTGTGCTGTCCCAGAGCATGTCTGAGTTTCTGTTATGTTTCAGATGAGTAATGAATGTCTGACTTTTTGTTTTCATGAGTGACTGATTGTACTTACTGTTTGTACATGTATGCACTGTATGTATGCCGTGTGTGTGTGTGTTTTGTTATACACTTTTCTCCTTTATAGTTTATAACACTAAGGCTCCATGCTGCTGCTCGGAGGCCTGATAATTCTGTTTCTGTTTTAATTGATCATTTATTAGTATTATTACTGATTATAAGCGATTGTTTTTCCTGCCTGGCAGTTACCTCATCATTCCGTTTTTGATTATCATTTACGACAGCACACTTCACTGTACAACTTTGAAGTTAAGCAAGCGCATTATATATATTTTTTTCCTTTACTGTTTTGTCAAAGATGAGTTTGTCTGTGACTTTGCAGTGGCACATGTGTTTTATACATATATCTATACATATATATCTATATATACTGTATAAATATATGAATATCTGTATACCAAATAAAAGGCTTGATATGAACTTTTTAAAAACAGCTTTTTGTACAGTTTTTTCAAAAAAGATATTAACATGGTAAAGTTTAATTGTGTTGGATGTGTTAAGAGTGGTGGGTCTTTATTAAACATAATATTGCACACGTTATCACTGGTTTCCTGTTTTTTTTTTTTTTTTCATGGAATTTGGGGTTTGAGCTGCAATTCCACCAAGCTACCATTAGGTGGAGTTACTGTAAAGATCTTTGAGATCAGTTCAAATTGTATCTACAATATTTTAGTCACTGTCTAACGTTCCTCATCCCATATAATAAAATGTTTTCATGAAGAGAAAGCATATTAACATTACGCCTACGGTATATGGATAATCTATGGTTCAGTGTGTGGATGTTTGTGAACTAATCATAAAATATGTTAGAAAAAATAAAAAGAGGTCCAAGGCACTCTGCTCCAGTTAAGTGAAAAATATCCTTTATTATAACTGCATGGCTAAGATCATTGTATCACATAAAATATATTTAAAAAAGACGAGTTATTTAGAACGCTTTGGTTTCACAGGGTAAAATGTCCTTTCTACCACCGTGCAGACTGGGATTGAATCCTCCGCTGGGCGTTTGGCTTGGCTGGGCGTCCATGGAGTAGGGCAATCTGTTGCTTCACCAGTAACTCCTACAGGTCACTATATAGTTGTTTTCCCCAGGATAGTTGGGAAAGTCTTCAGCTGAGATGGCCTTT
Organism: Electrona antarctica; assembly: GCF_951216825.1. Classification (NCBI taxonomy): domain Eukaryota; kingdom Metazoa; phylum Chordata; class Actinopteri; order Myctophiformes; family Myctophidae; genus Electrona; species Electrona antarctica. Next base: position 24,580,594 of record NC_136806.1, on the reverse strand, counting down.
TATTGGCTGAGATGGGCGGGGAAGGGAGCTTCATGTGATAACCTATGTTCCTCCATGGCTTGTCAAGTCAGACGGTGTGTTTGTCGATGTTCAACGCCATCGGCTGTTTGTAGACACTTGCTTGTCCAACGGTTCACAGGCATGCCAACAGTGAGGCTTCGAAGCTCATTATGCGCACCTGCCATATTGATGATTAAAAAGTTGTTCAAAACATTGTACATATGCAGGATGTTGACAAACACAAGCACTCTTCTTCCCCAGCCATCCCCATAAAAACAATGGCCTACCTACAGGTTAGCTCAGCAGTGAGTGTTGAATTGAGGAGTAGGGACTAGGGTGGTCTTCAGGCTCATACATACTCCAGTTAGGTGATAAGTTATCACCTCAAACGAGTATGACAAGGCCTTCCGCTCATGCAACGTGCTCCTGCAGTGAAGTTCCTGTTCCTCACTACCAGCTGATCAATCAGTAGGTGAAGGAGACAAGCAGTGTGGGGAATTGACAATAACTGAATATTAAATCCTAATGACCAAATATACCGTAATTTATTATATCAATAAAATAAAAACAATTGTGGGTAATGATTCCACATTCTTCTCTTTAATGTATGCATACTTGTTTGCAAAGCCATTTGCTTACAGACTGTCATATGTATGGCAGCACATGCTTGTTCCCCCTAGCTGCCTACCTCCCTATATTCCTTCAAATTGCATGTCTGTTTCTGGCTGTGTGCGAGCCTGTTTCCCTAGCAGCACACGTCTGCTTCCCTACCACCATCTGCCTGTTGACAAGCCTTATGTCAACAACAGATATGTGTGTGATGGGATGGTTATCTGGTGGGACTGGTCTTACTTTGAGATGGCACATATAAACTACACTAATAAACATTTTATGTCCACAAGGTCAAAGGACAACTTCCCTGATATATGGCTCAGCATCAACTGACTCTACTCTACTGTCATGCCTAAAACGTTGTCTTTTGTCACCCTCAGCTTTATTGGCCAAGCATGAGAACATGCACTGTACAATTGTTTCAAAGAACTTGAACACAACCGAAACTGCAACCAATGTGTCATTGTGGATCATTCATCCTCATTTATGTATGCTAAGAAAGGGAATGTTTATGTGGGCAATACATTTGGTTTATTAACTACCCCAACTTCCCTATTCTGGGCATGTCATTTGGCAAAACTAGGTGAACATTTTGCAAAAATAATAAAATATAGCTGAACTCAATTGTAGATGTCTATATTTGGCAAAGAGATGGGTGTAGATGGAAAAAAGGATATAGACCCGTGGGGGACCCCGGTCAACAAACTGGTTAAATGATTCTCGGTCACTCCTGAATCGTGTTTTACTTAATTTATTAGTTGTGACTATACCAAGGAGGACACAGTGAAAATAATCTTTTCAAGTTACAGTATTCCAGCCAACCAACTTTCACAGGCTTTATACCGAACACTGCAGGCATTGATGTAGCCATTATTCTTGCAATTTAAATTACGTTTGCATATTAACACCTGTCACCACTAGATAGCAGTATTTTACAAGTTACCACTCCCTTGGAAGTCGCTGTTAAGTAGGCCTATCACTTCCATATTAGTAGTGGGGGAGAGATTAACACTGTAAAGGAACAGCACAGTGCTGTGGTGGTCACTGTTGATGAAATGAAATCTATATTTACCCAGGGTATCTGGGCTAAGCTCAAGAACTTGTTTCCAGCCAGGCCCTGCTCATAGAACACATTTCATCGTAGTGGTTCCATGCCTTGTTCAAGGGCACTTCAGCGGTGGTAATTTTAACGTGTCGGACGGCTGATTCGAACTAGGAACCTTCCGGTATCAAGACCGCGCCGCTATCCGTTCGGCCACCGCTGATCTTCTCCAGATCAGTGGTTCCAAACCTTTTGTCCTTGGAGCCACTGTTCTTACAGTTGGGTGCCACCGATATTGTCCCTTATCATTTGACCCATTTAGGCTTGACCTCAAAATTTTAAAAAATCCTTCTAAATCCTCCAGTTTTCTGAAATAAATATTTTCACGATTTTTCAAAAATAGCAGACCTACAAGCTCGTAGCGCGCCACTCGGTGGCGCGCTATGAGCTTGTAGATCTGCTATTTTTCAATAGCTAAATTATAACATAATGTTTAAAACACCAAAAGGGGTTCCCGCCCAAAATGGGTTAACTGTCCTTTTGCGCAGATCACGCAAACCTCTGCAAAAAGAAAAGGACAATATCGATGGCCTCCAACTGTACATAGAACAAAAGCTGAGGCTTGGCTACTTAAGACGATGTTACCAAGATCAAACCCCAGTGTTATCCTTCAGCATCAGTTATATAGTATGGTGCATTTATATATAGCACTTATCCAAAGCGCTTTACATAGACTGTGCATTACATCACCCATTCACACACCAATGGTGGAGGAAATGGGGAGAGAGATGGGGAATGACATGCAGCAAAGGCCGTCGGGATTGGGACTGGAACCACTGTATACGTCAGCAGGCTACTTTGGAGCCCCAGTGCCCGGACTGCTGGCATACGGTCTTAATTAAATCATGCTATATTATGTAGGTCTACTAATACCTTCATATAAAATAGGAAAGAATAATAATATGTTATCAAATAAAAATAACCTGGATACACCAATAGCAGTAGTGTTGATACGAAACACTGGAGACCATTATTTCACTTCTTTGTTGAGTGTTAGAGTAGCTCTTTCCTTTTCTGTTTATTCAACAAACAACAATAAGCAGAACATTAGGCCTGGGTCACTACTGGGTGTATTGGTCCTGTCTACAATTAGTGCTCCTATCGTCTGTGCTGCCACGCACGCACGCAAGCAACGCACACACACACCAGTGAAAAATAGGTATATATCAATGTGTTTTGTGTGATTTAATACAACTCTAATATAATCATGTCCACTGTTCATCTCCCCAGGTTATCTCTTTAAAGCCCCCATGGCCACCGGCAGTTTTGTCCTTAGTTGATCTTATTTTGCAGACAAATGGGTCTCTTGTGCCAGCTGGCTGCACAATTATATCTTTGCCAATGCCATGCTATTTGGTCTGGTAAGATAGCCTATAGTATGTATGTGGAAAAACATAGTCATTGAAATAATGTTTTTATTTTTGCTCGTTTGAGGCACATACAGTAAGCAACATTTGTAAGAATGAGGCTGGCTAAGTATATTTATACTCGGTGATGATAGACAATCAATGTAATTGAAAAATATGTAAATAATTAAGAAGAGACAACTATATAAAAAGAGTAAAGTCTCACATAAAGATCACAGAAACTGGCTGAGACAAATGGCAAGTTCGACACAAAATACCATGAAAAGTAAAATGTAATGATTAATATTTTTCCAATTTTACGAACAATATTGTTTTTCTGTAAGGCCCTGCATGGATCAGCTGTACAGAATACATGTTGATGCATAGCTAAAATGTTGTTCCATTCTGAAGGGGTGAACACACACACACACACACACACACACACACACACACACACACACACACACACACACACAAAAATATAGTTCAGTTACTCACAGACACATAGACACACAGACGCAGTGGCAGGATGAGAGGGGTGTAAACAGAAAAGAGGTAGCAGGTGCGTTAAAGGCCCTGAGACAAAATAGCATGAGGACCAACCTCACATGTCACCTCTCATCTGCACACAATCATATGACAGCTGTGTGTGTGTGTGTGTGTGTGTGTGTGTGTGTGTGTGTGTGTGTGTGTGTGCGCGCGCGTGCGCATGCTTGCGAACACACCTGCAGTCTTGTATGTGTGAGTGCTGGAGCTATTTATGATGAGCTGACTGAGGAGATCTGTAAAAAAACTGGTGGAATGCACGCATACACACACACACACGCACGCAAACATATTGTACATGCACGTGTTTGTGTTTCACCCTGTCAGTCTCTGTTTATGACCATAACTAATACATTATAAATGAGCTGCACTGTCAGGGATGACAGCTCAGCATTTTGTTGAATCTTGTGTGTATTAACACCAACAAAATGACATAAAATACCTCATATAAATACTGTACTGTATGATAATATCAAATGTAGATGTTGTAAAAACTGTGTAAACTATAGTCTGGACTTGCTGTATTTAGGTTCTGTGTGTAGATCATGTAACAGTGTGTTATTTTCTTCACAGACCTGCCTCTGGTATTTTCTTCATTTCTTCACTAATTTATCCCAGAAGTTTATATTCCCTCTCCAAGAGACAGGGATGTGTCATAACAAACACAACTATACAGTACAGTACACATACTGTAGTTGTTAGCGTCTCTGCGCGTGTCTTGCTCACAGCAAATGTTGTCTTATTGCGCTGACATTCAGGTCCATGATCCCTTGAAGCTGTTTACTCCCTGGATAATTGGCCCGTTTGATCCCGTTTTGAGTAAACAAGACATCATGGCAATGATGCCAATGGCCTTATAACTCTCTGCACACACAGACAGGCATGTATGCACGCACGAGCACGCACGCACGTGCATGCACACACACACACACACACACACACACACACACACACACACACACACACACACACACACACACACACACACACACACACACACACACACACAGGGATATCATTTCTCTGATGTGGGTTCTGAATTCTCCCCAATGAGTTATTGATCTCTGATCGATTGTGTGGGTTTCTCTTGTGGACTGGGGTTGGAAGGGGGGGTGTCTGTCCACTTTCTTCCTTCCTTTCTTTCCTATTTGCAAACTTGTTTTTGCAGCGAGTCAACCAAGGACGATGTAGGATGTTTACTTTCACACTTGGAGCGCGGCCATCTGTTGCAAGTTCTCCAAATATCTAAAGGCTAAGTAATAAACTGTTCGTTGAAGTCAAGTTGAAATGAAAAATGTGTTTTTAATACTTTTAGATTACAGCTCTCTGTCATGGCAGTGTGACTGTCTGTTCTGACACTTCTATTTCTTTGTTTATTAGCCGGTTGGAGCTGCATTCCACATTCAGTGAGATGTGTTCTGGCAATTACCTGGCTGGTCTCCATCTGACCCAAATACCTGGCTGTCACTGCACACAGTGCTCCGTGATAATAGTAGGCCTAACCTACAGCCAGTGCACATTTCTGTGCTGTCCGTAGTCTGTACTTGGTCAGTTAAATTGAGAACCTGTTTCCGAATCCTTATTGGGCCTGCTTCTAATTCTTGATCTCCTCCACCTGCCAGCCTGACCACCTCTCGAGTCCCCACGCAGCTCCAACCTTTGAGGACCTTGCCTATAGTTCTTCTAGGAGGAGGATGTTAACCATGCCTTTTGGCTTGAGAGATTTGAGGCCTCCCTTGTGTTTGAGTAAATAAATACTCTGTATTTTTAGCATACCATTTCCTTTGTCTTTGTCTGCATCTGGGTTCCCTGTCTGCCTTGACACTCTGGTTATATTGTATATTATATTAACAGTATTAATTTCAACTAATACTATAATGACATCCTATTAACCTCTTCCACTTCTAGTGGCATAGAACTTAAAGATTGGGCATTTTTTTTTACATCCAGAAAATCTTAAAAGTCCATTGATTAGCAAACTATGACATGCACGTCTAACACATTGCAAGCATTAATTCTGCTCTTTGACTCATTTTAGCAACATTATGCTCTGCCCACCAGTAATGATATTTGTAATGATATTTCTGGCTCCAAAACTGTGGAATGCACTCCCCGTTGCAGTCAGAACTGCAGCATCACTCCCAATCTTCCGCCGTAGTCTGAAAACCCACGTTTTCAGACTCCACCATGGCCCATAGCACTTACCCTACCCCCTTAGACAGCACTTTTTAGACTTATAGATAGATAGCATTTGATACAGACTTATAGCATGTTATGTAGACAGCACAATAATTGCATTGTATGTAGTCATAGCACTTCATAGTATATATGTACAGCATAGTATAGTATATATGTATAGTTTATATGTACAGTGTCATTATATAGATATGTTCTAGCTACGTTCTTAGCTTACGCATGTTTCTTGATAAATGCTTTTTATATATGTGATGTATTCCCATGCTTTTTGTTCTTGCTTAATGTAAATCGCTCTGGATTAAGAGCGTCTGCTAAATGCCTAAATTGTAAATTGTAAATTGTAAATTGTCACAAAGAGGTGACCATTTCATGGGCCGTTTACAGCATCTATATCTATCAACAGTTCACTACAAACCAACTCTACTATGATACTCTTTTACCACTACAGTTGAAACCTTTTCATTCTACGTTGTTGACCTATACGACAGGGCTCATGTGTGAAATAATGTACCGTATGTTCTGCTCCAGATAATTCAGTCACATTTTTGTTTTATTCCATGTAGGTTCAAGCAAAGTTCAACCTATGTGATCAGTACTATATATATATACTGTCAATATATGCACCTATCCACTGACTAGAAGACACAAAGTTCAACCTATGTGATCAGTACTATATATATATACTGTCAATATATGCACCTATCCACTGACTAGAAGACACAAAGTGAAATGAAGGCTCCCAAAAGGCTGCATAGTGTAAATCAAGAGATCTTGGAAGCCACTTGATGATATTTATTTGCTCATAATTATTTATTTTCTACAACAATTATAGCACTTAAAGGTAATGGACAATGCTATAACTAGTTATTCTATTTGGCTTTTTATTATGAAGTAATATTATTGTACATGTATTTCCAGTAATTAGCATATTTGCTTGTTGTTACTTAAGCCTAGTTAGTTTCTGTTTTTACTGCATAATCAACAGTTTGGGTATTTTCATGGTACGCAATTTAAATATAGTACAGAAACCACTGTATTTGGTTGAGTTTCCTCTGTCTGCCAAGGCCCACTCCAACATTGTTTTGACTATTGTATTGTAGGTCTCAGCTGTTGCCAATTCTTGGAATGTCCCATTAACCTAATTTATAATTCAGGCATAGCAAATGTAAGGTGAAAATGTTGCTTCAGACCAACTGAATCCACTCATCGTCCGTTTAAGTCAATTATCCATGAGTAAGTAACCCATCGAGCAGTAGACTTTGAACCAGCTGTGCTAATCCAGTGTTGTTTAATAACCCCTAAATACAGTAATGTTCTGCTGGATGAGAGGTTCTTCCAGGAAAAGACAACGATGGCACATTGTATTCTAAATAAATGAGAATGTCCATCATAACAATGTATAAGATTACCTAACTAGAAAAAGTGGGATATATTCCTCAGCCTAGTAAGAAAATGTGTGAAAGATTTCACGTAAATTGCATGCTGCGTTCATGATTTGAGGCTTTTGTTCAAAACGGGGCAATCTTGCAAACTGTGAAAGCCAATTATAGCCAATTAGGATGGAATATGAAATATCGAACAGATCCGACTTGAGCACATGACCATAGAGATACTGTGTAACGATTTGTGAGATTTTTGGACAGTATCTGGAGGAGTAATATCAAAAATGTGTTTTACAAAAGTCGGCCTCCTGGTGGCGCTATAAAAGGCAGATGCGGAAAATGCAGGTCAAAGATTTGTCCTTGGCCTCTAGGGAGTGTGCATGCAACGTTTCACGCAGATTGGTGCAGTTTTAGGTAAAACATGTGAAAGCTGCCTCATGGTGGCGCTATAACAGGCCGTTCTGGAAAATGTTGGGCAGAGGTTCATCATTGGCATCCAGGGAGTGTGTGTGCAAAGTTTGGCATCGACCGGGTTAACGGTGCCGGAGATTAGCTGGTAACGGACGGACGGAAGGACGGACGGACGGACGGACACACGGACGGAGTGCAAAACATACTCTCTCCCCATGCCTTCGGCCTGGTGGAGACAAAAATGTAGAACGGTATATATGTGCTACACCTGAAACCAAGGCATCAGCTAATGTGCTTAACTAGCCAGGTATGTGCATGTACAGTATGCTAGTGAACCAATGGCTATATCTCGTGATAAAGGAGAACCTTGTTCATTTAGAATCTGGTGTGTGTTGCTATAATGCTATTCCACATTCCATAGTCAAGAACACGTCATTCCCTACAGATATAGATAAAAGGCTGCACCTGTACATTTACCAATGGAAAAGCGCTGTAAACTCTGACAGTAATGCTGTGTGAGCATTTCATGTTAATTTCCATATTACATAACATAAACATGGGAACACTTTACCAGTAAGACGCCCTGAGGTCGCGCTGAAACAACAGGTCTGAGATTTTTTTTTATTGACGTTTTCGGGCCGGGTAGGGCGTAAAATGTGTGCTAATTAGTAAGGCCAGGTAGGGCCAGTTAGGCCCCAGTTAGGGCCCATGCAGGTAGGGCTGTGCCTACATTTTCGGGCCTGTTGAGAACTCTAGTTTTCGCTGGCTGCGGGGGGCACCTGCACTAATAACTTTGGGGCGGGAGTTTGAATGGACAGGTATCAATAGGAAGACATCGGAGACGAATAGAAGGACAGGTGGGGAGGATCAACATATGGAATGTCAGAACAGGTCAGCTACATATGGAGATCTAAGGGTTTGAGGATTGAGGTCAGATGTAGAGTTGCTGGTCGGCTCCATATACAGTATGCAGATCTAGGTGATGATCCAGTCTTCTCCATGTATGGCTATCCAGGGTTAGATGAGGTCAGTGTCGTGATCTTCATATATGGAGACGGACATATATGGAGCATGTCATGAGGCGTGATGGACTGATGGCCAGCTTGTAGATTGGCCATTTTTAAAAGATTTCTTATACATTTTATGCATTTGAAAACTTCGGGATAATGAGTACTTTGTACTTTTGGTACTCTGAGTATATTTTTATACCAATAGCTTTGTACTTTTACTCAACAAAACAATTAATTCCAGACTCTACATTGCAGTATCGATACTTTTACTTAAGTGAGTACTTTTTCCACCACTGTCCATTTCTGCAGCTCTATAGATCCTGAGTCTAGTCTCCTTGGGCGTTCCGAGTTATGAGTAACGTGACTGTGTGATGGAACATGCTGGAATGCGTCACGCTGTCATATTGCATTTCCAGTACATGTTGTATAATGCTGTGGGCAGCCTCTGCCTGTCATGTTATTGCCACAGCTGGATTATGTTCAGCATTGAATCTGCTGGTCCCCCAGTTGACATGACAGGCTTTATGTTGAGATGGACTATACCAGTCGTTTTCAACCAGTGGTCCGGGGACCACCAGTGGTCCTTGAGGGGATTCCATGATGTACAACCCTGATGTAGAGGTGGTAAACATCTGGACCCTGATAGAGCTTTAACGCTTGAGAAACTTTCTTCAGTTCGGGAAGCCCTGCCCAAGCTGAAAAAGTTCAGCATCTTTTGTAATATGCTGCAGGCTATAGCCATCTTTACAGCCCTACTGTTAGCAGGGCTAAAAATACATACGTCATAGGATAATGGTGAATATCACAAAATGACAATAAGGATACACAATATTATGAGTAAGAGAAACAAAGGGATGACAGTAAATGAAGTTATAGGGATGAAAAGAAAGCGAGTATCAGTAACCGCCCGAGGATGAAATGAAACCAATTGGACTGATTATCGTGCACTGGAGCAGAGAGCGGCTGTGACAGGCAAACAGTCAGGCATTAGGAAAGCTCCATCTTAGCCTGTCATTTGGTAATGCAACTGTCCCCAAGTAATATGAGTTCATGATATTGCTGATGCTGATACAGTGAGGGATTGGCCACTTCACCAAGGCATGATATTCAGACTGCGGGCGAATACACAGAACAGGCCCTGTGAGGCCTGCTAGTGCTACTACTATGAACTAGTGGGGGCATGTGATGGAAAGGATGGAGGAAAGAAATGAAACTGAAGACTAAACAGAAATTATTTACCATTTTAAACCTTCGTCACTATTGTGTGCATGACAAGATTTTTCTAAAATCTTCAAAAACCTTGAAATATGCCTCAGAGACATTTTAAGTGTGTGATGGTGTGTGGACAGTATAGCATAAGGGAGTGGTTGATTCCTATCACATTACCAGTGCTTTAGGAAGTAAACTAATGGCGTGACGTGAAATACTGGAGTGCTTATGGATGTCCTTGTGTGTGCGTGCGTGCGTGCGTGCGTGCGTGCGTGCGTGCGTGCGTGTGCGTGCGTGCGTGTGTATACACCTGCTGCTTTTGAGTGGTTGTTTGCTGTGTGTTGTCTCATTGACCAGGTTGGTTGAGTCCACACTGAACTCTAAGTAGCTCTGATTTGATTTGCATTCCCTCTGGGTCTTCTCTGTTTGCTTTTAGCATCCAGAGATAATGGTCATGATAGACAGAAGGGCAACGGGGAGGTGGAATGCTACTGTAACTGTATGTTACTGAGGTGCAGGACAGGTATGATGCTTAGGGATGGGTATAGTAATATGATCTGCATGGCATCATAGCTGTGAGTGACTTGCAGATATGGGATGAAAGGTTTAGGCAGCCAGTGACAATGCAGATAGTACACAGTACATTATTCAGTGTTAAGAATAGATTTTTTTACACCGGTGGTTCTCAAATGATTTAATGTCAAGGACCCCCGAATGAATACGTATTTGGCCATCATTTTAGTGTATAACAAAGCCTCTCTGGTCCAGAGACTTACTAGTGCAAGCTGAAAGCTGGCCACAGTTTATCGCAAATAACCATCCACATCCACTTTACAGGACTGGATTGTTATTACACTGTGTAATCATACACGTGTTACCCGGCATATCCCAGCCTCAAAGTACGATAATGTCAACTACATCTAACCCTTTAGGGTTCGGGAGTGCAGGATCAGCCAGATGGGGTTTCCCTGACTGAGCAGATGGGGCTCCCATCATTTGAATGAGGACACTTTGAGCAGGATGGCCCCTGGTTCTCATAGACCTCCTGTCATGGGGGTTTGGGTTTCTGAAAACCATCAGTCCACTTAAATCCTCTGCATTGGTATCTAACTTTAAATCTATGCCATGTGGACAAGGTTTTCCATGTCCTTCTAAAATAATATTTGCACGTGTATTTTACACCGTCTTTTGTTAGATTTTTTTTGTCTTTTGTACTGCAGCTTTTAGTCCTATAGTTCTTTCCCGATGGGAGACAAATAAAGAGAACTTCGACCGTGGCTTCAATTTGTCTCTCCAAGATTCTCCTCCTTTTATTATACTTTTCTTTCATTCTTCATTTTATTTTTTGTCCATTTTGTGGAGCAGTTCGCTGGAGTTTTATGTGTAACACATTTTGTTCTGCTTCTTTGTCCTTCCTCGTCCTCTCGCCCTCTTCACGCTCTTCCCGTCCACCTACCTACATCCGTCTACAGGGATTTCTGGGTTAGTCAGTGGGTGTCTTGACTTGGACCACATAGAAGTGTGCAGGCTGTTCAAAGCGTGGCCGCATAATTAAGTTCAGGATGAGTTAATTACATAATCCCCCTCCCTCTGTAATAGTTATGCAGCCCCTGGTTACCAGCTGAGGCCGCCTGGCCATATCGCTGTGTTTATGCCGGGGAGTGAAATGCCCGGCGCTGTTCTCATCTCATTGTGCTGACCTATTTCACTCTGCCACTACCGCGTATGGCTTCTACAGAAATAGTCCATGGTTAGTGGAGAAGCTTGTAAGGACTAATGTGGAAGAATAAGTGGCTGTCATGCAGGCTGCATTACCCCTATAGGCTTGGGCTGACTGACCCTGGTGCTATTTGGTGTTAAATAATCAGGAGGATCAGAGAGATTTTGGCTGATAGAGGATGGTGTGTGTATCCATTGTCCATTTTCTAATGTCAGTTCATATAGGACACTGTAGGGTATACCTAACAGACTTCTATATATCTTGTCTATAGATGTCTTTCTTTCTTTCTTTCTTTCTTTCTTTCTTTCTTTCTTTCTTTCTTTCTTTCTTTCGTGTATGGCTAAGTGGTTAGTGAGCCCGCCTGGTTGTCCCAGGTACGATTCCAGGCCAGGCCAGTAATGTGTTGATGTGTGTCCCTGAGCAAGACTTTTCCACTTTTCAACCTTTGGTCGTCACTAATGATCATGATTAAATACCACCATGTGTTTTCTATACATGGTCTGTGTCTCATATCTGTGGGCAGTTCAGAAACCCAGTGACATAATCTTTAGGGATTTTTTTTTAAACAGATAAAAACATATATATATTTAGATTTGTATTATCATGAGAACGATGGCTTCCATTTTCACATTGCAACTTTTCAGGAATAGAAAGCCTGCAGATTCTATTAGCTTGGATTCCCCATCGATGATGTCACTGCATGGTGGACGCATTTCTGAACTGCCTACTGCCCTCCTATGAGACACATGTAGAACGAGTAGAAGAAAATGGTGCTATTTTATCATGATTATTACTAGTGAGGAGTGAGGACCAATTATATGAAGGTTGAAAAGTGGTGAAGTGGTCCTTTAACCAAGACTCTTAACCCCAAATTGCTTCTCAGTGCCATAATGCTGCTCACTCCTGCTCACTCCTGAATTTCACCTATGCATAAATGTGACAAAAACACCCCAAAGGAGAGGGGACTATTCTACTATTCTAGTCTATTCTATTCTATTTCTTTGGGTCAGTCAGGGCCTATAGGTAGGCCTATAATCCTTGTGGCACATCCACACCCATGCAGCTCTTCCATTTATCAGACACAGTGACCTTCTGAGATTAAAGTCACATAGAGCATATAGGCCAGCTTTAGTATAATTAGGCCTATGGCCGATTATGAAGCTTAAAAAATAATAGTAAAGATTGCTCTTGGGTTTTAGCTAAAATGCTTGCCTGTGAACATTATGAAAGTTATTTGAAGTGAAAACTAAATAGCCTAGATTGCAAGATTTAGGCTATCATTTGATCTTGCACGAAGGGCGAAATGCGGTCTGTTTAATCTGAAAGGCACTCCTGGGGGATTTGAACTGTAATAGCTTCCTGTTTGTTGTCACAAATTGTCAACTCCTGCGATCAAAACGATAGAGAGCGAAACCACCACCCGGCAGGAAACGCACTCGGCGGACATGGGCGATGGGAGGACTGGCGTATTAGCCTACTATTTGAACATTTCATCAAAAGAATGGAAGTAGCCTACTGTTCAGCATGGACGAACAGGATTATCGTTTCCCTACCACAGTAGCTCTATTTCCAATTCAACACACATATTATTGTTGGAGAAAAATATTGTTTAGATTAACGCTCAAGAGTTAGTGGGACTGTGGGACTGTGGGACTGTGCGCTACCACAGTTGCATTGGTAGCGGGGGGACCCGGTCGACGCGGAGCCCACCACTCGGACGCGTCCTGACAGAGAGCAGCAGCCTCCGTGTCTCTGCCCAGTGCCCACACTCTCTCTAGACGCGCTTCGAAGCCTCAAAGCGTCACTTCTCGCCTGTTAACTTCGGATTCAAAAAGCTTTAAAAATGACACCGTAAGCCAGTCTTTTATTATCCACAGTCTCTTTTATACTTTCTTTATTTCAACATCGAGGCGGGAGCGATAAGGGCACACTCCTACCATCTGCAAGTTTGGTTTTGTTGCGTGTCGTCGCACTGGAGGGAGGAAGCGATGGCAGCCCCGGTGAAAGCAGCGCTCGCTCTTCTGGTTCTCACCGTGGCAAGTGAGTAATACCCTCAGATACATCATACACACACCGGCCCCACGAGGGACCAGATAGGCTATAGGAATGTTGTTGGTTTGCTTGATAAAGGACGCACTCTCCGTGTTGTAAGTTGTCTGTCTCTGTTACATTAGGCTACATGATGCTGGGTTCTTCTAACCACGTCCAACAACTCGGTCTGGGAAGTCTATTTCAAGATGATAGATTAATGCTGATCATGCTGTTCCCAGTTGGATCAATATGCCATCATGGTGCCGGTGTTATTATTTCTTTTGACATGTTTAAACACATTTCTGTCATTCGTTGAATATCACAGTATAACGGACGAGCCAGTGGGAAAGTATAGTGCACGTTTCTGTGCGTCAGACTGTGTTAACACGTGATTTTCAGCACGCCTCAATTAACTACATGCTCACTTCTGCACAACAAAACCACGCGGTGATTACGCAGTGGGCACTATATCCGTATGTGATATATTTGAAGGGGCTGCATGTATTGTCTTTTTTTTTTTTTTTGCATAGACCTACATTCCCCCATGCCGTTCGAAAACAAAATCCATTGCTGTTAAATAGTGAATACAGAATAGGCCTACATCAGTTTTCATTAACCAGTTGCTTGGCTGTGTATCTTTTACAAGGTCCATTAAGCACTAAAAGATAGTGTGACTCTAATTGACGACGCACAATGGCATTTAAATCAGCCTGATTAGCTACATTTCATAATTGTATATGAGATATGCTATACACAGCATGTGCTTTGACCTAAGATACACTAGGCTATATGCGTAATGTCCCACAATCCGTGTCAATTTAGGCCAAGGCTAATGATGATACTTATAGGGGATTATATAGTGGATGGCTTCTGATTATCCATGCATGTTCACTGGACTATTGTAAATCATTAGCATACATTTCAATTGGAAAATTCTGGAATGGGGATTTTATTTTATTTTTTCGTTTGTGGTGAACTGTCCAGGGTGCTGAAATTAGATCTGGTCATCTGAGTCAGGCAACTGTCAGTGCATTTGAAGGTTTGTCTCTTGTAACTGGTATGTGCATCAGAATGCAGTTTTTGAGCACACTGTGACTGGGCGGGAGTCCCATGCGTGCAGGAGCTGTCCACGGTCCTGAAATGGGATCTTACCTGCAGTAAATCACAGGCCCAACTCATTAGTCATTACCACTTATAGTTGTACATTTCTTGTCACATCTAATCAAAAACTGAAATAAACAATCAGCTGGGAATGGGATGTATAGTATTAAATTAAGGGGTAATGGTTCCCTGTGTTCTCACTGACTGTGGGTGTACAACTACTGTATGGTAATAACTATGGTAATGAGTTGGGCCTTTGATTTACTGCAGGTAAGATCCCATTACAGGACCATGGACAGCTCTTGTGTGTGACTTAGCACCACTGGTGATCAGAAATTCCTTCAAACAGGGTTTAATAGATTCTGGTTTTAACAGATGGAGAGTAGTTACAATTAGCCATTAAGGACTCAAGCACCTTTTAAGCACACTGTATGCCAATTGCCAAAATGATAAACTTTTGCCAAGCTACTAGGTAGCAGGTAATCTCAATAATATTTGTGTAAAATTTAGGATCATTTTCTGTATACCTGAGTGTCTGAAGAACTTGCATATATGTGGGAAATTGTTATCTAAACTAAATGCTTAAATAATAGTGCTTCCTGCTAGTTCAAATGATGACATTTATTTTATGTAGGCCCTATATTTACCCATTTTGAGTCTTGAAAGACCAAAATAATTGTTTCACTGATTAAAATCAAATCAGCACCCCTTCCTTTTTTAGAATGATAGTCAACATTTACAATTTACATAATCTTTATTTTGTTTTTATTCCAGGCAGGCTTATAGGTTCAATGACTTTGCACCAGTGATGTTTATGTTTATTGCATGTATAGGTCCAATTCTTCTACTTTTCCTTCCTTTGTTTCCTAGATTTTTTCTTGTGGCATTCATTTGAGCTGTCTACATTTCCTTCAGTGACTCACAACAGCAATGCTAGAAAACTTCTTAACCACGTTCAACCTGGCGTTCCTCTTTAGGACATGCAATTGCTTAAAAATGTTTGCAAACATTTTCAAAAATAGTGGAAATAGCCGATTTAATAGCTTGTATATAATCATTTTCGCTATTTTTGAAATAGTCCTTAAGTGGTTAGCACTAGAAATGTACTTAGGAACATTTGAGCCTCACTTATTTGACTGTCAAGTTGACTGACATAGTTTTAGTGGGCATCAACAAATGGTTGACCTTGATCCCTCTTTATCTCCCTTTGCCCCCTTGTAGCCTTTTAGTTACCCCCATCTGCCTTAATTTGCTAGGTTCTCCTCCATCTCCTTCCTCCTTAATGTGCCCCCTGCAGTGCATTTCTATTCTGTTTGGCCAGTGGGAACTGTCATGGGGAATGGTCTGGGGCCCAAGCCCATTCTTATCAAACCTCACCCCATGGTTGCTACAGTAAAACGGCAAACCCAGAAGCTACTTCATTGGAGTGCATGCACTCCCTGTCATTCTGTTTGATTTCATATATCCGTCTGTCTCTGTCACATTAAATATGACAATCATACTGTATCTCATCCGTTTCTCCATCCTCTATTCTTCACTGGTGTGCTGTAAACCTTCTGACACCCGCAATACATCCACCACTCTTCTGTCTACATTTCTCTCTCTCTCTCTCTCTCTCTCTCTCTCTCTCTCTCTCTCTCTCTCTCTCTCTCTCTCTCTCTCTCTCTCTCTCTCTCTCTCTCTCGCTCGCTCGCTCTCTCTCTCTCTCTCTCTCTCTCCCTCCCTCTCTCCCTCTCTTTCACACACACACACACACACACACACACACACACACACACACACACACACACACACACACACACACACACACACACACACACACACACACACACACACACACACACTCTTTCTGTGTCTTTCTCTCTCAGTCGCAGCTGTATGCTGTGGTAGTGGGTGTGCTAACATGTTGTACAGCTATAGGTCTGACGGCTGTGCCGTGCCTTAGAGCAGTGGCTCTGAAACGTTTTTTTTACTAAATCTTTCCCTGATTTCTGAATCCAAGTACTCCCTTCAACCGACTACAACCTTTTGCATAGACAAAGTCCAGTTCAAACTGGACCTTTGTTCCAAATAGAACAGCATCATGGAAAATAAGTATTTCTTACTATTCAGTAACAGTTGTGCTAGGGACATTTTTAATTTATGGTTTTAACACATCAATGATGCGACACTCCATATTAGTTCAATTTAAAAGGGACAACATTAATAAACATACAAGTTAAATGCATACTTGCATACTACAAATATTATGTACATTATGGGCTCCATTTCCGTCACCGCTAAACCCCTTATCCCTAAACTTCTTTGCCTTTTTTTTACTATTTTGAAAAACATTTTTGAATAGTTCAACTAGCCAATCTACATTGACACGTTGTGAGCTTGTAGACTGGCCATTTTAACTATTCAAAAATGTTTTGCAAAATAGTAAAAAAAAGACAAAGAAGTTTATGGATAAGGGGTTTAGCGGTGACGAAAATGGAGCCCCTGGTATACATTTCATTTTGATTTTCATTTGATATTTTCATTCACTTAAAGTGGATACAATATTCAATATTTGTATGTGGGTTACACCATTTGACATTTTCAGGCAATTCTGTAATCTTCATTGTAAAAATGGTGCAAGTGTCTTTTCAAATGACATGAAACCAACAACAAAATGTACATTTTAACAAACCTGATACATTTTAAAAGATTTATCCATTCGTCAACTTGCCAACGCCATTTAGTCACTGTCTGAAGCATATACAGTACTGTATACTGCAGAGAGATGTGGAAAGAGACCTGCAACCCAAAACAAAATGTTTTAGGTACAACTAGAAAAAGTGCCCTTCTGGGCACAGTTCTCCACCAGGAGGATAGGAGTGTGTGTGTGATGTTTGGCAAAATGTTTAGGAGCAATATAAGTCTGTGTGTGTGTGTGTGTGTGTGTGTGTGTGTGTGTGTGTGTGTGTGTGTGTGTGTGTGTGTGTGTGTGTGTGTGTGTGTGTGTGTGTGTGTGTGTGTGTGTGTGTGTGTGTGTGAGCCACACTTCCTTGGCTTCCGGAGGAAACCCAACGGGAAACTGGACATCCGTTCCGCTGGCTTTGGGGTTTGGTCGGACTGGCCAGACCTAAATGACCTCTGTGTCCGTACTGGAGTGTCCCTGGAGTGGGTGCGGTCTGACTCAGAGACTGTGAGGGTCTCCGAGGATATTATAACTGACCCCCTCACCCAGGTCAGGGCAACGGCCACCTATGCTGGACACAGTCACCTGCTAACAGCTACAGGTGCCAGACGAGTCCTCATGGATGTACACCAGCACCAACAACAACAACACTGGACTGGACTAAAACTCCAAGGGAAGCTTGCATGTCTTCCCCATGCTGATCACTCCGTTTCACACGCATTCATCAAGAACACTGCACTCAATGAGGACATTATCACATTCATAGTTAAGGCCAGACTACAAGTCCTTCCCACCAGACTCAATCTATCCATCTGGTTCCCCACCACTCAGGTCCCTCATTGCTTGCACCACACCACAGAACAGATCACTGAAACACTGTCACACATCTTGAATGGGTGTTATGCATACAAAGGAATGTACATAGCACGCCATGATAGAATAGTGGAACTCATAGCAAAGGATATATCAAAATACCATGCATCTTCAGTGAGAATGTACAAACATTCCAGGGTCATTCCATCCATGTTCCAACTCAGTGATAACTCGGATACCTTTACATCTCTAGCAGCTAATACACCAGATATTGTTGTGGTTGATGAAGAGTCCAGAGAAGTGTCTGTATTAGAGATAGCCTGCACCTTTGACCACAGCCTAGAGGAAGCCAGGTCATAAAATACCAACCACTTCTACATAACATCTCAGAGCTGGGCTATAGGTGCAGACTATTTGTATTTATATTTGGCAGCCTAGGGCATATGCACAGACTGGTTGTTAGAGGGTTCCAACAACTTGGGATGCCCAAAAAGGAGGAAAAAAGGCTGGCAAAGTATTGTGGTGTCTCTGCTATAATTGGCAGCCGTCATATATGGCGGAGACGCTGTTACTTATACCCATAGAGTACTGTGTGACATGCCTGTTGTATCATGAAAACACATGCCATGACTTTGCAGATGTAACTTTAATGCACCTATAATATTTGTGTCCTTGTATGCATATCCTTTGTGTGGACATAAATAAATGGTTAAAATGTGTGTGTGTGTGTGTGTGTGTGTGTGTGTGTGTGTGTGTGTGTGTGTGTGTGTGTGTGTGTGTGTGTGTGTGTGTGTGTGTGTGTGTGTGTGTGAGACGCGGCTTGGCCTGTTGTAGCGCCACCATGAGGCTGATTTGAAAACTGTGGCATTTCTTCCAAAGCCTAGTGGGAATATGCATGCACAGTTTCACCACAATCGCTGCGTTGAGTAGTTGTGGCGATTTGTACAAAACGGGTACAAAGCGGGCTACTCCTGAAAAGTTTAGAATTTTATTGTAGCCAATGAGGGTGGATTATGAGAAATCAAACAAACCCGTCTTGATCACATGACTATGGAGAGCATGTGTACCAATTTGCGTGAAATTTGGATAAAATCTGAAGTAATATTAGAAAATGTGTTTTACATATGTCGGCCTCCTGGTGGCGCTATAAAGAGCAGATGTGAAAATTTCCAGGCAAAGGTTTTTCCTTGGCCTCTAGGGAGTTGGCATACAAAGTTATCCACAGATCCGTGCAGTTCGAGGTAAAAACACTTTTCGGCCAGTTATAGCTCCACCATGAGGCTGAGTTGAAAATGTTCATGTGGCATTTCTTCCTCGGCCTAGTGGGAATGTGCGTGCACAATTTCACGGAAATCACACGATGTGTTCATGATTTGCAGCATTTTGTTTGAAACTGAGCACTCCTGCGAACTTTGGAAGCCAATCTTAGCCAATCAGGATGGAGTCTGAGAAATCTGAAAGACCTGTTACGTTGAATGGCTCTAGAGAGACTGTGTACCAATTTGCGTGATGTTTGGACAAAATCTGTAGGTGTACTGTCCAAAAACCTGTTTTGCACAAAGCGGCCTCCTGGTGGCGCTATAACAGGCCATTCTGGAAATTTTGGGGCAGAGGTTCATCGTTGGCATCCAGGGAGTGTGTGTGCAAAATTTGGCATCGACCGGGTTAACGGTGCCGGAGATTAGCTGTTCACAGACGGAAGGACGGACGGACGGACGGACGGAGTGTAAAACATACTCTCTCCCCATGCCTTCGGCCTGGTGGAGACAACAACATACTATAGTGTGCCGTCCGAAACCATGGACTATAGTATGCCGTTTTTCATCATTTTTGAGGATTTGAAAAAAAGACGAAAATCACTCCGATACGATGGGCTATAGCCCTTGGTCTCGGAGTGATTTTCGTCTTTTTTTCAAATCCTTGTTTTTAATCATTTTTGACCATGGGCTATAGCCCACAAAAATAAAAATAAAATACAAAAAATAAAATAACAGGAGATTTGTCTATTGTTTCTTGTGCTGTTGTTTATCTCTAGAGGTTTGAATGCTTATGAACCACAATGGAAACAAGTCTCTGGCTCTTATATCATTATCTTTTTTGCTTTTTGTACACAGCAAGCACATGGCTCACTGGGTACAGAGCCTGCCTTGGAATCAGGAGGCCACAGGTTCAAGTCCTCACTCTGACATGGTAGGGCCCCAAAATCATGAAAAAATTGCATACTATAGTATGCCCGAGACCATGGGCTATAGCCCACCGAGACGATGGGCTATAGCCCATGGTCTCGGAGTGATTTTCGTCTTTTTTTCAAATCCTTGTTTTTCATCATTTTTGACCATGGGCTATAGCCCATATCGGACGGCATACTATAGCATGCCGTTTTTCATCATTTTTGAGGATTTGAAAAAAAAACAAAATCACTCCGAGACGATGGGCTATAGCCCATGGTCTCGGAGTGATTTTCGTCTTTTTTTCAAATCCTCGTTTTTCACCATTTTTGACCATGGGCTATAGCCCATATCGGACGGCATACTATAGCATGCCGTTTTTCATCATTTTTGAGGATTTGAAAAAAAGACAAAATCACTCCGAGACGATGGGCTATAGCCCATGGTCTCGGAGTGATTTTCGTCTTTTTTTCAAATCCTCGTTTTTCACCATTTTTGACCATGGGCTATAGCCCATATCGGACGGCATACTATAGCATGCCGTTTTTCATCATTTTTGAGGATTTGAAAAAAAGACAAAATCACTCCGAGACGATGGGCTATAGCCCATGGTCTCGGAGTGATTTTCGTCTTTTTTTCAAATCCTCGTTTTTCACCATTTTTGACCATGGGCTATAGCCCATATCGGACGGCATACTATAGCATGCCGTTTTTCATCATTTTTGAGGATTTGAAAAAAAGACAAAATCACTCCGAGACGATGGGCTATAGCCCATGGTCTCGGAGTGATTTTCGTCTTTTTTTCAAATCCTCGTTTTTCATCATTTCAGCATGCTACTAGTCCTACATACTTACACCTAGAAACCCCATTAAATCCTATTTAGGTTCATCTTACGGTGGACATGTTTGCCTGAAAAGGAATCTTTGAAATGTTTCATAGTTTTAGAAATATAGTGCTTTCAAATTTGAGAAATTTACAATGGGGCTCAATGGCAGATATTGGCACGTCAAAAAAGCACTTTCACCTAGAAACTCCATTCACACTTTTTATAATTCAGCTTACTGTGGAGACACATGCTGGAACTTTTTACTTTGAAATGTTTTGTAGTTTCTGAGTTATTTAACTTAAACGCCCAATGCATTCTCAATGGCAATAGCACAAACTTTGGCATGCTACTAGTCCTACATACTTACACCTAGAAACCCCATTAAATCCTATTTAGGTTCATCTTACGGTGGACATGTTTGCCTGAAAAGGAATCTTTGAAATGTTTCATAGTTTTAGAAATATAGTGCTTTTAAATTTGAGAAATTTACAATGGGGCTCAATGGCAGATATTGGCACGTCAAAAAAGCACTTTCACCTAGAAACTCTATTCACACTTTTTATAATTCAGCTTACTGTGGAGACACATGCTGGAACTTTTTACTTTGAAATGATTTGTAGTTTCTGAGTTATTTAACTTAAACGCCCAATGCATTCTCAATGGCAATAGCACAAACTTTGGCATGCTACTAGTCCTACATACTTACACCTAGAAACCCCATTAAATCCTATTTAGGTTCATCTTACGGTGGATATGTTTGCCTGAAAAGGAATTTTTGAAATGTTTCATAGTTTTAGAAATATAGTGCTTTCAAATTTGAGAAATTTACAATGGGGCTCAATGGCAGATTTTGGCAAGTAAAGATTTGAGTGGCGTTTGAACCCACAACCTCCAGATCATGTAGTCAGTGTGCTAAGTCACTGAGCCACTTGCTACCTGCCACAACACAGTTTGCCTTGCCCTTTGAGTAACAACATTTATACAAAAATAAAATAGAAAAAATAAAATAACAGGAGATTTGTCTATTGTTTCTTGTGCTGTTGTTTATCTCTAGAGGTTTGAATGCTTATGAACCACAATGGAAACAAGTCTCTGGCTCTTATATCATTATCTTTTTTGCTTTTTGTACACAGCAAGCACAGTTGGTCACTGGGTACAGAGCCTGCCTTGTAATCAGGAGGCCACAGGTTCAAGTCCTCGCTCTGACATAGGGCCCCAAAATCACGAAAAACCACATTCTATAGTATGCCGTCCGATACCATGGACTATAGTATGTCGTGTTTCTTTTTTCTCGTGATTTTCATCTTTCTTTTCAAATCCTCCAAAATCACAAAAAACGAAATACTATAGTGTGCCGTCCGAAACCATGGACTATAGTATGCCGTTTTTCATCATTTTTGAGGATTTGAAAAAAAGACAAAAATCACTCTGAGACGATGGGCTATAGCCCATGGTCTCGGAGTGAATTTCGTCTTTTTTTCTAATCCTCGTTTTTCATCATTTTTGACCATGGGCTATAGCCCATATGGGACGGCATACTATAGCATGCCGTTTTTCATCATTTTTGAGGATTTGAAAAAAAGACATAATCACTCCGAGACGATGGGCTATAGCCCATGGTCTCGGAGGTCTTTTTTTCAAATCCTCGTTTTTCATCATTTTTGACCATGGGCTATAGCCCATATCGGACGGCATACTATAGCATGCTGGATTTCATCATTTTTGAGGACTTGAAAAAAATTGGCACGTCAAAAAAGCACTTTCACCTAGAAACTCCATTCACACTTTTTATAATTCAGCTTACTGTGGAGACACATGCTGGAACTTTTTACTTTGAAATGTTTTGTAGTTTCTGAGTTATTTAACTTAAACGCCCAATGCATTCTCAATGGCAATAGCACAAACTTTGGCATGCTACTAGTCCTACATACTTACACCTAGAAACCCCATTAAATCCTATTTAGGTTCATCTTACGGTGGACATGTTTGCCTGAAAAGGAATCTTTGAAATGTTTCATAGTTTTAGAAATATAGTGCTTTCAAATTTGAGAAATTTACAATGGGGCTCAATGGCAGATATTGGCACGTCAAAAAAGCACTTTCACCTAGAAACTCCATTCACACTTTTTATAATTCAGCTTACTGTGGAGACACATGCTGGAACTTTTTACTTTGAAATGTTTTGTAGTTTCTGAGTTATTTAACTTAAACGCCCAATGCATTCTCAATGGCAATAGCACAAACTTTGGCATGCTACTAGTCCTACATACTTACACCTAGAAACCCCATTCAAACCTATTTAGGTTCATCTTACGGTGGACATGTTTGCCTGAAAAGGAATCTTTGAAATGTTTCATAGTTTTAGAAATATAGTGCTTTCAAATTTGAGAAATTTACAATGGGGCTCAATGGCAGATTTTGGCAAGTAAAGATTTGAGTGGGGTTTGAACCCACAACCTCCAGATCATGTAGTCAGTGTGCTAAGTCACTGAGCCACTTGCTACCTGCCCCAACACAGTTTGCCTTGCCCTTTGAGTAACAACATTTATACAAAAATAAAATACAAAAAATAAAATAACAGGAGATTTGTCTATTGTTTCTTGTGCTGTTGTTTATCTCTAGAGGTTTGAATGCTTATGAACCACAATGGAAACAAGTCTCTGGCTCTTATATCATTATCTTTTTTGCTTTTTGTACACAGCAAGCACTGTGGTTCACTGGGTACAGAGCCTGCCTTGTAATCAGGAGGCAGCAGGTTCAAGTCCTCGCTCTGACATAGGGCCCCAAAATCATGAAAAAATTGCATACTATAGTATGCTGTCCGAAACCATGAACTATAGCAGGTCTATTTCGTGATTTTCATCTTTTTTTTAATCATCCAAAATCACGAAAAACTACATGCTATAGTATGCCGACCGATACCATGGACTATAGTATGTCGTTTTTCATCATTTTAGAGGATTTGAAAAAAAGACGAAAATCACTCCGAGACGATGGGCTATAGCCCATGGTCTCGGAGTGATTTTCGTCTTTTTTTCAAATCCTCGTTTTTCATCATTTTTGACCATGGGCTATAGCCCATATCGGACGGCATACTATAGCATGCCGTTTTTCATCATTTTTGAGGATTTGAAAAAAAGACAAAATCACTCCGAGACGATGGGCTATAGCCCATGGTCTCGGAGTGATTTTCGTCTTTTTTTCAAATCCTCGTTTTTCACCATTTTTGACCATGGGCTATAGCCCATATCGGACGGCATACTATAGCATGCCGTTTTTCATCATTTTTGAGGATTTGAAAAAAAGACAAAATCACTCCGAGACGATGGGCTATAGCCCATGGTCTCGGAGTGATTTTCGTCTTTTTTTCAAATCCTCGTTTTTCACCATTTTTGACCATGGGCTATAGCCCATATCGGACGGCATACTATAGCATGCCGTTTTTCATAATTTTTGAGGATTTGAAAAAAAGACAAAATCACTCCGAGACGATGGGCTATAGCCCATGGTCTCGGAGTGATTTTCGTCTTTTTTTCAAATCCTCGTTTTTCATCATTTCAGCATGCTACTAGTCCTACATACTTACACCTAGAAACCCCATTAAATCCTATTTAGGTTCATCTTACGGTGGACATGTTTGCCTGAAAAGGAATCTTTGAAATGTTTCATAGTTTTAGAAATATAGTGCTTTCAAATTTGAGAAATTTACAATGGGGCTCAATGGCAGATATTGGCACGTCAAAAAAGCACTTTCACCTAGAAACTCCATTCACACTTTTTATAATTCAGCTTACTGTGGAGACACATGCTGGAACTTTTTACTTTGAAATGTTTTGTAGTTTCTGAGTTATTTAACTTAAACGCCCAATGCATTCTCAATGGCAATAGCACAAACTTTGGCATGCTACTAGTCCTACATACTTACACCTAGAAACCCCATTCAAACCTATTTAGGTTCATCTTACGGTGGACATGTTTGCCTGAAAAGGAATCTTTGAAATGTTTCATAGTTTTAGAAATATAGTGCTTTCAAATTTGAGAAATTTACAATGGGGCTCAATGGCAGATTTTGGCAAGTAAAGATTTGAGTGGGGTTTGAACCCACAACCTCCAGATCATGTAGTCAGTGTGCTAAGTCACTGAGCCACTTGCTACCTGCCACAACACAGTTTGCCTTGCCCTTTGAGTAACAACATTTATACAAAAATAAAATAGAAAAAATAAAATAACAGGAGATTTGTCTATTGTTTCTTGTGCTGTTGTTTATCTCTAGAGGTTTGAATGCTTATGAACCACAATGGAAACAAGTCTCTGGCTCTTATATCATTATCTTTTTTGCTTTTTGTACACAGCAAGCACAGTTGGTCACTGGGTACAGAGCCTGCCTTGTAATCAGGAGGCCACAGGTTCAAGTCCTCGCTCTGACATAGGGCCCCAAAATCACGAAAAACTACATTCTATAGTATGCCGTCCGATACCATGGACTATAGTATGTCGTGTTTCTTTTTTCTCGTGATTTTCATCTTTTTTTTCAAATCCTCCAAAATCACAAAAAACGACATACTATAGTGTGCCGTCCGAAACCATGGACTATAGTATGCCGTTTTTCATCATTTTTGAGGATTTGAAAAAAAGACGAAAATCACTCTGAGACAATGGGCTATAGCCCATGGTCTCTGAGTGATTTTCGTCTTTTTTTCTAATCCTCGTTTTTCATCATTTTTGACCATGGGCTATAGCCCATATCGGACGGCATACTATAGCATGCCGTTTTTCATCATTTTTGAGGATTTGAAAAAAAGACAAAATCACTCCGAGACGATGGGCTATAGCCCATGGTCTCGGAGTGATTTTGGTCTTTTTTTCAAATCCTCGTTTTTCATCATTTTTGACCATGGGCTATAGCCCATATCGGACGGCATACTATAGCATGCTGGATTTCATCATTTTTGAGGACTTGAAAAAAATTGGCACGTCAAAAAAGCACTTTCACCTAGAAACTCCATTCACACTTTTTATAATTCAGCTTACTGTGGAGACACATGCTGGAACTTTTTACTTTGAAATGTTTTGTAGTTTCTGAGTTATTTAACTTAAACGCCCAATGCATTCTCAATGGCAATAGCACAAACTTTGGCATGCTACTAGTCCTACATACTTACACCTAGAAACCCCATTAAATCCTATTTAGGTTCATCTTACGGTGGACATGTTTGCCTGAAAAGGAATCTTTGAAATGTTTCATAGTTTTAGAAATATAGTGCTTTCAAATTTGAGAAATTTACAATGGGGCTCAATGGCAGATATTGGCACGTCAAAAAAGCACTTTCACCTAGAAACTCTATTCACACTTTTTATAATTCAGCTTACTGTGGAGACACATGCTGGAACTTTTTACTTTGAAATGATTTGTAGTTTCTGAGTTATTTAACTTAAACGCCCAATGCATTCTCAATGGCAATAGCACAAACTTTGGCATGCTACTAGTCCTACATACTTACACCTAGAAACCCCATTCAAACCTATTTAGGTTCATCTTACGGTGGACATGTTTGCCTGAAAAGGAATCTTTGAAATGTTTCATAGTTTTAGAAATATAGTGCTTTCAAATTTGAGAAATTTACAATGGGGCTCAATGGCAGATATTGGCACGTCAAAAAAGCACTTTCACCTAGAAACTCTATTCACACTTTTTATAATTCAGCTTACTGTGGAGACACATGCTGGAACTTTTTACTTTGAAATGATTTGTAGTTTCTGAGTTATTTAACTTAAACGCCCAATGCATTCTCAATGGCAATAGCACAAACTTTGGCATGCTACTAGTCCTACATACTTACACCTAGAAACCCCATTCAAACCTATTTAGGTTCATCTTACGGTGGACATGTTTGCCTGAAAAGGAATCTTTGAAATGTTTCATAGTTTTAGAAATATAGTGCTTTCAAATTTGAGAAATGTACAATGGGGCTCAATGGCAGATATTGGCACGTCAAAAAAGCACTTTCACCTAGAAACTCCATTCACACTTTTTATAATTCAGCTTACTGTGGAGACACATGCTGGAACTTTTTACTTTGAAATGTTTTGTAGTTTCTGAGTTATTTAACTTAAACGCCCAATGCATTCTCAATGGCAATAGCACAAACTTTGGCATGCTACTAGTCCTACATACTTACACCTAGAAACCCCATTCAAACCTATTTAGGTTCATCTTACGGTGGACATGTTTGCCTGAAAAGGAATCTTTGAAATGTTTCATAGTTTTAGAAATATAGTGCTTTCAAATTTGAGAAATTTACAATGGGGCTCAATGGCAGATATTGGCACGTCAAAAAAGCACTTTCACCTAGAAACTCTATTCACACTTTTTATAATTCAGCTTACTGTGGAGACACATGCTGGAACTTTTTACTTTGAAATGATTTGTAGTTTCTGAGTTATTTAACTTAAACGCCCAATGCATTCTCAATGGCAATAGCACAAACTTTGGCATGCTACTAGTCCTACATACTTACACCTAGAAACCCCATTCAAACCTATTTAGGTTCATCTTACGGTGGACATGTTTGCCTGAAAAGGAATCTTTGAAATGTTTCATAGTTTTAGAAATATAGTGCTTTCAAATTTGAGAAATGTACAATGGGGCTCAATGGCAGATATTGGCACGTCAAAAAAGCACTTTCACCTAGAAACTCCATTCACACTTTTTATAATTCAGCTTACTGTGGAGACACATGCTGGAACTTTTTACTTTGAAATGTTTTGTAGTTTCTGAGTTATTTAACTTAAACGCCCAATGCATTCTCAATGGCAATAGCACAAACTTTGGCATGCTACTAGTCCTACATACTTACACCTAGAAACCCCATTCAAACCTATTTAGGTTCATATTACGGTGGACATGTTTGCCTGAAAAGGAATCTTTGAAATGTTTCATAGTTTTAGAAATATAGTGCTTTCAAATTTGAGAAATGTACAATGGGGCTCAATGGCAGATTTTGGCAAGTAAAGATTTGAGTGGGGTTTGAACCCACAACCTCCAGATCATGTAGTCAGTGTGCGAAGTCACTGAGACACTTGCTACCTGCCCCAACACAGTTTGCCTTGCCCTTTGAGTAACAACATTTATACAAAAATAAAATACAAAAAATAAAATAACAGGAGATTTGTCTATTGTTTCTTGTGCTGTTGTTTATCTCTAGAGGTTTGAATGCTTATGAACCACAATGGAAACAAGTCTCTGGCTCTTATATCATTATCTTTTTTGCTTTTTGTACACAGCAAGCACTGTGGTTCACTGGGTACAGAGCCTGCCTTGTAATCAGGAGCCAGCAGGTTCAAGTCCTCGCTCTGACACAGGGCCCCAAAATCATGAAAAAATTGCATACTATAGTATGCTGTCCGAAACCATGAACTATAGCAGGTCTATTTCGTGATTTTCATCTTTTTTTTTAATCATCCAAAATCACGAAAAACTACATGCTATAGTATGCCGACCGATACCATGGACTATAGTATGTCGTTTTTCATCCTTTTAGAGGATTTGAAAAAAAGACGAAAATCACTCCGAGACGATGGGCTATAGCCCATGGTCTCGGAGTGATTTTCGTCTTTTTTTCAAATCCTCGTTTTTCATCATTTTTGACCATGGTCTATAGCCCATATCGGACGGCATACTATAGCATGCCGTTTTTCATCATTTTTGAGGATTTGAAAAAAAGACAAAATCACTCCAAGACGATGGGCTATAGCCCATGGTCTCGGAGTGATTTTCGTCTTTTTTTCAAATCCTCGTTTTTCACCATTTTTGACCATGGGCTATAGCCCATATCGGACGGCATACTATAGCATGCCGTTTTTCATCATTTTTGAGGATTTGAAAAAAAGACAAAATCACTCCGAGACGATGGGCTATAGCCCATGGTCTCGGAGTGATTTTCGTCTTTTTTTCAAATCCTCGTTTTTCACCATTTTTGACCATGGGCTATAGCCCATATCGGACGGCATACTATAGCATGCCGTTTTTCATAATTTTTGAGGATTTGAAAAAAAGACAAAATCACTCCGAGACGATGGGCTATAGCCCATGGTCTCGGAGTGATTTTCGTCTTTTTTTCAAATCCTCGTTTTTCACCATTTTTGACCATGGGCTATAGCCCATATCAGACGGCATACTATAGCATGCCGTTTTTCATCATTTTTGAGGATTTGAAAAAAAGACAAAATCACTCCGAGACGATGGGCTATAGCCCATGGTCTCGGAGTGATTTTCGTCTTTTTTTCAAATCCTCGTTTTTCACCATTTTTGACCATGGGCTATAGCCCATATCGGACGGCATACTATAGCATGCCGTTTTTCATAATTTTTGAGGATTTGAAAAAAGACAAAATCACTCCGAGACGATGGGCTATAGCCCATGGTCTCGGAGTGATTTTCGTCTTTTTTTCAAATCCTCGTTTTTCACCATTTTTGACCATGGGCTATAGCCCATATCGGACGGCATACTATAGCATGCCGTTTTTCATCATTTTTGAGGATTTGAAAAAAAGACAAAATCACTCCGAGACGATGGGCTATAGCCCATGGTCTCGGAGTGATTTTGGTATTTTTTTCAAATCCTCGTTTTTCATCATTTTTGACCATGGGCTATAGCCCATATCGGACGGCATACTATAGCATGCTGGATTTCATCATTTTTGAGGACTTGAAAAAAATTGGCACGTCAAAAAAGCACTTTCACCTAGAAACTCCATTCACACTTTTTATAATTCAGCTTACTGTGGAGACACATGCTGGAACTTTTTACTTTGAAATGTTTTGTAGTTTCTGAGTTATTTAACTTAAACGCCCAATGCATTCTCAATGGCAATAGCACAAACTTTGGCATGCTACTAGTCCTACATACTTACACCTAGAAACCCCATTAAATCCTATTTAGGTTCATCTTACGGTGGACATGTTTGCCTGAAAAGGAATCTTTGAAATGTTTCATAGTTTTAGAAATATAGTGCTTTCAAATTTGAGAAATTTACAATGGGGCTCAATGGCAGATATTGGCACGTCAAAAAAGCACTTTCACCTAGAAACTCTATTCACACTTTTTATAATTCAGCTTACTGTGGAGACACATGCTGGAACTTTTTACTTTGAAATGATTTGTAGTTTCTGAGTTATTTAACTTAAACGCCCAATGCATTCTCAATGGCAATAGCACAAACTTTGGCATGCTACTAGTCCTACATACTTACACCTAGAAACCCCATTAAATCCTATTTAGGTTCATCTTACGGTGGACATGTTTGCCTGAAAAGGAATCTTTGAAATGTTTCATAGTTTTAGAAATATAGTGCTTTCAAATTTGAGAAATTTACAATGGGGCTCAATGGCAGATATTGGCACGTCAAAAAAGCACTTTCACCTAGAAACTCTATTCACACTTTTTATAATTCAGCTTACTGTGGAGACACATGCTGGAACTTTTTACTTTGAAATGATTTGTAGTTTCTGAGTTATTTAACTTAAACGCCCAATGCATTCTCAATGGCAATAGCACAAACTTTGGCATGCTACTAGTCCTACATACTTACACCTAGAAACCCCATTCAAACCTATTTAGGTTCATCTTACGGTGAACATGTTTGCCTGAAAAGGAATCTTTGAAATGTTTCATAGTTTTAGAAATATAGTGCTTTCAAATTTGAGAAATTTACAATGGGGCTCAATGGCAGATATTGGCACGTCAAAAAAGCACTTTCACCTAGAAACTCTATTCACACTTTTTATAATTCAGCTTACTGTGGAGACACATGCTGGAACTTTTTACTTTGAAATGATTTGTAGTTTCTGAGTTATTTAACTTAAACGCCCAATGCATTCTCAATGGCAATAGCACAAACTTTGGCATGCTACTAGTCCTACATACTTACACCTAGAAACCCCATTAAATCCTATTTAGGTTCATCTTACGGTGGACATGTTTGCCTGAAAAGGAATCTTTGAAATGTTTCATAGTTTTAGAAATATAGTGCTTTCAAATTTGAAAAATTTACAATGGGGCTCAATGGCAGATATTGGCACGTCAAAAAAGCACTTTCACCTAGAAACTCTATTCACACTTTTTATAATTCAGCTTACTGTGGAGACACATGCTGGAACTTTTTACTTTGAAATGATTTGTAGTTTCTGAGTTATTTAACTTAAACGCCCAATGCATTCTCAATGGCAATAGCACAAACTTTGGCATGCTACTAGTCCTACATACTTACACCTAGAAACCCCATTCAAACCTATTTAGGTTCATCTTACGGTGGACATGTTTGCCTGAAAAGGAATCTTTGAAATGTTTCATAGTTTTAGAAATATAGTGCTTTCAAATTTGAAAAATTTACAATGGGGCTCAATGGCAGATATTGGCACGTCAAAAAAGCACTTTCACCTAGAAACTCTATTCACACTTTTTATAATTCAGCTTACTGTGGAGACACATGCTGGAACTTTTTACTTTGAAATGATTTGTAGTTTCTGAGTTATTTAACTTAAACGCCCAATGCATTCTCAATGGCAATAGCACAAACTTTGGCATGCTACTAGTCCTACATACTTACACCTAGAAACCCCATTCAAACCTATTTAGGTTCATCTTACGGTGGACATGTTTGCCTGAAAAGGAATCTTTGGAATGTTTCATAGTTTTAGAAATATAGTGCTTTCAAATTTGAGAAATTTACAATGGGGCTCAATGGCAGATTTTGGCAAGTAAAGATTTGAGTGGGGTTTGAACCCACAACCTCCAGATCATGTAGTCAGTGTGCTAAGTCACTGAGCCACTTGCTACCTGCCACAACACAGTTTGCCTTGCCCTTTGAGTAACAACATTTATACAAAAATAAAATAGAAAAAATAAAATAACAGGAGATTTGTCTATTGTTTCTTGTGCTGTTGTTTATCTCTAGAGGTTTGAATGCTTATGAACCACAATGGAAACAAGTCTCTGGCTCTTATATCATTATCTTTTTTGCTTTTTGTACACAGCAAGCACAGTTGGTCACTGGGTACAGAGCCTGCCTTGTAATCAGGAGGCCACAGGTTCAAGTCCTCGCTCTGACATAGGGCCCCAAAATCACGAAAAACTACATTCTATAGTATACCGTCCGATACCATGGACTATAGTATGTCGTGTTTCTTTTTTCTCGTGATTTTCATCTTTTTTTTCAAATCCTCCAAAATCACAAAAAACGAAATACTATAGTGTGCCGTCCGAAACCATGGACTATAGTATGCCGTTTTTCATCATTTTTGAGGATTTGAAAAAAAGACGAAAATCACTCTGAGACAATGGGCTATAGCCCATGGTCTCGGAGTGATTTTCGTCTTTTTTTCTAATCCTCGTTTTTCATCATTTTTGACCATGGGCTATAGCCCATATCGGACGGCATACTATAGCATGCCGTTTTTCATCATTTTTGAGGATTTGAAAAAAAGACAAAATCACTAAGAGACGATGGGCTATAGCCCATGGTCTCGGAGTGATTTTGGTCTTTTTTTCAAATCCTCGTTTTTCATCATTTTTGACCATGGGCTATAGCCCATATCGGACGGCATACTATAGCATGCTGGATTTCATCATTTTTGAGGACTTGAACAAAATTGGCACGTCAAAAAAGCACTTTCACCTAGAAACTCCATTCACACTTTTTATAATTCAGCTTACTGTGGAGACACATGCTGGAACTTTTTACTTTGAAATGTTTTGTAGTTTCTGAGTTATTTAACTTAAACGCCCAATGCATTCTCAATGGCAATAGCACAAACTTTGGCATGCTACTAGTCCTACATACTTACACCTAGAAACCCCATTAAATCCTTTTTAGGTTCATCTTACGGTGGACATGTTTGCCTGAAAAGGAATCTTTGAAATGTTTCATAGTTTTAGAAATATAGTGCTTTCAAATTTGAGAAATTTACAATGGGGCTCAATGGCAGATATTGGCACGTCAAAAAAGCACTTTCACCTAGAAACTCTATTCACACTTTTTATAATTCAGCTTACTGTGGAGACACATGCTGGAACTTTTTACTTTGAAATGATTTGTAGTTTCTGAGTTATTTAACTTAAACGCCCAATGCATTCTCAATGGCAATAGCACAAACTTTGGCATGCTACTAGTCCTACATACTTACACCTAGAAACCCCATTCAAACCTATTTAGGTTCATCTTACGGTGGACATGTTTGCCTGAAAAGGAATCTTTGAAATGTTTCATAGTTTTAGAAATATAGTGCTTTCAAATTTGAGAAATTTACAATGGGGCTCAATGGCAGATTTTGGCAAGTAAAGATTTGAGTGGGGTTTGAACCCACAACCTCCAGATCATGTAGTCAGTGTGCTAAGTCACTGACCCACTTGCTAACTGCCCCAACACAGTTTGCCTTGCCCTTTGAGTAACAACATTTATACAAAAATAAAATACAAAAAATAAAATAACAGGAGATTTGTCTATTGTTTCTTGTGCTGTTGTTTATCTCTAGAGGTTTGAATGCTTATGAACCACAATGGAAACAAGTCTCTGGCTCTTATATCATTATCTTTTTTGCTTTTTGTACACAGCAAGCACTGTGGTTCACTGGGTACAGAGCCTGCCTTGTAATCAGGAGCCAGCAGGTTCAAGTCCTCGCTCTGACACAGGGCCCCAAAATCATGAAAAAATTGCATACTATAGTATGCTGTCCGAAACCATGAACTATAGCAGGTCTATTTCGTGATTTTCATCTTTTTTTTTAATCATCCAAAATCACGAAAAACTACATGCTATAGTATGCCGACCGATACCATGGACTATAGTATGTCGTTTTTCATCCTTTTAGAGGATTTGAAAAAAAGACGAAAATCACTCCGAGACGATGGGCTATAGCCCATGGTCTCGGAGTGATTTTCGTCTTTTTTTCAAATCCTCGTTTTTCATCATTTTTGACCATGGTCTATAGCCCATATCGGACGGCATACTATAGCATGCCGTTTTTCATCATTTTTGAGGATTTGAAAAAAAGACAAAATCACTCCAAGACGATGGGCTATAGCCCATGGTCTCGGAGTGATTTTCGTCTTTTTTTCAAATCCTCGTTTTTCACCATTTTTGACCATGGGCTATAGCCCATATCGGACGGCATACTATAGCATGCCGTTTTTCATCATTTTTGAGGATTTGAAAAAAAGACAAAATCACTCCGAGACGATGGGCTATAGCCCATGGTCTCGGAGTGATTTTCGTCTTTTTTTCAAATCCTCGTTTTTCACCATTTTTGACCATGGGCTATAGCCCATATCGGACGGCATACTATAGCATGCCGTTTTTCATAATTTTTGAGGATTTGAAAAAAAGACAAAATCACTCCGAGACGATGGGCTATAGCCCATGGTCTCGGAGTGATTTTCGTCTTTTTTTCAAATCCTCGTTTTTCACCATTTTTGACCATGGGCTATAGCCCATATCAGACGGCATACTATAGCATGCCGTTTTTCATCATTTTTGAGGATTTGAAAAAAAGACAAAATCACTCCGAGACGATGGGCTATAGCCCATGGTCTCGGAGTGATTTTCGTCTTTTTTTCAAATCCTCGTTTTTCACCATTTTTGACCATGGGCTATAGCCCATATCGGACGGCATACTATAGCATGCCGTTTTTCATAATTTTTGAGGATTTAAAAAAAGACAAAATCACTCCGAGACGATGGGCTATAGCCCATGGTCTCGGAGTGATTTTCGTCTTTTTTTCAAATCCTCGTTTTTCACCATTTTTGACCATGGGCTATAGCCCATATCGGACGGCATACTATAGCATGCCGTTTTTCATCATTTTTGAGGATTTGAAAAAAAGACAAAATCACTCCGAGACGATGGGCTATAGCCCATGGTCTCGGAGTGATTTTGGTATTTTTTTCAAATCCTCGTTTTTCATCATTTTTGACCATGGGCTATAGCCCATATCGGACGGCATACTATAGCATGCTGGATTTCATCATTTTTGAGGACTTGAAAAAAATTGGCACGTCAAAAAAGCACTTTCACCTAGAAACTCCATTCACACTTTTTATAATTCAGCTTACTGTGGAGACACATGCTGGAACTTTTTACTTTGAAATGTTTTGTAGTTTCTGAGTTATTTAACTTAAACGCCCAATGCATTCTCAATGGCAATAGCACAAACTTTGGCATGCTACTAGTCCTACATACTTACACCTAGAAACCCCATTAAATCCTATTTAGGTTCATCTTACGGTGGACATGTTTGCCTGAAAAGGAATCTTTGAAATGTTTCATAGTTTTAGAAATATAGTGCTTTCAAATTTGAGAAATTTACAATGGGGCTCAATGGCAGATATTGGCACGTCAAAAAAGCACTTTCACCTAGAAACTCTATTCACACTTTTTATAATTCAGCTTACTGTGGAGACACATGCTGGAACTTTTTACTTTGAAATGATTTGTAGTTTCTGAGTTATTTAACTTAAACGCCCAATGCATTCTCAATGGCAATAGCACAAACGTTGGCATGCTACTAGTCCTACATACTTACACCTAGAAACCCCATTAAATCCTATTTAGGTTCATCTTACGGTGGACATGTTTGCCTGAAAAGGAATCTTTGAAATGTTTCATAGTTTTAGAAATATAGTGCTTTCAAATTTGAGAAATTTACAATGGGGCTCAATGGCAGATATTGGCACGTCAAAAAAGCACTTTCACCTAGAAACTCTATTCACACTTTTTATAATTCAGCTTACTGTGGAGACACATGCTGGAACTTTTTACTTTGAAATGATTTGTAGTTTCTGAGTTATTTAACTTAAACGCCCAATGCATTCTCAATGGCAATAGCACAAACTTTGGCATGCTACTAGTCCTACATACTTACACCTAGAAACCCCATTCAAACCTATTTAGGTTCATCTTACGGTGAACATGTTTGCCTGAAAAGGAATCTTTGAAATGTTTCATAGTTTTAGAAATATAGTGCTTTCAAATTTGAGAAATTTACAATGGGGCTCAATGGCAGATATTGGCACGTCAAAAAAGCACTTTCACCTAGAAACTCTATTCACACTTTTTATAATTCAGCTTACTGTGGAGACACATGCTGGAACTTTTTACTTTGAAATGATTTGTAGTTTCTGAGTTATTTAACTTAAACGCCCAATGCATTCTCAATGGCAATAGCACAAACTTTGGCATGCTACTAGTC
The DNA here is from genome assembly GCF_951216825.1 of Electrona antarctica. NCBI lineage: Eukaryota > Metazoa > Chordata > Actinopteri > Myctophiformes > Myctophidae > Electrona > Electrona antarctica. The sequence goes on along the minus strand of NC_136806.1, from coordinate 24,544,210 downwards.
CTACATACTTACACCTAGAAACCCCATTAAATCCTATTTAGGTTCATCTTACGGTGGACATGTTTGCCTGAAAAGGAATCTTTGAAATGTTTCATAGTTTTAGAAATATAGTTCTTTCAAATTTGAAAAATTTACAATGGGGCTCAATGGCAGATATTGGCACGTCAAAAAAGCACTTTCACCTAGAAACTCTATTCACACTTTTTATAATTCAGCTTACTGTGGAGACACATGCTGGAACTTTTTACTTTGAAATGATTTGTAGTTTCTGAGTTATTTAACTTAAACGCCCAATGCATTCTCAATGGCAATAGCACAAACTTTGGCATGCTACTAGTCCTACATACTTACACCTAGAAACCCCATTCAAACCTATTTAGGTTCATCTTACGGTGGACATGTTTGCCTGAAAAGGAATCTTTGAAATGTTTCATAGTTTTAGAAATATAGTGCTTTCAAATTTGAAAAATTTACAATGGGGCTCAATGGCAGATATTGGCACGTCAAAAAAGCACTTTCACCTAGAAACTCTATTCACACTTTTTATAATTCAGCTTACTGTGGAGACACATGCTGGAACTTTTTACTTTGAAATGATTTGTAGTTTCTGAGTTATTTAACTTAAACGCCCAATGCATTCTCAATGGCAATAGCACAAACTTTGGCATGCTACTAGTCCTACATACTTACACCTAGAAACCCCATTCAAACCTATTTAGGTTCATCTTACGGTGGACATGTTTGCCTGAAAAGGAATCTTTGGAATGTTTCATAGTTTTAGAAATATAGTGCTTTCAAATTTGAGAAATTTACAATGGGGCTCAATGGCAGATTTTGGCAAGTAAAGATTTGAGTGGGGTTTGAACCCACAACCTCCAGATCATGTAGTCAGTGTGCTAAGTCACTGAGCCACTTGCTACCTGCCACAACACAGTTTGCCTTGCCCTTTGAGTAACAACATTTATACAAAAATAAAATAGAAAAAATAAAATAACAGGAGATTTGTCTATTGTTTCTTGTGCTGTTGTTTATCTCTAGAGGTTTGAATGCTTATGAACCACAATGGAAACAAGTCTCTGGCTCTTATATCATTATCTTTTTTGCTTTTTGTACACAGCAAGCACAGTTGGTCACTGGGTACAGAGCCTGCCTTGTAATCAGGAGGCCACAGGTTCAAGTCCTCGCTCTGACATAGGGCCCCAAAATCACGAAAAACTACATTCTATAGTATACCGTCCGATACCATGGACTATAGTATGTCGTGTTTCTTTTTTCTCGTGATTTTCATCTTTTTTTTCAAATCCTCCAAAATCACAAAAAACGAAATACTATAGTGTGCCGTCCGAAACCATGGACTATAGTATGCCGTTTTTCATCATTTTTGAGGATTTGAAAAAAAGACGAAAATCACTCTGAGACAATGGGCTATAGCCCATGGTCTCGGAGTGATTTTCGTCTTTTTTTCTAATCCTCGTTTTTCATCATTTTTGACCATGGGCTATAGCCCATATCGGACGGCATACTATAGCATGCCGTTTTTCATCATTTTTGAGGATTTGAAAAAAAGACAAAATCACTAAGAGACGATGGGCTATAGCCCATGGTCTCGGAGTGATTTTGGTCTTTTTTTCAAATCCTCGTTTTTCATCATTTTTGACCATGGGCTATAGCCCATATCGGACGGCATACTATAGCATGCTGGATTTCATCATTTTTGAGGACTTGAACAAAATTGGCACGTCAAAAAAGCACTTTCACCTAGAAACTCCATTCACACTTTTTATAATTCAGCTTACTGTGGAGACACATGCTGGAACTTTTTACTTTGAAATGTTTTGTAGTTTCTGAGTTATTTAACTTAAACGCCCAATGCATTCTCAATGGCAATAGCACAAACTTTGGCATGCTACTAGTCCTACATACTTACACCTAGAAACCCCATTAAATCCTATTTAGGTTCATCTTACGGTGGACATGTTTGCCTGAAAAGGAATCTTTGAAATGTTTCATAGTTTTAGAAATATAGTTCTTTCAAATTTGAAAAATTTACAATGGGGCTCAATGGCAGATATTGGCACGTCAAAAAAGCACTTTCACCTAGAAACTCTATTCACACTTTTTATAATTCAGCTTACTGTGGAGACACATGCTGGAACTTTTTACTTTGAAATGATTTGTAGTTTCTGAGTTATTTAACTTAAACGCCCAATGCATTCTCAATGGCAATAGCACAAACTTTGGCATGCTACTAGTCCTACATACTTACACCTAGAAACCCCATTCAAACCTATTTAGGTTCATCTTACGGTGGACATGTTTGCCTGAAAAGGAATCTTTGAAATGTTTCATAGTTTTAGAAATATAGTGCTTTCAAATTTGAAAAATTTACAATGGGGCTCAATGGCAGATATTGGCACGTCAAAAAAGCACTTTCACCTAGAAACTCTATTCACACTTTTTATAATTCAGCTTACTGTGGAGACACATGCTGGAACTTTTTACTTTGAAATGATTTGTAGTTTCTGAGTTATTTAACTTAAACGCCCAATGCATTCTCAATGGCAATAGCACAAACTTTGGCATGCTACTAGTCCTACATACTTACACCTAGAAACCCCATTCAAACCTATTTAGGTTCATCTTACGGTGGACATGTTTGCCTGAAAAGGAATCTTTGGAATGTTTCATAGTTTTAGAAATATAGTGCTTTCAAATTTGAGAAATTTACAATGGGGCTCAATGGCAGATTTTGGCAAGTAAAGATTTGAGTGGGGTTTGAACCCACAACCTCCAGATCATGTAGTCAGTGTGCTAAGTCACTGAGCCACTTGCTACCTGCCACAACACAGTTTGCCTTGCCCTTTGAGTAACAACATTTATACAAAAATAAAATAGAAAAAATAAAATAACAGGAGATTTGTCTATTGTTTCTTGTGCTGTTGTTTATCTCTAGAGGTTTGAATGCTTATGAACCACAATGGAAACAAGTCTCTGGCTCTTATATCATTATCTTTTTTGCTTTTTGTACACAGCAAGCACAGTTGGTCACTGGGTACAGAGCCTGCCTTGTAATCAGGAGGCCACAGGTTCAAGTCCTCGCTCTGACATAGGGCCCCAAAATCACGAAAAACTACATTCTATAGTATACCGTCCGATACCATGGACTATAGTATGTCGTGTTTCTTTTTTCTCGTGATTTTCATCTTTTTTTTCAAATCCTCCAAAATCACAAAAAACGAAATACTATAGTGTGCCGTCCGAAACCATGGACTATAGTATGCCGTTTTTCATCATTTTTGAGGATTTGAAAAAAAGACGAAAATCACTCTGAGACAATGGGCTATAGCCCATGGTCTCGGAGTGATTTTCGTCTTTTTTTCTAATCCTCGTTTTTCATCATTTTTGACCATGGGCTATAGCCCATATCGGACGGCATACTATAGCATGCCGTTTTTCATCATTTTTGAGGATTTGAAAAAAAGACAAAATCACTAAGAGACGATGGGCTATAGCCCATGGTCTCGGAGTGATTTTGGTCTTTTTTTCAAATCCTCGTTTTTCATCATTTTTGACCATGGGCTATAGCCCATATCGGACGGCATACTATAGCATGCTGGATTTCATCATTTTTGAGGACTTGAACAAAATTGGCACGTCAAAAAAGCACTTTCACCTAGAAACTCCATTCACACTTTTTATAATTCAGCTTACTGTGGAGACACATGCTGGAACTTTTTACTTTGAAATGTTTTGTAGTTTCTGAGTTATTTAACTTAAACGCCCAATGCATTCTCAATGGCAATAGCACAAACTTTGGCATGCTACTAGTCCTACATACTTACACCTAGAAACCCCATTAAATCCTTTTTAGGTTCATCTTACGGTGGACATGTTTGCCTGAAAAGGAATCTTTGAAATGTTTCATAGTTTTAGAAATATAGTGCTTTCAAATTTGAGAAATTTACAATGGGGCTCAATGGCAGATATTGGCACGTCAAAAAAGCACTTTCACCTAGAAACTCTATTCACACTTTTTATAATTCAGCTTACTGTGGAGACACATGCTGGAACTTTTTACTTTGAAATGATTTGTAGTTTCTGAGTTATTTAACTTAAACGCCCAATGCATTCTCAATGGCAATAGCACAAACTTTGGCATGCTACTAGTCCTACATACTTACACCTAGAAACCCCATTCAAACCTATTTAGGTTCATCTTACGGTGGACATGTTTGCCTGAAAAGGAATCTTTGAAATGTTTCATAGTTTTAGAAATATAGTGCTTTCAAATGGGGCTCAATGGCAGATTTTGGCAAGTAAAGATTTGAGTGGGGTTTGAACCCACAACCTCCAGATCATGTAGTCAGTGTGCTAAGTCACTGACCCACTTGCTAACTGCCCCAACACAGTTTGCCTTGCCCTTTGAGTAACAACATTTATACAAAAATAAAATACAAAAAATAAAATAACAGGAGATTTGTCTATTGTTTCTTGTGCTGTTGTTTATCTCTAGAGGTTTGAATGCTTATGAACCACAATGGAAACAAGTCTCTGGCTCTTATATCATTATCTTTTTTGCTTTTTGTACACAGCAAGCACTGTGGTTCACTGGGTACAGAGCCTGCCTTGTAATCAGGAGGCAGCAGGTTCAAGTCCTCGCTCTGACATAGGGCCCCAAAATCATGAAAAAATTGCATACTATAGTATGCTGTCCGAAACCATGAACTATAGCAGGTCTATTTCGTGATTTTCATCTTTTTTTTTAATCATCCAAAATCACGAAAAACTACATGCTATAGTATGCCGACCGATACCATGGACTATAGTATGTCGTTTTTCATCATTTTAGAGGATTTGAAAAAAAGACAAAATCACTCCGAGACGATGGGCTATAGCCCATGGTCTCGGAGTGATTTTCGTCTTTTTTTCAAATCCTCGTTTTTCACCATTTTTGACCATGGGCTATAGCCCATATCGGACGGCATACTATAGCATGCCGTTTTTCATCATTTTAGAGGATTTGAAAAAAAGACAAAATCACTCCGAGACGATGGGTTATAGCCCATGTCTCGGAGTGATTTTCGTCTTTTTTTCAAATCCTCGTTTTTCACCATTTTTGACCATGGGCTATAGCCCATATCGGACGGCATACTATAGCATGCCGTTTTTCATAATTTTTGAGGATTTGAAAAAAAGACAAAATCACTCCGAGACGATGGGCTATAGCCCATGGTCTCGGAGTGATTTTCGTCTTTTTTTCAAATCCTCGTTTTTCACCATTTTTGACCATGGGCTATAGCCCATATCGGACGGCATACTATAGCATGCCGTTTTTCATCATTTTTGAGGATTTGAAAAAAAGACAAAATCACTCCGAGACGATGGGCTATAGCCCATGGTCTCGGAGTGATTTTCGTCTTTTTTTCAAATCCTCGTTTTTCATCATTTCAGCATGCTACTAGTCCTACATACGTACACCTAGAAACCCCATTAAATCCTATTTAGGTTCATCTTACGGTGGACATGTTTGCCTGAAAAGGAATCTTTGAAATGTTTCATAGTTTTAGAAATATAGTGCTTTCAAATTTGAGAAATTTACAATGGGGCTCAATGGCAGATATTGACACGTCAAAAAAGCACTTTCACCTAGAAACTCCATTCACACTTTTTATAATTCAGCTTACTGTGGAGACACATGCTGGAACTTTTTACTTTGAAATGTTTTGTAGTTTCTGAGTTATTTAACTTAAACGCCCAATGCATTCTCAATGGCAATAGCACAAACTTTGGCATGCTACTAGTCCTACATACTTACACCTAGAAACCCCATTAAATCCTATTTAGGTTCATCTTACGGTGGACATGTTTGCCTGAAAAGGAATCTTTGAAATGTTTCATAGTTTTAGAAATATAGTGCTTTCAAATTTGAGAAATTTACAATGGGGCTCAATGGCAGATATTGGCACGTCAAAAAAGCACTTTCACCTAGAAACTCTATTCACACTTTTTATAATTCAGCTTAGTGTGGAGACACATGCTGGAACTTTTTACTTTGAAATGATTTGTAGTTTCTGAGTTATTTAACTTAAACGCCCAATGCATTCTCAATGGCAATAGCACAAACTTTGGCATGCTACTAGTCCTACATACTTACACCTAGAAACCCCATTCAAACCTATTTAGGTTCATCTTACGGTGGACATGTTTGCCTGAAAAGGAATCTTTGAAATGTTTCATAGTTTTAGAAATATAGTGCTTTCAAATTTGAGAAATTTACAATGGGGCTCAATGGCAGATTTTGGCAAGTAAAGATTTGAGTGGGGTTTGAACCCACAACCTCCAGATCATGTAGTCAGTGTGCTAAGTCACTGACCCACTTGCTACCTGGCCCAACACAGTTTGCCTTGCCCTTTGAGTAACAACATTTATACAAAAATAAAATACAAAAAATAAAATAACAGGAGATTTGTCTATTGTTTCTTGTGCTGTTGTTTATCTCTAGAGGTTTGAATGCTTATGAACCACAATGGAAACAAGTCTCTGGCTCTTATATCATTATCTTTTTTGCTTTTTGTACACAGCAAGCACTGTGGTTCACTGGGTACAGAGCCTGCCTTGTAATCAGGAGGCAGCAGGTTCAAGTCCTCGCTCTGACATAGGGCCCCAAAATCATGAAAAGATTGCATACTATAGTATACTGTCCGAAACCATGAACTATAGCAGGTCTATTTTGTGATTTTCATCTTTTTTTTTAATCATCCAAAATCACGAAAAACTACATGCTATAGTATGCCGACCGATACCATGGACTATAGTATGTCGTTTTTCATCATTTTAGAGGATTTGAAAAAAAGACGAAAATCACTCCGAGACGATGGGCTATAGCCCATGGTCTCGGAGTGATTTTCGTCTTTTTTTCAAATCCTCGTTTTTCATCATTTTTGACCATGGGCTATAGCCCATATCGGACGGCATACTATAGCATGCCGTTTTTCATCATTTTTGAGTATTTGAAAAAAAGACAAAATCACTCCGAGACGATGGGCTATAGCCCATGGTCTCGGAGTGATTTTCGTCTTTTTTTCAAATCCTCGTTTTTCACAATTTTTTACCATGGGCTATAGCCCATATCGGACGGCATACTATAGCATGCCGTTTTTCATCATTTTAGAGGATTTGAAAAAAAGACAAAATCACTCCGAGACGATGGGCTATAGCCCATGTCTCGGAGTGATTTTCGTCTTTTTTTCAAATCCTCGTTTTTCACCATTTTTGACCATGGGCTATAGCCCATATCGGACGGCATACTATAGCATGCCGTTTTTCATAATTTTTGAGGATTTGAAAAAAAGACAAAATCACTCCGAGACGATGGGCTATAGCCCATGGTCTCGGAGTGATTTTCGTCTTTTTTTCAAATCCTCGTTTTTCACCATTTTTGACCATGGGCTATAGCCCATATCGGACGGCATACTATAGCATGCCGTTTTTCATAATTTTTGAGGATTTGAAAAAAAGACAAAATCACTCCGAGACGATGGGCTATAGCCCATGGTCTCGGAGTGATTTTCGTCTTTTTTTCAAATCCTCGTTTTTCACCATTTTTGACCATGGGCTATAGCCCATATCGGACGGCATACTATAGCATGCCGTTTTTCATCATTTTTGAGGATTTGAAAAAAAGACAAAATCACTCCGAGACGATGGGCTATAGCCCATGGTCTCGGAGTGATTTTCGTCTTTTTTTCAAATCCTCGTTTTTCATCATTTCAGCATGCTACTAGTCCTACATACGTACACCTAGAAACCCCATTAAATCCTATTTAGGTTCATCTTACGGTGGACATGTTTGCCTGAAAAGGAATCTTTGAAATGTTTCATAGTTTTAGAAATATAGTGCTTTCAAATTTGAGAAATTTACAATGGGGCTCAATGGCAGATATTGACACGTCAAAAAAGCACTTTCACCTAGAAACTCCATTCACACTTTTTATAATTCAGCTTACTGTGGAGACACATGCTGGAACTTTTTACTTTGAAATGTTTTGTAGTTTCTGAGTTATTTAACTTAAACGCCCAATGCATTCTCAATGGCAATAGCACAAACTTTGGCATGCTACTAGTCCTACATACTTACACCTAGAAACCCCATTAAATCCTATTTAGGTTCATCTTACGGTGGACATGTTTGCCTGAAAAGGAATCTTTGAAATGTTTCATAGTTTTAGAAATATAGTGCTTTCAAATTTGAGAAATTTACAATGGGGCTCAATGGCAGATATTGGCACGTCAAAAAAGCACTTTCACCTAGAAACTCTATTCACACTTTTTATAATTCAGCTTAGTGTGGAGACACATGCTGGAACTTTTTACTTTGAAATGATTTGTAGTTTCTGAGTTATTTAACTTAAACGCCCAATGCATTCTCAATGGCAATAGCACAAACTTTGGCATGCTACTAGTCCTACATACTTACACCTAGAAACCCCATTCAAACCTATTTAGGTTCATCTTACGGTGGACATGTTTGCCTGAAAAGGAATCTTTGAAATGTTTCATAGTTTTAGAAATATAGTGCTTTCAAATTTGAGAAATTTACAATGGGGCTCAATGGCAGATTTTGGCAAGTAAAGATTTGAGTGGGGTTTGAACCCACAACCTCCAGATCATGTAGTCAGTGTGCTAAGTCACTGACCCACTTGCTACCTGGCCCAACACAGTTTGCCTTGCCCTTTGAGTAACAACATTTATACAAAAATAAAATACAAAAAATAAAATAACAGGAGATTTGTCTATTGTTTCTTGTGCTGTTGTTTATCTCTAGAGGTTTGAATGCTTATGAACCACAATGGAAACAAGTCTCTGGCTCTTATATCATTATCTTTTTTGCTTTTTGTACACAGCAAGCACAGTGGCTCACTGGGTACAGAGCCTGCCTTGTAATCAGGAGGCCACAGGTTCAAGTCCTCGCTCTCACATAGGGCCCCAAAATCATGAAAAAATTGCATACTATAGGATGCTGTCCGAAACCATGAACTATAGAAGGTCTATTTCGTGATTTTCATCTTTTTTTCGAATCATCCAAAATCACGAAAAACTACATGCTATAGTATGCCGACCGATACCATGGACTATAGTATGTCGTTTTTCATCATTTTAGAGGATTTGAAAAAAAGACGAAAATCTCTCCGAGACGATGGGCTATAGCCCATGGTCTCGGGGTGATTTTCGTCTTTTTTTCAAATCCTTGTTTTTCACCATTTTGACCATGGGCTATAGCCCATATCGGACGGCATACTATAGCATGCCGTTTTTCATCATTTTTGAGGATTTGAAAAAAAGACAAAATCACTCCGAGACGATGGGCTATAGCCCATGGTCTTGGAGTGATTTTCGTCTTTTTTTCAAATCCTCGTTTTTCATCATTTTTGACCATGGGCTATAGCCCATATCGGACGGCATATTATAGCATGCCGTTTTTCATCATTTTTGAGGACTTGAAAAAAATTGGCACGTCAAAAAAGCACTTTCACCTAGAAACTCCATTCACACTTTTTATAATTCAGCTTACTGTGGAGACACATGCTGGAACCTTTTACTTTGAAATGTTTTGTAGTTTCTGAGTTATATAAACGCCCAATGCATTCTCAATGGCAATAGCACAAACTTTGGCATGCTACTAGTCCTACATACTTACACCTAGAAACCCCATTAAATCCTATTTAGGTTCATCTTACGGTGGACATGTTTTCCTGAAAAGGAATCTTTTAAATGTTTCATAGTTTTAGAAATATAGTGCTTTCAAATTTGAGAAATTTACAATCGGGCTCAATGGCAGATATTGGCACGTCAAAAAAGCACTTTCACCTAGAAACTCTATTCACACTTTTTATAATTCAGCTTAGTGTGGAGACACATGCTGGAACTTTTTACTTTGAAATGATTTGTAGTTTCTGAGTTATTTAACTTAAACGCCCAATGCATTCTCAATGGCAATAGCACAAACTTTGGCATGCTACTAGTCCTACATACTTACACCTAGAAACCCCATTCAAACCTATTTAGGTTCATCTTACGGTGGACATGTTTGCCTGAAAAGGAATCTTTGAAATGTTTCATAGTTTTAGAAATATAGTGCTTTCAAATTTGAGAAATTTACAATGGGGCTCAATGGCAGATATTGGCACGTCAAAAAAGCACTTTCACCTAGAAACTCCATTCACACTTTTTATAATTCAGCTTACTGTGGAGACACATGCTGGAACTCTTTACTTTGAAATGTTTTGTAGTTTCTGAGTTATTTAACTTAAACGCCCAATGCATTCTCAATGGCAATAGCACAAACTTTGGCATGCTACTAGTCCTACATACTTACACCTAGAAACCCCATTCAAACCTATTTAGGTTCATCTTACGGTGGACATGTTTGCCTGAAAAGGAATCTTTGAAATGTTTCATAGTTTTAGAAATATAGTGCTTTCAAATTTGAGAAATGTACAATGGGGCTCAATGGCAGATTTTGGCAAGTAAAGATTTGAGTGGGGTTTGAACCCACAACCTCCAGATCATGTAGTCAGTGTGCTAAGTCACTGAGCCACTTGCTACCTGCCACAACACAGTTTGCCTTTCCCTTTGTGTAACCACATTTATACAAAAATAAAATACAAAAAATAAAATAACAGGTGATTTGTCTATTGTTTCTTGTGCTGTTGTTTATCTCTAGAGGTTTGAATGCTTATGAACCACAATGGAAACAAGTCTCTGGCTCTTATATCATTATCTTTTTTGCTATTTGTACACAGCAAGCACAGTTGGTCACTGGGTACAGAGCCTGCCTTGTAATCAGGAGACCACAGGTTCAAGTCCTCGCTTTGACATAGGGCCCCAAAATCACGAAAAACTACTTTCTATAGTATGCCGTCCGATACCATGGACTATAGTATGTCGTGTTTCTTTTTTCTCGTGATTTTCATCTTTTTTTTCAAATCCTCCAAAATCACAAAAAACGACATACTATAGTGTGCCGTCCGAAACCATGGACTATATAGTATGCCGTTTTTCATCATTTTTGAGGATTTGAAAAAAAGACGAAAATCCCACAACCTCCAGATCATGTAGTCAGTGTGCTAAGTCACTGAGCCACTTGCTACCTGCCACAACAGTTTGCCTTGCCCTTTGAGTAACAACATTTATACAAAAATAAAATACACAGCAAGCACAGTGGATCACTGGGTACAGAGCCTGCCTTGTAATCAGGAGGCCACAGGTTCAAGTCCTCGCTCTAACATAGGGCCCCAAAATCATGAAAAAATTGCATGCTATAGTATGCTGTCCGAAACCATGAACTATAGCAGGTCTATTTCGTGATTTTCATCTTTTTTTCGAATCATCCAAAATCACGAAAAACTACATGCTATAGTATGCCGACCGATACCATGGACTATAGTATGTCGTTTTTCATCATTTTAGAGGATTTGAAAAAAATACGAAAATCTCTCCGAGACGATGGGCTATAGCCCATGGTCTCGGAGTGATTTTCGTCTTTTTTTCAAATCCTTGTTTTTCACCATTTTTGACCATGGGCTATAGCCCATATCGGACGGCATACTATAGCATGCCGTTTTTCATCATTTTTGAGGATTTAAAAAAAAGACGAAAATCACTCTGAGACGATGGGCTATAGCCCATGGTCTTGGAGTGATTTTCGTCTTTTTTTCAAATCCTCGTTTTTCATCATTTTTGACCATGGGCTATAGCCCATATCGGACGGCATACTATAGCATGCCGTTTTTCATCATTTTTGAGGACTTGAAAAAAATTGGCACGTCAAAAAAGCACTTTCACCTAGAAACTCCATTCACACTTTTTATAATTCAGCTTACTGTGGAGACACATGCTGGAACCTTTTACTTTGAAATGTTTTGTAGTTTCTGAGTTATATAAACGCCCAATGCATTCTCAATGGCAATAGCAAAAACTTTGGCATGCTACTAGTCCTACATACTTACACCTAGAAACCCCATTCAAACCTATTTAGGTTCATCTTACGGTGGACATGTTTGCCTGAAAAGGAATCTTTAAAATGTTTCATAGTTTTAGAAATATAGTGCTTTCAAATTTGAGAAATTTACAATGGGGCTCAATGGCAGATATTGGCACGTCAAAAAAGCACTTTCACCTAGAAACTCTATTCACACTTTTTATAATTCAGCTTACTGTGGAGACACATGCTGGAACTTTTTACTTTGAAATTATTTGTAGTTTCTGAGTTATTTAACTTAAACGCCCAATGCATTCTCAATGGCAATAGCACAAACTTTGGCATGCTACTAGTCCTACATACTTACACCTAGAAACCCCATTCAAACCTATTTACGTTCATCTTACGGTGGACATGTTTGCCTGAAAAGGAATCTTTGAAATGTTTCATAGTTTTAGAAATATAGTGCTTTCAAATTTGAGAAATGTACAATGGGGCTCAATGGCAGATTTTGGCAAGTAAAGATTTGAGTGGGGTTTGAACCCACAACCTCCAGATCATGTAGACAGTGTGCTAAGTCACTGAGCCACTTGCTACCTGCCACAACACAGTTTGCCTTTCCCTTTGAGTAACAACATTTATACAAAAATAAAATACAAAAAATAAAATAACAGGAGATTTGTCTATTGTTTCTTGTGCTGTTGTTTATCTCTAGAGGTTTGAATGCTTATGAACCACAATGGAAACAAGTCTCTGGCTCTTATATCATTATCTTTTTTGCTATTTGTACACAGCAAGCACAGTTGGTCACTGGGTACAGAGCCTGCCTTGTAATCAGGAGACCACAGGTTCAAGTCCACGCTCTGACATAAGGCTCCAAAATCACAAAAAACGACATACTATAGTGTGCCTTCCGAAACCATGGACTATAGTATGCCGTTTTTCATCATTTTTGAGGATTTGAAAAAAAGACGAAAATCCCACAACCTCCAGATCATGTAGTCAGTGTGCTAAGTCACTGAGCCACTTGCTACCTGCCACAACACAGTTTGCCTTGCCCTTTGAGTAACAACATTTATACAAAAATAAAATACACAGCAAGCACAGTGGATCACTGGGTACAGAGCCTGCCTTGGAATCAGGAGGCCACAGGTTCAAGTCCTCGCTCTGACATAGGGCCCCAAAATCATGAAAAGATTGCATACTATAGTATGCTGTCCGAAACCATGAACTATAGCAGGCCTATTTCGTGATTTTCATCTTTTTTTCGAATCATCCAAAATCACGAAAAACTACATACTATAGTATGCCGTCCGATACCATGGACTATAGTATGTCGTTTTTCATCATTTTAGAGGATTTGAAAAAAAGACGAAAATCACTCCGAGACGATGGGCTATATCCCATGGTCTCGGAGTGATTTTCGTCTTTTTTTCAAATCCTCGTTTTTCACCATTTTTGACCATGGGCTATAGCCCATATCGGACGGCATACTATAGCATGCCGTTTTTCATCATTTTTGAGGTTTTAAAAAAAAGACGAAAATCACTCCGAGACGATGGGCCGTTTTTCATCATTTTTGAGGATTTTCGTCTTTTTTTCAAATCCTCGTTTTCGGACGGCACGCCGTTTTTCATCATTTTTGAGAATTTGAAAAGAAGAATAACTCCGAAACTACAAAACAATTCATAGTAAAAAGTTCCAGCATGTGTCTCCAAGTCCTTAGTCAGCTGAATTATAAAAAGTTGAATGGAGTTTCTAGGTGAAAGTGACTTTTTGACGTGCCCATATCTGCCATTGAGCCCCATTATACATTTCTCAAATTTGAAAGCACTATATTTCTAAAACTCCAAACATTTCAAAGATTCCTTTTCAGGCAAACATGTCCACCATAAGATGAACATTTTAAAGTTTGAATGGGGTTTCTAGGTGTAGGTATGTAGGACTATATATAAGTAGCGTGCCAATTTCTGCCAATGTTTTTTGTTATATCCAGGAATCTCCTCTCTTTAGTCCAGAGTTCCGGGTGTAGTATCGTACAACGTAGGAGCACATGTTTTGAACAAATAGATGAAGTATACCTGTTCTCACAGATATCGTCTTTCAGTATGCTATCACCCAAATCTTATTAATAGAAGAGGATTGCAGTGTTTACAGTTCACTATCTAACTCATACACATCATGTCCTTACCCAACTGGCACCAATAATGAGTTAACTATTTATGATGCGTTTATGATGCTATTATTAGTAGTAATTAGTCTTACCGGTAATGATAAAATAATAAAGCCTTATTATTTGTTAATAACACTAAATACTAATAAGCAGGGCTTGTAAGGTGCACTAGGTGAACCACCTTTCAGCGAAACCGTTTTCAGCCCAATTTATTCTTTGTCGTATGACGAAGGTTCTACATACTGGCAGGTACTCTCCTAGCTGGCAGGTGAGCCAGTAAAATCAGCAGAGACAAGACGTGCAGAAATGTGTGAGAATATGGGAATTGATATAATGACTAATTTGAGAAGAAAAATAATTGGCTATCTACATTTTTTTTAAACAGAAAAATGAAAATTCATAATATACTCTGAAATGGCGAGCTTTAATAATCTTTTTTTTGGTCCTTTACTTTTGAATAGGGATATTATCATCTAAAATTAAATCAATGATACACCAGTTGAATATGCCAAAACCAAGATGGTACTTTATCAACCAGTGGATACAGTGTGATGAATATGCATGTTATACGTGTTGCTGGAACTTGACCATTTGGACATGGATATACATGGATGGTACTTGGCTTTCATAAGCTGGCTGGCTTCTAGCTATAGTTTGCTGAGTGAGGCCAATGACAGCTGAAGCCTGAATTGTTGTTTTGGCCGCTGGAAGGCCACCCAGATGGCAAGCCATTGAATAATTTACTTTCTAGATCTCACGACCACTGAAAATAGAGAAACCACAAACGGAATGCAGAATTTGGAACCTTTTATTTTATTTTCGTTTTAGTATTCTACATTTGTGACCAGGCCCATCGGTCCAGCCATCCACCATGTGTCCAACAGAAGTATCAGTGTTTTAATCAGCGCTTGTGGGAAAAAAACTTTAGTTTGAATTTTCTAAAAACAAGCAAGAGAATAACCTTTGATTGTGTCGGAGCTTCCGTGCATGTGAGATGATGGCATTTTTATTTTAACGGCGATGAATTATTGAGATGGGGAGAGTGCAGTGAGGCGGATGGAGGTAGTGTGTGTGTGTGTGTGTGTGTGTGTGTGTGTGTGTGTGTGTGTGTGTGTGTGT
Organism: Electrona antarctica; assembly: GCF_951216825.1. Taxonomy (NCBI): domain Eukaryota; kingdom Metazoa; phylum Chordata; class Actinopteri; order Myctophiformes; family Myctophidae; genus Electrona; species Electrona antarctica. The sequence continues at coordinate 24,528,938 of NC_136806.1, read as the reverse complement.
GTGTGTGTGTGTGTGTGTGTGTGTGTGTGTGTGTGTGTGTGTGAGAGAGAGAGAGAGAGAGAGAGAGAGATGATATGTGCTGGTCTGGTCTTGTTTTCTTTAATGCTCTGTTTCTGCTGTTACGCATTCACGCACATCTAATTTGACTTTACATTTATCTTTAGAGCACTTACTATCAGCGCTATTAACAATCCATACTGTATAGCATATTGCAATTCAGATCGCATTTCATTTTCAATGCTACCTGACCCTGTCTTTGGAACAATGCTATAAATGTTGTACTGGTTTTATAGTCTTTTAGTGCACTGCTGCTTTACAGTTTTACAGGAATATAAGGTCATTTATTTATTTATTCCTTACAAATCAGAGAAAGCACTGTTTGTGATTAAGTTAGTTAGCTAAGTTAGCTAATGCTGATATATGGATCTTTACTAATACATTCAGGTACAGTTGCTCTAACTGAAACAAAAAGGGTGTTAAGATAAAGCTACTCTTCATGTGGCCTGGCCCTGGTATGATCCTATGAATGGTAAATGGTAAATAGCGCCTTTATCCAAGGCGCTTTACATAGATTTTGCATATAGGATCATGATGGCCTAATGAGTTATCCTGGCTCATGAGGATCATTCCTTGGCTCATCCCATTCGTTCTTTAAATTCATGAATCCAAGCGATTTCCCTTGAAAGAGTGTAGTTTAGATACGCAAGCATTATAATAGAACATAATCCCTTTATTATACTAATCTCATTTTTGTCTCCATACTGTGGAGTGTGTTACTGGACTCTTTGTGCGTGCGTGTATCATATAGTACCACCCACATTTTAGACAGAGATCTATGTCTTATAACCCTCTTAGCACACTCACCCTCAGGGTTTGTTTACGTCATATTGCACTTGTCTTTGTTTCCACTTGGAAATTTGTATGGAGGAATTCCCTCATTCTTTGACTAAAGCTTTGGGAGTGGAAACCAGATACTGTAGTTTCTCTATGAAACCAGTAAGACGCCTGAGGGTGAGAAGCAACGTCGCCCTAAATGGCGAGGTCACGTGCACGCATCCGCCTGGGTGACAGCAGACTGCTGAGTGAGGGCTGGCGCTTTGGCATGGGTACATTTTCAGGCCTGTTAAGAACTCTAGTTTTCGACGGCTGCCGGGCGCGGCCGCACTAATAACTTTGGGGCAGGCCCGTCTAGAGTTTAAATGGACAGGTATCAGTCAAAAGGGAGACAAGGACCAACATATGGAATGTCAGAACAGGTCAGCTCCAAATATGGAGATCTAAGGGTTTGAGATGTAGAGTTGCTGGCCAATATTGATGACATCAGGGATCTCCATCCCTGATGATGTCATGTGATGTCACGTGCTCCATCCCTGATGATGTCACGTGCTCTCTCACCCCGACCAACAAACACACACACTGACAGGAAATGCACGATTCTATACCTTCGGTCGCAATCATAACCCAACTCTAGAAAACACCCAACCCTCATGCCAAAATGTACAACCCCAAATGTCTGGGTAATTTATGCTTGGGTTATTTATTGGCCAATTTATGCTTAAAGGCCCAAGAATGTAAGGGAGATAATATAACTTTACTTTTATAACTTTATTTTGTATTACTATCCCCATTAGCACTTGCAGAACAGGAAGGACGGGTGGGGAGGGATCAACATATGGAATGTAAGAACAGGTCAGCTCCATATATGGAGATCTAAGGGTTTGAGGTCAGATGTATAGAGCTGCTGGCCGGCTCCATATAGGTGATGAATCTGATCCAGTCTTCTCCATGTATGGTTATCCAGGGTTAGATGAGGTCAGTGTCGTGATCTTCATATATGGAGATGGCCATATATGGTGGTGTGACGTGTCACGAGGCATGTCACAAGGCGTGACCATATATGGAGGTGTGATGTCAGGAGGCGTGACCATATATGGAGGTGTGATGTCACGAGGCGTGAACATATATGGAGTCATGACGGAAATTCAGGTTTTCATAGTAAATGCGACCTATGGTCGCAACAAAACAGATACAACACACAGACAACAGATCACCTACACAAGTTAAGAAATATATTTCAGAAATGTACAATTTTAAAATATTGTAAATTTCATGATAAAAGGAGAAAGAAAACCAGCCTATAGCCTTACTTTAAACAAGAGAAGAGCTGGTCATGTTTCCTTTCTGTGATATTTCTATAACAACAAAGGTAATGTGTGTAATGCTCAGTTGGTTGTACTGAAACATTGTATACATCAAATCCACAAAACTTCAGTCACCACTAGCAAAATGTGTTACAGCATGGATAGAAGACCCTAAAACAGATGTATGTTTAGGGACATATAGCACACATGACAGGTTATGGGTGGATTACATATAGCCTAAGTGAAAGAAGTACTGTGGTCCGTGGGAGGAAACAGGATTTAATTTGTGTGCATGTGTGTTTATGTCATTGCTAATTTGATTGCCATATGAACCATATGTTTCACACACACACACACACACACACACACACCAAATGGGTGGGAAATGTTCTTGCAGCACGACATTTAAACATCGGGTCACTACACACTGACTGACTTTGTGTGTTTGTCTGTGAGTATGCAGGAGTGTGTGCGAGTGTGCATGTGTACTGAGTATGTTTCTATACATTCATAGTGCTGTGATCAATCAGAGATGGTCAGAGCGATTTTCAGAACTCCAAATGTTTCTCTGCAACTGTGCCAAGCAACAGCAGTAGTGATGGAGAACTCAGATGTGGCTGAGTTACATAACCACACATGATGCATAGCATTCCTGTTCTGGGGCTGGGCATGTCATAAAAGGAGAACATTTGGCGATAATATAGCAGAGCTACAATTCGGCAATTTTATTTATGTGGGTGTATTTCGTTTTTAGATGCTTACTGTATGTCTCTCTCTCTCTCTCTCTGTGTGTGTGTGTGTGTGTGTGTGTGTGTGTGTGTGTGTGTGTGTGTGTGTGTGTGTGTGTGTGTGTGTGTGTGTGTGTGTGTGTGTGTGTGTGTGCGCGCATGCAGCTGCCTTGAGTGCAGAGGTGGAAGAGAAGCTGGTGAACCACCTGTTGTCTCCAGAGCGCTACAACAAACTCATCAGACCTGCCGTCAACAAGAGCCAGCAGGTCACCATCCATATTCAGGTGTCCCTGGCGCAGCTTATCAGTGTGGTGAGAACACACACATGCATTACTGTATGACACATGCTTTGATTAAAGAGGGTTGCATGCTCCGCCCGAACATCCAAACTTTCTTTGCACAGGTTACTGTAGGTTATGTAACTACAAAATTACATCATTCAGAACTTTGGATGGGCAGTCTCAGAACTTTCTTTGGACGCTCCTGCACCCCTATAGATGTTCTGACTGTCCTGTAACTGTCCTGTCCTGTCGCGATTTGTTTTCATTTGTGGAGTTCCGGAAAAAAGAAAAACAGAAAAAACAACTCCCATTGAAAAGCATTGGCAGAAAAAAGGTTCAGTTTGACTCCACCTGATAAGGCTTCATTCTGATGCCATCAAGAAAAATAAGAATACACACTGCTAAAATAATCTGTTTTTATTGAACTCTCAAGGTTTTCATGGGGAATTTCGAAATGCCTGATGAAATTCTGAGAGCGCAATTGAAACAGCAGAGCTTGTTTTACCAGTGTGCAGATGTTATTTTTCTTGATGTTGAACTCTTCTTTGTCCTGCACCTGGGCATTGGTGCGCCCGCTTCGAATGGGATCAGTGTATTGAAACGGGGAAAATCAGGTGCAATCAGGCCTTTCAATAGACTGAGTAGACGTCTACCCGTCTACTCAGGTGCTCAGTAGGTTGATTCCTTCCTATTGTGTAGGTTGATCTGTGCAGTTTAATGCATCGCATGCAGCTACTGGAGCTCAGTAGGTGATCATTCCTTTCAATGCAGCCGTGGTGTCTACCGCGTCGAACATCGAACATGCACTGCTCCCGTGCTTGCGGTTATGTTTAGGTTAGGATTAGAGATAGGGATAGTAATTTCGGAACAAGGAACCTTCTGACTAACGACACGGCACCGCTCCAGTAGCTGCATGCGATGCATTAAACTGCACAGATCAACCTACACAATAGGAAGGAATCAACCTACTGAGCACCTGAGTAGACGGGTAGACGTCTACTCAGTCTATTGAAAGGCCTGATTGCACCTGATTTTCCCCGTTTCAATACACTGATCCCATTCGAAGCGGGTGCATTAGAAGTGGATGTGCGTGCACCACCTTTTCATGCATTCGTTCTGATGCCAGCCATGGGTACCGCACTTCTGTATAAAAGTCACATATTTTATTTTTATATTACATATTACATATTTGTATGCGAAATCAATGACGACATGGAGCAACTTCATGGCATATTACAGTAATGTCCATTGTCCACAATGTAAAAATTGTTTACAAACCTGACATAGGAATCACTGCTTTGAGTGGCTGCATCTCTCCTGCCTGTGTCTGTCTGCCTGTGTGCTTTCCGCAGCAATCGCTGCTCCAGTAGACCTACAGTACAGTATAGTCTCATGACACAAGCCAACCTCCGGAAGGTACAAACACCTCTGTAATCCCCTCTGAATGACCATAAACACATGTGTCGTAAGAAATGTCATAACCAAATTTCCCACAGCACGACGGAAGGGATATCCAAACCGTTCGCTTCCAACTCTGGCATTTGACGCCTGGCATTTAGAACATGAATGGGCATTTGTCCGTCCGACGTTTTTTTTTGACAGGCCATCCCAATGAAGTTTGGACGTCGGATGGACTATTTTGAAGCATTTGAACCCTATAATCACTGACCTACAGTATGTTACATGTAGCAGCAATATTACTGATAAGCAGATGATAACCATGAATGTATCCTGTCTCTTTTCCAGAATGAAAGAGAGCAGATCATGACCACTAACTGCTGGCTCACTCAGGTGAGACGTTCTCCATGTTCTACCATGTCTCTGTGTCCCCTGAACGTCTCCCCGCACGCACGCACGCCAGATGCAGCTATCTCAACACACTACTACGTAACTGTCACATAGTGTTACATTGTAACACGTGCACACATACACTGTGCGCGCGTGTGTGTGTGTGTGTGTGTGTGTTTGTGTGTGTGTGCGTGCGTGCGTGCGTGCGTGCGTGCGTGCGTGCGTGCGTGCGTGCGTGCGTGCGTGCGTGCGTGCACTTGTGTGTGTTTTGGATGAGTGAGTGTTTATAGGCATGCATGCATACAGTAAATGTTGTGTAAAGTATGTGTATTAAACTTTGCCCCATTGTGTGCAAAACCATGCATTGTGTATGTGCAACTGCACACACATTCTTGTATGTGCGATCATGTGTGTATTTTGCTTATTACTACACTTACTACTTATTGTGTGTTTGTTGTGAACTCCTTCAGGTGTGGCATGACTACAGATTAATGTGGGATCCTGACGAATATGAAGGAATACAGAAAGTCCGCCTCCCGTCACAACATATCTGGCTGCCAGACATCGTCCTCTACAACAAGTATGCTGTAGAGATGTAAAAAGATGTACAGTATAAAGCCTGGGGCACGGTGGCACAGTCGGTAGTGCTGTAGCCTCACAGCTAGAAGGTCCTGGGTTCGATTCCCGCTGGGGACGCTGTGGGCACTGGGGGTGTGTTCCCTCCTCCGCGTCATCAGTGCCCATACCCGAGGCGGGGTTGGCGAAAGGGCCTTTCTGTGTGGAGTTTGCATGTTCTCCCCGTGTCCCCTAGGGTAGATACCCTCACAAAACCATGCCGTAATCCTGGTCTCTAAAACTACCTGTTCCTTCCAGCCGGGGAAACTCTCCCCTGTCAGGTGAAAAGAAGCAGCTTGGACTCCTCATGCATAGAAGGAAGCATGAGGTCAGTCCGCTGCCCCCCCAGGTTGGCAGAGGAAGTGTAGTGCCCACGATTACATTAGATAATTGACACTGGGTGAAAAAATGGGTTACAAAATTGTGGGATAACATTTAAGAAAAGAAAAAATAGATGTATAAAGCGTGGGAGTATACAGCAGCTGCATGTCTCAGTGCAGTGACATTCTGTGATTATTTGCCATAATCATATTTTGAAAAATTATCATTTTACAATACGAGACTTAGCGTTGGGGGGTGCGTCAGTTAGGTCAGGAGGTAACAGGGGGTGCACGGCCATAAAGGTTTGGGGACCGCTGCTGTAGAGTATGTGACTGTGTGTGTGTGTGTGTGTGTGTGTGTGTGTGTGTGTGTGTGTGTGTGTGTGTGTGCGTGCGTGCGTGCGTGCGTGCGTGCGTGCGTGCGTGCGTGCGTGCGTGCGTTACGTTTGTTAAAGGCGGTCTAAACAAACATTAAAAGTCCACATGGCTGCCATATTACGTCATTTCAAAAGCAGGACGCTGGATGGGTTAGCATAACCTCAAAGAAGACTGCATATCCTCACTGGGACACACCTGTGACTGAGGAATGCACCTTTCATTCTCTCTTTCATTGCACCCAGATGAACGCACAAGCTGACAGGCGTTTAATGTTTCAAGCCTGTTGTATTAAAAGCCTTTTACTTATCAAACCTACCCTGAGTGCTTGAACCTGGATGTGTTATGCCCTTTTGGTCATACATTTTCCATTATTCCCTTCCAGGAGCCCCAGTAGTCCTGTAACTTCTCTCTTCTCGATAGAGGGGGTGTTCAGAGCACATAGACATACATATCACTCTCATCAACATACTACTAAATCCCCAAATGAACACAACGCTACACATAAAGTCCCACAACATAATCCCTCAATGCATTCCCATATTCAAATAGCAACATAAAACACAATAAACACACTTTGACAAACAAGTGCATCATGGGAAATCAATATAGAGCTTCAGCGGACACGGCCCCAGCGTTCAGACCAGAACCTGCTGGTTCTAATCTGAACATCTATAGAGCTTCAGCGGACACGGCCCCAGCGTTCAGACCAGAACCTGCTGGTTCTAATCTGAACATCCCTAATCTGGGCAATGTGGGCATAATAGGTGAGCATTCAGTAGGAAAGAAAAGATACGATAATTGTAACAATGTACTGCAAGCAATGGCCATTTTCATGACAGCCTTATTTGTACAGGTCTGAACATCCAATGCATTTACTGTATCTAAAGGTTATGTTTGAGTCTGACTCAGCCCAGGTCTATAGGTCCGGAATGGGACAGGAGGTCACAATAGACAGGTGGTCCCTCTACATATTTAACCAGTCTGCATATTCACAGAAGTTATGAAGCATTAGAGAGCAAGTGTGATGGCTGGCTTCTTGACCTGCTCTATAATTGATAGGCCATTGATGTATAATGCAACACCTGCAGCCTGCAGGGCGAGAAAGAAAACTACATCTCAGCAGATTTGAGGTGGGGATGGGCAGTTGATGCCATCTTTGGTGTCCTGGATGGATGGTTGTCACTTACAAAATCTTGTTGAGGTCCATGTTAATTGTCGCCAACCTCTGATGTATTCATGTTTGTTTTTAATTTCACCTCAGCAGACACAGAATAATGGTGTTACATTGATTGTCCAAATTAAACGGTTCGCCTTTCACCGTAAGAATTGGCATGGAAACAGAGATTCTGTTGATCAAGCAAGCTTAATGCACTTAACTGGTAGGGCAAGCTTCCTTTGAAGGTTTTTTGTGTGAGTGAGAGATGTGATGTGTTTTGAGAATGTTATTTTTTAAATCTTCATATGCATTGTATTGCGTGAGTGCTCATTTCTATTACTTCTCTCTATGGTACATTTATTACAATCATCCTGTGTCCTCTTTTCTCCTGCCTTCTCCTTCCTCCACCCCACTCAGTGCTGATGGAACATATGAGGTCTCCTTCTACTCCAATGCCGTGATCTCCCACAATGGCGAGGTGAACTGGCTGCCGCCTGCCATCTACAAGTCAGCCTGCAAGATCGAGGTGCGCGACTTCCCATTCGACCAGCAGAACTGCACCCTCAAGTTCCGCTCCTGGACCTACGACCACACCGAGATCGACCTCATCCTGCTCAGCGACTTCGCCAGCCGCGACGACTTCAAGCCCAGCGGCGAGTGGGACATTGTCTCGCTGCCTGGGCGCAAGAATGAAGACCCCAATGACATCACCTACCTTGACATCACCTACGACTTCATCATCAAGAGGAAGCCACTGTTCTACACCATCAACCTGATTATTCCCTGCGTCTTGATCACCTCCCTGGCCATTCTGGTGTTCTACCTCCCGTCGGACTGCGGGGAGAAGATGACGCTGTGTATCTCAGTGTTGCTGGCCCTCACTGTGTTTTTACTCCTGATCTCTAAGATCGTGCCACCTACGTCCTTAGCAGTGCCTCTGATCGGGAAGTACCTGATGTTTACCATGGTGCTGGTCACCTTTTCAATCGTCACCAGCGTGTGCGTGCTCAACGTGCACCATCGCTCCCCCAGCACGCACACCATGCCGCCCTGGGTCAAACGCATCTTCCTGTATCGGCTTCCCTCCTTCCTGTTCATGCGCCGGCCCGGCAGATCCAACATCCGCGAGAGGTTCCGGAAAAAGCACCATCAGCGGTCATACTCGGACCTGAAACTCCGGGATGGGTCGCTGTCATCTGGCGCCGGGGGTTCCGGCAGCCCGGCGGGAGTGGTGGACTCCTCCTCGTCCTTCTATGTGAACGAGGAGTCGACCAAACGCTACAGTTGGAAGATCAACGACATGTCTGAGAACACAGAGTTCAGGAAGAGGATGACACTCAAGTGCAACATCGACATGGAGGAGGCGGTGGACGGAGTGCGATACATTGCTGAGAAGATGAAGAGCGAGGATGATGATGAAGGGGTGTGTATTGGACGTGTGTGTGTGTGTGTGTGTGTGTGTGTGTGTGTGTGTGTGCGTGCGTGCGTGCGTGCGTGCGTGCGTGCGTGCGTGCGTGCGTGCGTGCGTGCGTGCGTGCGTGCGTGCGTGCGTGCGTGCGTGCATGCGCGTGTGTGTGTTTGTTTAATAAGATGCCCATAAAACATTTAGTTGACACATTATTAGCTGGGGCTCTAGTTCTCATTTTGATGTTTGCGTTTCATTTATTAAAAAAGCAGTATATCCAGTGTATCCTACAAGTTACAATGCAATCTATAATCATGTCAAATAAGCATTCAAGAACAACTTGATAATGCATGTTCTCCTGGGCAGGCAGAATACATAAGATTACAAAGTATGCTTTTGTACTGTTGGAGAAATTATACATTTAAATATGTGTTGTTTGATAATGATTAGTATACAGAGTGATTGTACAGAGTTGTACTCAGCTTTGGAAGAGCAACTTTGATTTGTGCATTTGTCCAGGCACCCCATTAATCACGCTCTTGTGCATGTCTAAAAGCAGCTACGCCATCAACGAAGCCCAAAACACAGCCCACAGAGATTCACAGTGACCGCTCTCGCAGCGAATTCATCACAAACCATACACGCCATGCTTTCATTATCATATTTCAAGACAACAGTTGTCTTAGTCTATTAGTCTGCCACAGCAGTGTTTCACATACATAGTTTGAGATACTATAATCCCAGGACCCAGGCATAGAAGCGCATTGAGGGGCGGCAGTGGCTGTAGAGTATGTGACTGTGTGTGTGTGTGTGAGCCCGGGTTCCCAGTTCGAACCCGGGCTCCCCCAGAGTTAGTGTCGAAGTGTCCTTGAGCAAGACTCTGAACCCCTAATTCTCCCGATGTGCAGGTTGGTGCCTTGCATGGTTTCCTCCAGCATCGGTGTGTGATTGTGTATGTGAATGGGTGAATGTAATGCACAATCTCTGTAAACTGCCGCTATATAAATGCACCATTTAACATTTAGAAGACAGGAAGTAGAAAATGATGGCTTTTTCAATGCCATTAACATGTTATGTCACTGTCAGTATAGAGAATGAAAGTTAAAGGAGAATTCCATGCTAGAAAGCTTTCTTACCTTTATTTGTAGTTGTTACGTCCCCACCAAAGAGGTCCAGGTGTTATTTTGTGCAAAAGCGCATTATTGGCTATTTCCCCTACCATACGCCCTCAAAGAAATGCATTGAATTGCATTGAATTGAATGGGGATATGGGGTGTTATGCTAATTTGCTTATTTCCATCGCTCAAAAATCAACATTTTTTTGTATATATCCTCTCTTCATAATGTAAATAGTATCCTGAGCGGCACACTTTACTACTTACTTTGATGGAAATAAGCGAATTAGCACAAAACCCCAACCCCCATTAAGGGCTTATATTAGGGGAAATAGCCAATAATGCGCTTTTGCACAAAATAACACCTGGACCTCTTTGTTGGGGACGTAACAACTACAAATAAAGGTAAGAAAGCATATTTAATTCTGGTATATGAATGGGTTTTACATATAACATATGTTCTCTTTGTCACTAGATCATTGAGGACTGGAAATACGTGGCCATGGTGATCGATCGTCTGTTCCTATGGATCTTTGTGACGGTGTGTGTAGTCGGGACTCTTGGCCTATTCATGCAGCCCCTCTTCCAGAGTTACAACATCCCCATTATTGATGACACGGAGAAAAACTGAACACAGAAATCTGACCTTTGACCTGAACATCAAACTGCCCTTGACCGAAATGGACTTGAGCCCTCCACCCCCACCGCAAATAACAAGTTGACACACATATCTGGCAAGCATCACATTCTCACGATGTTACTCCTTTCCCTTGCATATGGCAGAGACAATAAAGCGTTATTCATAGTCTGGATTTTCGGTGGTGAGGTGAACACCGAACTACAACATGATGTCACGAGCCGCAGTGAAGAGCAAACCACCACCACCTCCCCATCCCTTCAATAATGGCCTCATCAATAATTTGCTGAGTCTAAAGATATGCAAACCCCACCCACACACTTCAACGAGGAGACAAATATATCCAAAATATATCCTACTCTATATTACAGGAGCCTTCATACACATGCCACGGATGTGTGCACAGTCACAACAGCTGAGCACCCCTCTTGTGTATCCTTGCCAAGCTTACGTTTTAAACATTTGCCTTTTCAGAGCGACAGCGAGAAGGGGTCATGTCTGTTGGACAGAAAAGACTAAAGCCAGCCTATTTCTGTATTAAACATAATTCAATATGTTATTTTCGTACGCTGAAGTATAAATTAGCTGTTTTGTTCTGCTGTGTGGACTCATCTGTGTTGTTGCAGCTCCTAGCTTAACTTGACAGACTGATCAAGGCAATAGCAGAAACTGCTGCTTTTTATGCTTGGCGATTAAGTGTGTGTGTGTGTGTGTGTGTGTGTGTGTGTGTGTGCGTGCGTGCGTGCGTGCGTGCGTGCGTGCGTGCGTGCGTGCGTGCGTGCGTGCGTGCGTGCGTGCGTGCGTGCAAGTAAATAAAGGTCTATTCATACTCCAGTTTTAGGTCATAAGGTGCCCACTGAAAACATGACATCACGCCGCGGTGGAAAGTGTTTCACCGCTAAGCCAAACACATCTCTTTTTACTAACCGGTCACCTGTAGTCCCAAAATGAACAAAATTAGGACTTAAGCCTGAGTTACACTTAATTCCCTGTTGTGCACCGAAAATAGAAAATCGGCTATTTTCAGTGTAGGATACGATTCGCAACCAAGTTTAAGGCTTGTTCACCATGCTTCTGTTACAAAGGTACAGTACACTGTTTTCATCCAAGCAGTGCTCATTTGCCATCCAGAAGAAACCAGCAGCAATATTGTACAGTATTTTATACACACAGGCGCCTACTGGAGCCTTCATACACATGCCACAGATGTGTGCACAGTCACAACAGCTGAGCACCCCTCTTGTGTATCCTTGCCAAGCTTACGTTTTAAACATTTGCGATAAGGGATAAGGGGTCATGTCTGTTGGACAGAAAAGACTAAAGCCAGCCTATTTCTGTATTAAACATAATTCATATTTCATCGTACAACCATGTCACTCGCCAAAAATAAGTGAGCGATATGTTATTTATGTTATCTGGCTCTGCACTATAATACCTATAGTTCATGTATATTTTGAGCGTTGCATCAAGTCAATTCTTATGAGGTTACTCCATGTCCAGTAATTATTTCTAAAAAGCAATTGTAACTTCTTGTCACTGTAATGATGCACTCCTCTGTCACGGCAACCAATGTTAGCCAAGGGAAAGTGTACTAGTGTACTAATCCTGCTATATTTATTTGTCTCATCTTATGTATTTTAGTTTATCTCAGTGGATGGAATGGGACATTGCTTTTTTCCGTTCCCACAGGTTATAACATTACATGTAACGTGTTGATTTCTTTTCTCCTGTCTGGACAGCTGCATTGTGGGTACGAAATTAAAGTTACTGTAAAAGACAAAACTGATGCTGATGTCTTCCTAAATAGTGTTTTAAAGCAATATCTGTAATAAATACTACATACGTTTATTTTGTCCTAATCTATAAAACTATAACAGATTGTACACAGTAACAACCATCAATGAAAACCATTACATGTCCACATGTCAACAACACAGAGCAGTTGGCATTTTGGACAGACGTTTATGGAGAGCATGACATTTGGGAACTATCTGGGGTTTGAGCAAAACATTATTCATTAGAATGTCTGCTCTCTGGGTACTGCGGCAGTGAGGAAACGGCAACGTTAACTTGTGTGGACACAACACATGCAAATGGACATAAGATATGACACAAACGTGTGCGCAGCACGCACGCACGCGCACACACACACACACACACACACACACACACACACACACACACACACACACACACACACACACACACACACACACACACACACACACACACACACACACACACACACACACACACACACACACACACACACACACACACACACACACACACACACGGCATGTGCACACATAGACATCAAAGAGCCCCTGCAACAGTCAACAGAATTGCCCCATATACGCTTGTGAACTTGAATGCAGCATATTATGTTGAAATCCATGCCATACGCAGCATCTCCATATCCATCCATCCATCTTCAACCGCTTATCCGTAGTCGGGTCGCGGGGGCAACAGCTCCACCAGAGAGCTCCAGACTTCCCTCTCCAGAGCAACATTAGCGACTTCCTCCTGGGGGATCCCGAGACGTTCCAAGGCCAGTGAGTCGATGTAATCCCTCCATCTACAATTCTACACCTTGGTCTGCCCCGGGGTCTCCTCCCAGTGGGACGTGCATCGAGGACCTCCCTAGGGAGACGCTCGAGAGGCATCCTAACCAGATGCCCGAACCACCTAAGCTGGCTCCTTTCCAGCTTACATGGCATCTCCATGTAAAGTTTTGATTATACTTAATCAAAACTTTGGCTGATCAAATCTAATCCATATGTTACATATCTGTAGTCAAATTCATAGTCAAATCTAGCCCAGAAACCAGACAAAAATGCAATTAAAAAAAAAGAGAAAAAGAACGTTTTTTTTGCTTACTGTTTGAAGAGCTTCTGCTAAATGCCTAAATTGTAAATTGTAATTGAAAATCCATAGTCAAATCCATAGTCAAATCCATAGTCAACTCCATAGTCAAATCATATCATATGTATATATATCATCAGACTGGGCGTTGTCAAGTTGTTGTTGTCATATAGTCAAGATACAAATCCATGCATAATCAAATCCATAGTCATGGTACAAATCCAAATCCATTGTAAAATCCATGACTATGGAATTGCCATTTGTGTAGGTGACCCTATACCAGGAGCCGAAGTTCCCGACAGCATCACTCTCAGGTTCATTGGAACACAGGCTTTGTTAGAGTACCCGTCAGTCTGTGTCCGTTTTATGCCCACATGAAGACCCCTGATGTTGTCAGTATATGATGATAAATTGTAGTATTTTCCGACAAGTGATGCTGCATCCAGCAAATATACTACTTTGTACCTGTACAGCGGTGACCATTGGGCACTGGCCTACGTGGAATTATGCAAGTTGGAAATGAATGCCCACCCAGTTATTACTTGCGCAAGCAGAGCGTGCAAGTAATGTTGTTTGTCCGGGGCTCCAATCCGTATGTCCCGTAGCTGCGTATGACGTAATGATTCATTTGTGCTTGATATGGCATTGGTTTCAGATTACATACATGTATACATATAGGGGCATTACCTTTAATCCACCAGACACTGAAACATATCATTATTACGTCACCATCGAGGGCCAGTTATACCCTGGCATTGGTACATAACTTCATCACGTCATATGCAGCTGCGGGACATACGCATCAAACGACCCAAGTAACCACAGTATACTGCTAATCAACTTACAAATTACACATATTTACATAGAGGCATTAATGGGTAGAATACGTATGCATACATGAAAAAAAAAAAAGAGAGAGATCTATAGATCACCTAAAACAAACCTTTCTACATTGAAGACATTTCTCAGAAACAGACATCTTCTATTATGATTCTAGGAGATTTAAATGATGACCTGTATAATGAAAAAGATGGAAGTATAAAGACCTTCATGTCCGGATTAGGCTTTAAACAATTAGTCACAAATCCAACTACAGATTACGGAAGTATTTTAGATCATGTATATTTTAACAAATATGAAAATACCATTACAAACATTGAAGTTAGAGACACTTATTACTCAGACCATGATTTAGTATTGATATCACTATAATCCAAAATTAAGTAAAATTAAAGCAAGATTATTGAAAGTTTAAAATAAATAATATTATACTATATACATGATAACATATATATTTTCAACTGATATACATTTTTTTTCATCTGATATCCATGTTTTATTTTTCTTTGAGAAACTAGTGGATCCTGGACACTTCTAAATCGATAGGACTGTATTTCTTTTATAGAAGCTTTTACCATACTTCAAAATACTATTTTTTTTACCTCGAATAACTAGGTACGTAGCACATAGCTAAACCTAATAATTCAATATTGAAACCGTTATTTCACAGAGAGGCTGAGATTTGAAAGTTCGTAGCGGTCGACAGTACTTGCACGCTCTGCTTGCGCACTAGTAGGCCATTTATGGCCTACTAGTGTGCAACACGCAAGTAGGCACTCGACAGAGTGCAGTTCTAGTTATCTCTGTCTCCCTTGTATGCCCATATATGTAGATTTCTGTATCTGTCTCTCTGTGTCCCTTTATTCCTATATGGAGCTCTGTGTCAGGCAGGGAGAGATTACACACACACACACACACGCACACGCACACGCACACACACACACACACACACACACACACACAGTCATAAAGTGACATAATCTTACAGCTTTGCTGACAAACATTGCAGTGTCTTAGAGCAGTCATTCCCAAACATTTTAGCTCACGCCCCAAAAGAGAAATTTGTCATTTGACCGGAACCCAAACTAGTGAAAATAGCAGATCTACAAGCTCACATTTCAGATCTGCACTCCACTGTGGAAAGTTTTAGAAACTCTTTTAAAATAATACTAATGACAACATTTAGGAAACACCAAAATGTATCCGCGACCCACAAATGGGTACCAACCCACTGGGAAACACTAGCTTAGAGACTACCGACCCACTGGGAAACACTGGCTTAGAGACTCGCTGATCGATCATGTTTCTTCGCTTTTTAAAAGATGCTATGAACTCTTTGCAGTCCGCACAAATATTTAATGAGCAATACCATCTCCATTTGTTTCCTGGACAAGTTGACAAGTGCATCAACCTGGATGACATGAGGGGTAGAGTGGGTGAAAGTGATACTGACATGATATATTGAACTGCACCTATTGACCATGTTACTGACTGACCATGATACTGACGTGATACTGGCCATGATACTGACATGATACTGACATGATACTGGCCATGATACTGGCAATGATACTGACATGATACTGGTCATGATACTGACATAATAATAACATGACTGACCAAGATACTGACATGATACTGACCATGATACTGACATGATACTGACATGATACTGACCACGATAATGACCATGATACTGGTCATGATACAGACCATGATACTATTTATCCCAGAAATATGATGCCTGACCTCTGCTGAAGCTTTTACAGCACTAGATTCTTGAACTGTGTGGTGGGGGTAAATCACCAACTCACCACATTATAGATTAGAAAATGAAGAAAGCACACAGGTTAATTTACTCTATATGGGTAGGCTAATAAGTGAGCTGCAGCTTTCACTGTCTTCAAATAAACAAATAAATGAAAACAGGACAGTATATCGATTTCTTCTTTGACATTGACATTTTGCTATCTTAACAAAAAGAAAACATACATAATAGCCAATGCATTAGTGTTCATCAAGTATTGGTGGAGAGTTGACGTTATAGAGGAGTGGTTCTTAAACGTTTTAGCTACAGATGCAAAAGAGACATGTCTCCCCGGGACCCAAACCAGTGAAAATAGCCTATCTACAGTACAAGCTCACAACACGTTGCATCGTGTCATTTTCACTACTTAATAAAGTTTTCTTTTTTGTATGAAATATATATATAGAAATATATATATAAGAAATATATATATAAAATAAAATGTTTGTAGCATTTTGGGGGGATGTTTTGGAAACAAAAAAAATTAAGGGGTATTTATTTGCGACCCCCCCCCCCCCCCCACAAAAACGTCCCACATATGGGTCCCGAGCCACTGTTTGGGTATTATAGAGACTCCAGGTCTGCTCAGGAAGCGTGACAAACGAAAGTGGAGCAGAAGAGGCTGAAAATGATGGAGAGGCCTATAGTGTGTATGATAGAGGGAAGAAGGGGTGATAATGGCTGCTCATAAAGCAGACACTCCAGACTGCTGCGGTTCCTCAAACCTGAGTGAATGGAGCCGATATCAAAATGCCATTTCACGCTGCAGACCTGCAGTCAGAGATCAATATGCATTTACTGTTCTCAGCGAGGCAGGGATGTGTGCCCACACACACACACAGGGATGTGTGCCCACACACACACATTGTTTCCTAATTTAGGGAATTTCTTTGATTTTTTTTTAATTTTGTGAATTTGTGAGGAACTTTTTAGAAACTCTTTTAAAGTAATACTAATTAATGCACCTGCACACATCCATTTGGCCACACACAAGTGAAATTTAAGACATTAAGACATTTCTTTTTATAGATTAAGAAATGAAGTCGACAGATAGAGAAACGGATAAAGATTATGGCTTCCCTTATTGACATTTTAATTGATTCCTGAAAAGAGGATGTTCAAGGTTCACACACACACACACACACACACACACACACACACACACACACACACACACACACACACACACACACACACACACACACACACACACACACACACACACACACACACACACACACACACACACAGATCCCCCCAACATTATCCTCTGTAGGACACTCCTTCAGGATTTATACCTGCCATTGTGGCCGTGCAGTCAATATTTATGAACTACAGCACTGCATTACTGGATGTGTGTCTGCTGTGCAGCTGAGGCCGTGGGCCATCAATCCCTCCCACTGAGTCCAGGAGCGAGCACAGGGCTGAGGCCAGACAGACAGACACAGGGCCTGGGCTTCAAATCACTGTGCACAGGAATTTAAACTAGGCCAGCCCCATATTATCACCTGCTGACACATGCCTTGAGGATGCAGGCTACTGCCAACTAGTGGTCACATCAGTCATTACAGGTACTCCAAATGAGTCTCAAGTGTGGTCAATTTCAATAGGTTTTTGCATTTGTAAAACACAAAACAAATGCGTAAGTCTGCACCATTATCACACTCACTTCAAGAAGTGAAAAGTTAAAATGTGGCTCACAGCGAGACCAAATAGGGTACTTGATACCTAAGAAGCTTACAGACCATCTCTCTTTATGATCATGACATGCACCCCCCCCCCCCCCCCACACACACACACACACATACACACACACACACACAAACACACACAGTAAGTCAGTCAGTCAGACTGACTGACTGACTGACTGACTGACTGACTGACTGACTGACTCACATAATGAGGGGAGAGAGAGAGAGAGAGAGAGAGAGAGAGAGAGAGAGAGAGAGAGAGAGAGAGGGGCTGTTGTGGAAAGAGCAGGGCACAGAGAGATGTCAGTTTAATTAGCTGTGTGTGCAGTGTACGCCTTAATGAATCAGATAACTGCGATTTAAGACGAGGAGCAACTTTAATTGGTTGCCAGCAGCAGCTGCAACAGGCCACAGTGTGACCAAACACTGGAGACTGGAGTGTTGAACAGAAAACAGGATGGAAACTGCATGTCCCTGGTGTGTAATGGGTCAGAGGGAACTAAAGTAGCAGGACATGCAGAGAAGATAAAAGCAGCCATCTGGGAGGAGAAAGACACAGAGATGAGAAGGGCAGTGGAGCAGTGCTGGACAGCAACCAGGTACTGTACATTTACTGTACAGTGGAGCAGTGCTGGACAGCAACCAGGTAGAGATGAGAAGGGCAGTGGAGCAGTGCTGGACAGCAACCAGGTAGAGATGAGAAGGGCAGTGGAGCAGTGCTGGACAGCAACCAGGTAGAGATGAGAAGGGCAGTGGAGCAGTGCTGGACAGCAACCAGGTACTGAAGGGCAGTGGAGCAGTGCTGGACAGCAACCAGGTACTGAAGGGCAGTGGAGCAGTGCTGGACAGCAACCAGGTACTGAAGGGCAGTGGAGCAGTGCTGGACAGCAACCAGGTACTGAAGGGCAGTGGAGCAGTGCTGGACAGCAACCAGGTACTGAAGGGCAGTGGAGCAGTGCTGGACAGCAACCAGGTACTGAAGGGCAGTGGAGCAGTGCTGGACAGCAACCAGGTACTGAAGGGCAGTGGAGCAGTGCTGGACAGCAACCAGGTACTGAAGGGCAGTGGAGCAGTGCTGGACAGCAACCAGGTAGAGATGAGAAGGGCAGTGGAGCAGTGCTGGACAGCAACCAGGTAGAGATGAGAAGGGCAGTGGAGCAGTGCTGGACAGCAACCAGGTACTGAAGGGCAGTGGAGCAGTGCTGGACAGCAACCAGGTACTGAAGGGCAGTGGAGCAGTGCTGGACAGCAACCAGGTACTGAAGGGCAGTGGAGCAGTGCTGGACAGCAACCAGGTACTGAAGGGCAGTGGAGCAGTGCTGGACAGCAACCAGGTACTGAAGGGCAGTGGAGCAGTGCTGGACAGCAACCAGGTACTGAAGGGCAGTGGAGCAGTGCTGGACAGCAACCAGGTACTGAAGGGCAGTGGAGCAGTGCTGGACAGCAACCAGGTAGAGATGAGAAGGGCAGTGGACCAGTGCTGGACAGCAACCAGGTAGAGATGAGAAGGGCAGTGGAGCAGTGCTGGACAGCAACCAGGTACTGTACAGTGGAGCAGTGCTGGACAGCAACCAGGTACTGTACATTTACTTGAGTAATGAACTTCACCACTTTTCAACGTATCTAATTGGTCCTCACTAATTTATTCTTTTTTATCGTGAGAACGATGGCTTCCATTATCGCAATGCAACTTTTCAAGGATAGAAAGCCTGCAGTTTCTATTAGCTTGGATTCCCCATTGATGATGATGGGTGGGTTTCTGAACTGCCCACAGCCCTCCCATGAGACACAAAAGAATTGTGGCATTTTATCATGAACATTAGTGAGGACCGATTATATGAAGGTAGGTTGAAAAGTGGTCCTTTAAGTAAATTGAATAGGCCTATCTGACACAAATTTTGTACAGTTGATATGAATACACTGATATTAGAAAGAAGATCTACTTTGTTTCTCTTTTCAAATGCACTTTTAAATACTCAAGTACAAATTTGACAGAGCAACTTTGTACTGTATTTGAGAAGATTAGTACTAGGTTGAGTACTTTTTACATCACTGGTGTGGGGGAGAGTGACTGGGAGGGTGTGTTTGTGGTGGAGGTGTCAGGTGTGGGTCAGGTGGGCAATCCACAGGGGAGAGAGTAGAGTGCGCTCTGCCCTTGGGAGAGAATGGCAGAGCATTTAGGCGTGCCGATGGAGAGTGAAAAAGGGAAGATAAGCTGAAGTGTTTGGATAATATTGAACAAGGAAATGTGGAGCTGCCCTATAGGGACAGAATGAGATAGTGGATTGATTGCTTACTATTGTTGCATTTAAGTGCAATTGAGTTTCAGTCTATATACAGTATAAAAGTGCCTTGACTAGTTGATTGGGGGCTGAGGTGACCAGGCTGGACCCTGATGTTTCAGCTTTTTAGAGGCCTCTCAACCTGTGATTAACATTTGGGGTTGATCGGAAGCCGCGTTAAAGACTTTTGGCATTTAAAATATAGGACCGTCCTGCAAACTTTAGGCAATCATAACCAACTGGAATAGAAAAAACAAAAAAGAATTATACATGGTGAATGAGATAACATATGTCAACATTATGGGCCCTATTTTGCGTGTCTTAAGTACCAGGTCTTATGACTTAACTTAAGACCTGGGGGCGTGGTCAATGCTGTTTGGCCACTCAGAATAGCCAAATGGCATTGATCACGCCTCCAGGTCTTAAGTTAAGTAATAAGACCTGGTACTTAAGACACGCATAATAGGGCCCTATGTCTGTAGTAGGTACACAACAGAACAGACAATGTGTACCTACTGTATTTAAGTGAGAAAATGTTCATGAGTAGTACCAAAATAGAGTGTTTTGAAGAAATTTGTAAATATTTTAATTTGGTGAAGTTGAAAACCAGGACAATTTTGTAGTGAATGATGAAAACCAGGACGTTTTAGTCTTATAGTTATTTGGCGGTACTCAGGACACTGAAACTGGGACAGTCCCGGACAAACTGGGACATCTATCAGTTGTATTTGTGTTCAATGGCTTTTAGTAGCTTAGGTAGCCTAAGCTTTTTGTAGCTTAGGTGGTAACATTGTCCAACTGATGATTATTTCCTCAGGCGAGGCCAAGGTTTCATTTGGGACTTTTGGTCCCGTTGGAGTTATTTCCTGTTTTAAGCTATGGTTGTCATGGTGTCATAATGCTGTACACAAATATGCTTTTTCAGGTTAGAATTTATGAGGAATGTACCTGCTCACCTATAGGTTCCCACTGTCATTTAGTTAAATGAATACGAAACACGTATGATGATGTCCAATATTAATATTTCTGAAGATAAGAGCCCCTCTGGTTCAGCCAAAACCTTTATACTCACAGACAAATGGGCCACACAAAAACCTCAACATCCAGAGCATCACTCTTGTATCACTTAACTTATAAGAGCAAAAGATTTGTCCTAGAAAGACCTAGACCTAGAAAATGCCACAGTCAAGTCACAGTCAACAACAAGAAATAAAAACAAGGTCACATAATTATATTGACCTCAACAGTACTTCTGTGGCAAGAAATGCCCTCAAATGCTTTATTTTAACATCAGTTCAGAGCCAAATAAGTGTGTGACATGTGTGAAATCCTCTTGAACATCATGCTCTTTCACATCTCTCCCAGTGCCGCTGGGAATGGACACACTACTGGGGGAGAGAGAGAGAGAGAGAGAGAGAGAGAGAGAGAGAGAGAGAGAGAGAGAGAGAGAGAGAGAGAGAGAGAGAGAGGAGAGAAGCAGGAAGAGATAAGAGGGGTGAGATGAAGAGGGACGGATGGGGCTGAGGAGGGTGGAAATGGAAGAAAGTCTGGGGGTGGGTGAGAAAGTGAAATTGCATGACACCATTGGAGGGAAAAATTGTACGGGGGAGGGGAGTGTGTGGGGCGTGGGGGCAGTACTATAAGTGAATTTTCCGGAAATAGATGCTCACTGCCTCTGTCACATTAGAACACATCAGGCAGACATATTTGCCTTCCCGCTTCTCTCTCTCTCTCTCTCTCTCTCTCATAGCATAGTTTATACTGAGGCCTCTTCTTAACATCTCATGGAGTGAGTGAAAGGGTGGGGTGTTGCTGATGTTATTATCTGTGTATATCCTTCACTGTGTCTATACTTCCGTCTCTTTCTCTCACCGTCATTTGTGTGTGTGTGTGTGTGTGTGTGTGTGTGTGTGTGTGTGTGTGTGTGTGTGTGTGTGTGTGTGTGTGTGAGGTTTGTCATCAGAAAAGTCAGAGATGTGTCCTTGCAGGTCTTTGGCTGCAGAACAAAACTAATTGCACTTAAGACAGAGCGAGGAGTCGAACCTCAGTCCCCTAAGACCCCAACTTAACCGTTAATGTGCTGAATGTTCAAGTAGTGTGTGTGTGTGTGTGTGTGTGTGTGTGTGTGTGTGTGTGTGTGTGTGTGTGTGTGTGTGCACACGTGCGCGTGCATGCGTGTGTGTGTGTGCGTGCGTGTCCGTGTTGCATCATGTACAGTATTGCTCTCACATTGCAACAGTTGACGCTGATTCTTTGTTATTTATTTTGTTTGATGTGCTGCATGCAGCATATCAAACGTATGTTGTATGTTGCTTGCACACTCCTTGTAATATATAGCACACTACTTTGAACACTATGAAAGTATATACCTTAATGATGTAGCTTAAACATTTAAAAAATCACACTTGTGTGAAGTGAGGGGCGCTCTTATCATCATACATTATCACATTCCGGCCAATCATAATTGGCGTCCTCATTTCTACGTCCTCACTTTTTGAGGGGCACTAGCCCCTCCTATATTCAGCTATTAGTGTAGATGTTCGTCTTACACAAACATAAAATTCCCATTGACAATGAATGGAGAATTTACGTCATATGTGTCTGAGCAAATGATGATGATGTACGATGATAAGAGCGCCCCTCACTTCACACGGGTGTGAATTTCCATCCTCAATTCCGTGCTCAGCCAATCAAATCATCACCATGGGGTTAACACGCATGCACAGTGTGTGCATTGCACACACAAAGCTGGGCATAGGAGGGGTTAGCACGGTGCCCCTCAAAAATAAGGACAGGACAGTGGCCACTGGAGGACAGGGGTGTGGGTCAAGACTTTAGTGCGGGTGCAGATCTTTGTAACTTCCCTCACTCTCTTGTGTGTCAAGTCCCTCGTTGGAATAATATCTAAGTGCTGCACACGCGTGTAAAGTCATGATTCATAAAAGCAGATTTAGTAGTCTATTCCGTCCATGCCCAATAAG
Source organism: Electrona antarctica (assembly GCF_951216825.1). Taxonomy (NCBI): domain Eukaryota; kingdom Metazoa; phylum Chordata; class Actinopteri; order Myctophiformes; family Myctophidae; genus Electrona; species Electrona antarctica. The sequence goes on along the minus strand of NC_136806.1, from coordinate 24,505,908 downwards.
CAGATTAAGGAAAAGGATGCATGTCAGATGGGGTTCAGACTCAACAAAGGCTGCTGGAGAGCTTAAACACACACACACACACACACACACACACACACACACACACACACACACACACACACACACACACACACACACACACACACACACACACACACACACACACACACACACACACACACACACACACACACACACACACACACACACACACACACACACACACACACACACACACACACACACACACACACACACACACACACACACACACACACACACACACACACACTAGCATGATAGTCTATAATATTTGAACAAAAATCAACTAAAAGTATATATTTCTGGTCTTTTTGTATGAGACAGATGATGTCAGAGTGTAAACTCATTGCTGGAACAGCAACTCGGCTATACAATGATTCCAATGGGACAAAAATAAAATGAATATCTGACATTTCAGAAAAAGTTAATTCATGCAATGTACAATACACTGCACAAACACTGTCTCAGTTTAGACATTTGAAATTAATTTGGGAACATATAAAACGAATTTAGCTGAGATGAGGATGTAATGAACTAAAGCTGAGCACTGTGTACACAGTGCATTACTGCTGGTGATAGGATGCATTACTGTAATAGCCAACTATAGTGCTGAAGAGAGCAGATTCTACAGCCTTCACTTTAATAGAGCAGCTAATGCTAAGCCGCCTGATCATTGTTATGCATATGAAATCAATTAAGTGACTAAGTAGGTCATTTACAGCTCAGCAGTACAAAGAATGACATACTATTATTGAATATATGCACATGCGTGCACATGTGCGTAACATAAAATAAGAATGGGGCAATATAAATTGTGATGCAGGCTAGGCCTATATTGTGCATTCATAATTAATAAAATTGTAATACCCCAGTTTGTGTAGTAGACATGTTTGATTGATTGATTGATTGAAAATTGTATTTTCAATCAATCAATCAAGGAAAGTATCAAGGAAAGTATAGCCTACAGGTCAATACAAAATCTGCTAAGAGGATAAAACCAGAAAAAGCACTAAGACTTGTTTACATAAGGGTTCTCCATTTTCAATTCATCAAAACATGCATTTAAAGACATGGAAATAGGCCTATACACTTCTATGCAAAAATAAATACACGGTTGAAAAAAGTGAAAACGTGTAGGCTAGCATAGAAATATATGGGGGGGACTTTAAGTAGGCTATAATACAAGGAGCTAATTGCTTTAGTTATTATTAGTTTTCATAACTTTATTCAGTGAAAAGGTCAAAGTCAAGTTTATTCAAATTTCATGTTACAGAAGGTTCAAATAAAATGCTCTAAAAACACATGCAGTAGGCCTAAACATAGAACAGACATACATACATAGCCACAAGATCCAGATAAGTTAACAACAATAAAGTGCAAATGTAGGCAGCTTTCAAAAGTTCACTAGGACAGACTGCGACAGTTTTTACCCCTAAATGAGTCAAACACTGACTCGGGTCGTGATGTTTGGCTTGTTGTGGTGGGGGCGGGACATGTTCAAGTTGTCCAACCGAGTCCAACCTTTCCACAAGCGAGGAGAGCGCTGCAAAATGTTCCGCTGAAATTCAGCCTCGAGACAGACGTCGTCCGGCAGTAATTAAACCTTAACGCATTGATCATCTTTTTTTTTTATCAACAAGGAGCAATCGCCAAGTGCCGCAGCCGATGTATCGATGACTCTCGGCGGTAAACTCGGCATCCTCTTGCTGGTTCTCCTCACAGCGCAAGGTAAGACAACATCCAAATAAGATACAGTGCGCCTGTAGTGCATGTAGGCTATCCTACCTACCGCGGCGCGGAGTTAAGATCGGAGCGCATTGTCAGAGTGTCAGAGTGAATGCGCTGGGCTAAAAGTAGAACTAAAGGCTTTAGTTCTGACATCCTTTGGGGTGAAATTCATATTAAATAACTTTAAATTGAAAATTAAGCTTTCTCTCTCTGTCTCTGTTTGTGCGCACTGCAGCGCACTTGACTTGTGCCATTTTCATTTTGCTCTCCAACCCCAGGAAAGAACTTTGGACAATTGCTATTGCCGTTGATGGAATAATAAACATTGAATTCATTCTGCAGATTAAATCTGCACCATAACATTTCCTATATACGCAATTTTGTTATTATTTGAGGATAACCTATGACTTGTTGTGAGAGAGCCCATGTCTGACCTGGATCTTGAATTATTTATTAAAACGAGATGTTTTCACGTGCGCACGGACAACACGGTGCGCGGATGCTGTGGAGTGTGTGGAACCTCACGGTTTCCTTACCCAAGCACTACTGAGATAATTATGATCAGACAGTGCAGTGCCCCTGGCATGATGTCAGATTATAGTTATGATCCCGATGTGTGCGACATAATGTAGGCATATAGTTTTCCCCAGAAGCTTTACATTAGGCTATATATACTCGTTGACTGTCAGTGCTGATTCAATCATGGGCGAATGAGTCCAGATGTTCAAAGCTATAGGTTATGAGGTCTGGGTTAGAAAAGTTACAATGCTACACATAAAGCCATAACAAAACTTGTGGCTGCCATTTTAACATAGCCTGTACAAACTCAATGATAATGACATTTAGTCTGACATGTGCTTTTGTGCTTTAGATCAGTGGTTACCAATCTGCGGGTCGGGACCCCCAAGGGGGCCCCCAGATGATTACCAATCTGGGGGTCGGGACCCCCAAGGGGGCCCCCAGATGATTTGCTTAATGTGCAACATTGTTTTCCTCACTCGACAGTAAACAAACAAACCGCATACGTGTATACAGGACATCTGCACATTTCTAAAGTGACAATTATTGAAGTCATGTCTATCTGTGGAAGGTCAAAGTGCTTGTCAGGGTGGGGTGTTCCCAGTTCAAATCTGATTATTTTGGCCTTTGGGGGGACGCGGGCCTGAAACGTTTTGGAACCCTTACTTTAGACCACTGTTCTATGCTCTACTTTGTTCTGTGGTCCATGTTTCTCGCCTGTTGACTGTTTTCAAGACTCCCCTTTTGATATTGTGTTTGTTTCATGTTAAGGCCCCAAGACTCATGTGTACACCAAGCACAGCACTTTTTGAAGTGGGGCTCTTGTGAGGCTCCCAAGGGGTAGAGGAGAGAGATAATATAAAGATTAGTTAAATTCTTTGAAGCAAAAGTGTAGTGAATTATGTTTTGATCCAAAGTTTCATAATTATCTACTGCTGGCTCGGTATATCAACAGTATAGGCCCTACTTGAATACTTTCTGAGATGGGGGTCCCAACCCAACCATTATAGCTGTAGGTTCTCTGCAAGAATAAAAACAGTATGAGACATATAGTCTGCTTCTACAACCATCTTGCTCCCACCCGCTCCGGCCACTGTCAGTCATGCTCTTTAGATAAAATGATTTGCCTCAGTCGACTGCTTTGTTGTGTTGCCCTCGAACTGAGTTAAACTTATCAAAGGGAGACGAGGAAATGGTGCTGTAAGAGGATGACTTATACCTGAACCGGATTTGGGCCCCATAGAGAAAGAGAGACAGACAGAGAGAGAGAGAGAGAGAGAGAGAGAGAGAGAGAGAGAGAGAGAGAGAGGGAAGAGTAATTTCCTCAGTTTTCAGTTTTATCGAGGTATTATAATATACAGTGATATTTAACTTGGCTGCAACAATAGAAATGAGGCACTGTTTCTGCACCACTGGCATCTGTTCACTGACCTCCACCTCTGAATCCCTTACAGTGTGTGTGGGCTTTTGTATGGTGCTGAACAGAGGGCTGTGTATTCAGATAAGTGTTAGAGACACAGAGGCGCAACACGCACAGCCACACACACTCTCCCAGTGGGGGGAACGATTAGTGGGCTATAGAAGGTATTGTCTCGTACCATCCAGGGCTGGACGATCTGTCCTTATTACAGAGGAATCGCTGATCCTGCATTCTTTGGGATTGGGGTATATTTTTAGTCGAACTGAGAGCTGCTGGATGGCAGAGTTTTGAGGATGTACTGTGCTTAAATTGAGATGTTGTCTGTGCCGAGGCATGCTGGAATAAAGTGTCGACCACAAACTGCAGTGTCCCCATGTTTGATTTGGGCCTGAGACTGCCTGGGTTGGGCTGTTGTTCACCCTCTCTGCCATCATCAGCATCTTTCTCTGTGCGCTCTGTAAAATAAAGCAAAAATAATAAGAAAATAAAATAGAAACAAATAGATAATTAGAAACCAATGGAGGTGGCACAATGGGAAGAAATACATGTGGTTTATATGGTTTATCTAAAAAGAAAATCTATCAAATGTTATTTGTGTATTAACATGTATTTGTTTACTTAAGTTTACTTTACTAGAAGTTAAATGTTCTCAAATAGAAACTATAATAAAATAAAATTGATTGAGATTTATTTATTTATTTATTTTCCTCCAAAATATCATTGGTAATTGGTGGGTTTGGACTCTCATCAAACGGCTCACTGGTAACTAACATTAAGTTTATATGAGGCCTTTCCCTTTTTGCTGGTCAGAATAGACCATTGGTTTCATGTGTTAAGGGGTTGACGGTGGTAACTAACTGGTAACTCACTGGTACTGGTAACTAACTGGTAACTCACTGGTAACTAACATTAAGTTTATACGAGACCTTTCCCTTTTTGCTGGTCAGAATAGACCATTGGTTTCATGTGTTAAGGGGTTGGCAGTGCTGGGTGGCACAATGCAGGCTGCATTCTGCCTTAACCTCTGTAATATAAAGAGTAAAACTGCCTAATGCCTTGTTATGTCTGGTAATGGTAATACTTAAAGTAAAAGTAATGTAGTCAAAGAAAGTAGCTTCAAAATGAACATACAATACTGTATGTTTACAGTATATTCAATACATAACTAGTAACTACAGCAATAAAAACAATACGTGTATTCACTCCGATCTAGTCATTTGTAGTGAAAACCTGCAGCCAATTTAAATCTGTGGCAGAACATCACTATAGTGATATGATTTATCCATCATCTCCCTTCCGCTCACACCCTCATATCCTCATCCCCTTCATTGGCAGGTATCTCAGGTTTAGTTGTTCAATAGACAATGCTTTCTTTGATGTTTGCATAATGACTATGCCCCCCTTACGTGGTCTCTTGCTACACCTGACAGTGTGCAAACAGCAGACTTTGAAGGCTATTATCCCCTTGACACCATACACAAAGCAGACGCTGATGGCTATTATCCCCCTTGCCTTTACAGTCACTACCTCTTCTCCTTTTGATCCAATGAAGGCTTTTACTAAAGTGCAATGCAGCTCAGCCTTATGAGTTAAAATTAGGAACAGTCATCAAAATCATACAATCTCAGCATTCAATGCCAGTCCCCCATGTACTGTACCTATCTTTCATTAGTACGTACAGGAGTGTTAGCCATACAAGCTATTCTCTGATCTTGAAGAAGGCCGGCGGACTGTCAAAACATTATTATCAAATACAGAAAAATACACATGGAGTTGTTTTCTGCATCCTTTTTTCTCTCATCTGTCTTGCATGCAACTCTCTTATACAATGCTATAGCTCTGCAGTGGCCAGTACAAACAATCTCTCTGATATTGAAAACTAGAACTGGATATAGAGTATCACCCAGGCATTTATTGTTGCCCGAGGGCATCCAACCGAGGGCCCGCGTATGGCATGACTGATGTAGCCGCCTACCCGGGCCCGTATTGTTTGTTCATCACATACCTGAATGAATTAATTGAAAATGGTGGTCCCTATGGTGGACCCTATTGTAAATAAGCTTTATGGTGTCGTCCATATTGTGTCGACCATATTGTATTGAGTTGTGCTTTCGTTTGAAATATACCTATTCTGTATACTGTTAATAAATACTTCAATCAATCAATCAAACCCCGTTTACCAGGTTGACAGATCTTTCAGTAGCAGTGCGTGTGCGGTTGTTGAACTAGTAGAAGCAGAGTGACCAAGTAATGTGTGGCAAAAAACACCTGGCAACCATTCCTAGTGGATCGTTAGAGCCTCTTGTAAACAACAACAACTATGCTGGCTGATTTGTACACTTCGTAACAAGTTCTATGGTGCGTCTCCAATGGGAATTGCAACTTTAAAATAGATTTCTCCAAATTTAGACTAGAGAAGTCCCGATACTGTATCGGTATCGGAAAAGTATCGGTATCGGCCCTTATTTGTCATATCGGGTCATATCGGTATCGGCGAATATGCCAGTCTAACCACCGATTCGACACAGGAGTAAGGGGTTGACACTATGGAAGGTAAATAAAATGTTGGGGCATGTGGAGTTTGCTCGAGTTGCCAGAACTGCAAGTGCACATTTGAGTGAGGAGTCTGCTATAAACACAACACAATATATATAGCTATATAGCTATAAACGCAACACGAGATCTCAACACTGGTATCGGTTTCGGTATTGGTATCGGTATCGACTAACACAGAAATTGTGGCATCGGGATTGGATCGGGAACGAAAAAAGTGTATCGGGACATCCCTAATTTAGACATTTGCACTATACTGCGGGTATCCCAGGGGGTTTTATGGGGTGGGGAAAAAAATGACTATTTAGTAGAACCTTTTTCCATATTTGACACACATATTTGCTATGACAGCTGAGGTCAAGAGCTTTCTTTAACAGCAGGTCCTGCTGCAGCCCCTGATAAACCTTCAAACATGCACAGCGTTCAAGGTTCAGAAATCAATATTTCAAAGACGTATAATCTTCAGACTGTCCTGATCTCATGACCTTGCCAACAATGTATTTGGCTCTATCAAAATGTAAACTTTGTGGACACGCCTATGCCCAGCCAAGCATTCTGAAAACGTACAGTACAACCTGTTCAGCCGATGTACTATGAATCGCTGTAATTCCTTTTCATTGAATGGGGTGTTTCATATATAGTAGATCGGGTGACCTGTTACAACCTGTTCCGAAATGGACCAGTAGCTGCAGTGCTACCTGATCCGGATAAGGATAAATGTTTTAAAAGATTTTTTTTTAAACAAAAACCCCTGAAACGACCTGGAGGACAATCAGACCCATGTGACTGATTTGACTCATTTTAAAACCAAAGATTAAAGTATGAACATACACACAGTTTGCACACATGTGTTGCTGTACAATATTTACACAACACCCCCAACACCCCTATACAGTACTTATATTATCAGATGGTCACACACACACACACACACACACACACACACACACACACACACACACACACACACACACACACACACACACACACACACACACACACACACACACACACACACACACACACACACACACACACACACACACACACACACACACACACACACACACACACACACGGTCAAACATTATTATCAAATTAAGAAAAATACAAATGGAGTTAGACTATTTTCACACTATTTTCTGCGTCCTTTTTTTCTCTTGCATGCTCTGCAGTGGCCAATACAAACAATCTCTCTGATATTGAAAACTAGAACTGGATATAGATGGATTTGTTGATGCCTGAGGTCATCCAACCGAGGACCCGCGTATGGCAAGGACTGATGTAGCCGCACACACGCACGCGCACACGCGCGTGCGTGCGCGCACACGCACGCACACACACACACACACACACACACACACTATAAAGCCAGCAATTTATTCTTTGAGGGTAATTACTGTATAGCTACTTCTGAGTGTCTGACATGCATTTCCAAAGCCTCCAGGCCCATATCACATCAAGCTTGATCAAAGGCCCCCCTGGTGTGGGGCCACAAGTCTCTCTGGAGCTTTAGGCTCCAATAAACACCATGGATACTAGAGACAGACTTCACTCATTGTTGCTTTTGAAAGACTTGTCACTGTATCCTGTCACTGTCAGAGACGCAGACAGATCTTTAAAGTGTAATGAGAAGATTTACTCTGTGTGCCACAAAGTACAGTTTCTTATAGAAAATTCCAGGCTGCAACCCGGTGAAAGGGCAAAGGTTACAAATAACTTTAACCTTTAAATTAAGTACACTCAAGATCTTCAGAAAGAAGAAAAAGGAGTATGGGGAATGACTGCTGGCACATTAACAAAAAATTGTTCTTGGATTACACACACACACACACACACACACACACACACACACACACACACACACACACACACACACACACACACACACACACACACACACACACACACACACACACACACACACACACACACACACACACACACACACACACACACACACACACACACACACAGTGAACAAAAGGTCCAATTAATTGACTGATTATAATTGCCCTTGTTCCCCCTCACCCAATCAGAGGCTTAAGTGTGGTTCTGTGACTGCATTGACCCAGGGAAACTTACAGTTTGTAAGGCAGGTTGCAAAGAGCTGAAATAAATTACAGCAGAGGTCCCAAGAGTAAGGACTTTTAATTTAAGCCTAAAGTCTCACTCTCAACTCGAGACAACGACCTCGGGAAACGTCTGGAAAGTTTTGTGTTAGCTGCTGTTAAGACACTGTTTGAGTGACGCTAGCCCCTCCCATGCAAGGCTTTTGGAAATTACATCATATGGCAGCCAAGTCTATGGGATTTTTAATGTTTATTTAGAGCATTTATGACGTAAATCGTTTGAAGTCTATGGACTTTGAGGATATTACAATGTTTGTTTAGAGCACATTATAGAGAGCACTTTAGAGCCAGCCAAGTCTATGGACTTTAATGTTTGTTTAGAGCACTAATAACGCAAATCATTTGCCAGAGCCAAGTCTATGGATTTAATGTTTGTTTAGGGCACTAAATGATGATGTAAGACATCATGTGGCCGATATAAATACAATAGGCGCCCTTCACTTCACACAAGTGTTATATAACTTATAATACATATATCTGATTCCGGTTTCTGTCACAGAGAATTTACTTCTGCACTGCACATTAGTCTCTTGAAAGTTTCTACCTTTGAGAAGGACAATATGTGGGCAACAGAATCACAGGGTACTCTGAATTGGTGTGTGTTTGTGTGTGTGTGTGTGTGTGTGTGTGCATGCGTGCGTGTGTGCGTGCGTGCGTGCAACCGTGCATGCAACCGTGTGTGCAACCGTGCATGTATGCCAGATGTTGTGATTATGTAACTGCCAATACTGAGTGTGCAGGTGATTGGATTTTGAGGGGGGTTCCTTTTTTATTATTATTATTTTCACTTTGTAGCCTGCCAGTGTCACATGAGCAGTGTTTGTCTCCTTCACAGTAATATAGGTGAGGATAAACAAATCGTCAGTATGCTTCTCTATTATACTTTACTTATGCCAAGGAATGAGCTGTTAACCACTTATATAAGACATTGACCGGGGTCCCCCAAGACTATATAATTGGCCCCTTATTTTTTCCCCTCTACACCAAACCTCTTTACTGAAAATAGCTGATCTACGTGTTGAGATTGTAGATCTGCTACATGTTTTTACAGGGGTGTTGAGACCCAGTGTTGACTCGGCTGACAGGGAAACTGAGCACACTGGGTCTCAACAGTTACACGCAAACAAGGATAGGAGGGTTGCGTGCTCAGTCCACTCCTGTTCACCATGCTGACTCATGACTGTTGCATCTGCCAGGTCCAGCACCATGTCTGCCATTGACAAAGAGTTCCTATAAGAACAGCAGTTAGCTCTACTGCGGACACAGTTGCTTCTCATTGGAGCCGTATAATGGGTGACTGAGGGGCTAGAGATTTGTTTAAAATAATATAAGATAAACCTTTACTGATCCCGCAGGGACATTCAGGCGTCATTGCAGCAACAGCAATAGGCTGGAAACACAGGAGTGGTGCCAGTGGTCAAAGTAAAGTAAAAAAAAAAAAAAAAAAAGGCCAACATAAAAACGTTCACTAGTAGTAGTTAACCCACCTTTAATAAACCAATACTTACTGACTGTACTGTACATCACTGTTTGGTATGGGAACTGCAAAGCCGCTGACTGCAAGACAGTCCCTGCAGAGGCTAGTGAGAGCAGCAGAAAATATTCTAGGAGTCTCTCTATCTGACATACTGTATGCAGACCGCTATTTCCAAAAGGCCACCAACATGACTGACCGGTCCCACCCTCCCACGTCCACCGCACTCTGGTAGGAGGTTTAAGAGCATCCGGGCAGGCAAGCTGCACTAGTAGATTCCCTCAAGACGTCAGAAGACTGAAGACTCTCCAAATTCTGCACTAATTGACCATAATTACACCAATAGAGACACAACTATACACGAACAGCCATGGATTCACAACTTGGCAGCAGATTTAGATAATAAAAGACTAATAGAGCACCGAAGTCCTGATGTCACTGCCCTCTACTATCACTAGAGGGCGCCAGTCCCATGGTTCGTGTATTTTTTTTACAAGCATTATAATCTCCATAGGGGGATTTTAGATCGCCTCATATAAGAACTGTGTTTGAAAAATAAACTGATCACCCCGGCCTTTTCACTCATATGGATATGAAGCATCGACTGAAGGTGGAAATGTACAAATATACCCAAATAGTAACAAAATAAGCGTTAGAAACGAGCCAAACAACCCAGAGACTACATTTCCGGGTAGGCTGCTTCTGCCCGCAGCCCGTCGCACAACAGAAACTGAACGTTAATTACGTTTATTTTTATTTTTATTTTATTGATATATAATGTATCGTGGTTAGTACGAGTCGAGTCACCACCAGCTGAGCTTACGTCAACGAGGAATCTTAGGAACGCAATATGTTGACAGCTGGGCGTGACGTATATGCTCAGCGACATTGCATTCATATGTAGTTTCAAGGCTTTTGCGGTCACATTAATTCCATTTTCTCTAGAAACTGGCTGTATCAAATATGAATGGACATCATTAACGACGCACAGCCACTCCCCTGACAGAAACGCCGGGGTGGTCGCTTTATTTTTCAAACACAGTTCTTATATGAAGCGACATAAAATCGCCCTATGGAGATTTCAATACAAATAAAAAAATACACGAACCTGTGTGTTGGTGCCCTCTACTGAAAGTGACGTCAGACTACGGTGCTCTATTATGAAATGATGAAAGTCTGCACTCGAATAAAGCTATACTAAACTCGCATAAACTGATAAATAATAAAAAACACCAACAGCCCCATTGAGAAACACTATCCTAAATTCCAAATTCATTCTCCGTACAGTCCGTAGTAGGACAGTGTTGCTTGTCAACATACAGATCTTACAGCCAACAATGCGTCACATCACAAAGTGAGCTAATCCTAATTCTGTTTCGTGTTGAGTCTGTTGGGACACTGGCAACAAAAAAATTAGGACAGATTACCAGTGTTTCTAGAGCTACAATATGTAGGCTCTGGGGTTTTAAAATTCAGGCCTGTCCTTTGGGAGACTGAGTTCACTCAGCCTAAAGAAACAGGGGAAAGAGAAGAGAAAGGACAAGCTGACACGCCTGAGAGACAAGACAAAAATATATTATTTTGTTGAGCGACACTTGTTGAAAGGGTTTATCAGAACTTTGTCCTTTGTGGTTCCCGAAGCTACACAACCCTTGACGTCCTACAATTGTTGAAAGGTCAAAATGACCTTTAAGCAAATTAAATTAGATGAAGAATGAAATAAAGAGTCAGTGTGAGTAGAGGGATGTAAGAGACAAAGCGAAGGAGATGGAGAGACTAAGAGAAAGAGAAGTATTTTTTGTTCCAGTTGTGCGTGTCTCTGCGTGCTTTCCCAAGTGATTGAAACATCTTCTGCTTGGATAGGCATGTAGCACCAGAGTTACTAGTGGCAGCCTTCCACAAAATGATCAACACACACACATGCACGCGAGCACACACACACACACACACACACACACACACACACACACACACACACACACACACACACACACACACACACACACACACACACACACACACACACACACACACACACACACACACACACACACACACACACACACACACACACACACACACACACACACACACACACACACACACACACACACACACACACACACACACCACATTCTTCTCTAGCTGTAAGTGTCTTGTGCTTGGAGATTTGCTAAAAGCTTTCAAGCTTTCACTTTTCTGGAGGGGGTAGAAACGGAGTCACGCACCACAGGAAGGAGTACTACATGCTGGCTTTGTGAAAGATGACCTTGACCTTTCAACAATTGAAGAACGTCAAGGGTTGTGTAGCTTCAGGAACCACAAAGGACAAAGTTCTGACAAACCCATTTCTCCCAGTGTTAGTGGCACGAGTAAATATCGAAATGTTTCAAAACAATTTCACTCAAAATAAAAAATAAAAATCCACAAACTACAGCACTACAGCCAAGATATTTTCACTGTTACATAGGGCTTAAGTGTTTCACTCATAATATGTTTCGGGCACTGGGTGGGGAGACACCAAATGTATCACTTGAGCTGAAACGTTTTGGAAACACTGGTACCTTGTCTGTCTACTAACACTCTCATTTCTGACTCTCTCTCTTGCCATCCTCTCTTTTTCACTGTCACCAGACTGTAACTCATCCAAAGGTGAGGACAGGCTATTCCGGAGGTTATTCCGCAGGTACAACCAGTTCATACGGCCAGTGGAGAATGTATCTGATCCCGTCACAGTGGAGTTTGAGGTCTCCATATCTCAACTGGTCAAAGTGGTAAGGCTAAATTAAAAGAGAGATTTAAACATGATTTAAACATTTTACATCATTCACATCCATCCAGCCATTCAGTCTAATTCGTTCTTTGTTCTTTTAGGATGAGGTGAATCAGATCATGGAGACTAATTTGTGGTTGAGACATGTGAGTAGAGTTGAATTGATCCTTGATTTGTGGTATTTTTTTAATATAAAATATAATAAAAGATATAATATAATAAAGGAAAATGGGAAAAGTATATAGTTGGAGGGGGTAACAGAGCTTTGTCAATTTAAATAGTATACAAAAGCCCCAGATTTAAAACGTGTTAAAGGTAACAGCTCTGTTGCTATATGTGCAGATAGTGCCCTGGTCTTACTGACATCAGACTGCTTCACAGACAGCCATGATGATGTTAGGATCTGGTTACATGATGGTTTATCATCTGGTTACATGATGGTTTATCTGTGTTTCAGATCTGGAATGACTACAAGCTGAAATGGGCTCCTGTCGAGTACGATGGGATCGAGTTCATCCGAGTTCCTTCCAACAAGATTTGGAGGCCTGACATTGTCTTGTACAATAAGTATGATGAATTGTTATGTGGAAAATGTTACGTATAACCCCAATTCTGTGTGAAGCTTAACTTCTAATCTTATTATATTAATAAAATGGTCTTAAGGGAGGACCAGCGGGCGGGCAGATCACGTCGTCATGATCATGTCACTATGACTAAGCCATATTGAGTTATAGCTGGGGGCGTACTCGTAAGAAATCACCAAGTTTTGGCTTTTGGTGACTAGTTTTTTAATTTTGGCGTGGTGGTAGGTATGGGTATAAGGTTTTCAAAAAGCTGTGCAAACGCGTTGGGTCTGTTTGCTCAAATATTGAGTATAACATATAGGTATTGTTGAAAACCAACATAATTGATAAAATAGAGTTTTCAATGGATTCTGTTACTAATGGGTGTGCTAAATAACATACTAAAATTTTAGGAACAACCAGAAAGGCATCGTTTTCAAGATGGCGTCCACGGTGGCTAAAATGAGCTAAAATGCCTATAAACTGGGATTTAATATGTCATCATATAAATTATGCACTTGGTAATTACTTTTTGAATTACAATGCAGCTACGCCCAAATATTGAGTGTGTTGTCATGGCATCAGCACAGCTCCATATACAGTATGGGCACAAAGTTGACACTTTCAGATGCATAATGTAACATCATTATTCTGACCTGTTCTGTGACAACTGAAATCTGCTTCAAAATATCCCCTGGCCCTGCCAGTGCTGTAGGTGATTTCCTGGTGGCAGACAAGACCAAAGCTCTGCTGAGGTTTGATGGCACCATCACGTGGGTTCCTCCAGCCATCTTCAAGTCCTCCTGCCCCATGGATATCACCTACTTCCCCTTTGACTACCAGAATTGCTCCTTGAAGTTTGGCTCCTGGACCTACGACAAGGCCAAGATCGACTTAGTACTCATCGGCTCAAAGGTCAGTGAAACATTGAAAGTCAAAAGAGATACGAATATCGAGCACTGAGGTCATACAATACTACAACAATTATAATTAATGTAATTATTTGGCTAAACTTTGACAGCTGGTAAAAATAAAACAATTAAAATGTTATTACACTGCAATGAGGATTATATTTTGTTCATGTTTCATTGTTCCACAGTTTTCCTGTATACTGGTTACACCAATTGACAGAACCCATTACACATATTTATAATGCTGCATCTTTGCTGAAGAAAGTGAAACAGAAAAAAACGTACAAGAATGCGGTTGATGAGATTAAAAAACAATTATCTCCATACATCCAGTCAACATCCAGTGCTCAAATATTGGTTCTACACCAAAGCAGTCAACAGTAGCTTCTTATATTACACTGACACGTTCTCCCTATCAGGTGAACCTTAAAGACTTCTGGGAGAGCGGCGAGTGGGAGATCATCGACGCCCCGGGCTACAAGCACGACATCAAGTACAACTGCTGCGAGGAGATCTACCCGGACATCACCTACTCCTTCTACATCCGCCGCCTGCCCCTCTTCTACACCATCAACCTCATCATCCCCTGCCTCCTCATCTCCTTCCTCACCGTGCTGGTCTTCTACCTGCCCTCCGACTGCGGCGAGAAGGTCACGCTGTGCATCTCCGTCCTGCTCTCCCTCACTGTGTTCCTGCTGGTCATCACCGAGACCATCCCCTCCACGTCGCTCGTCATTCCCCTCATCGGCGAGTACCTCCTCTTCACCATGATCTTCGTCACCCTCAGCATCGTCATCACCATCTTCGTGCTGAACGTCCACTATCGCACGCCCATGAGCCACACCATGCCGGAGTGGGTCCGCTCCGTGTTCCTCGGGGTGCTGCCGCGGGTGATGCTGATGCGGCGGCCCATCGACCAGGGCTGCCGCTCCTCCGGGAGCATCAGTGGAGGGATGGGTGGTGGAGGAGGAGTAGGAGGAGGAAGGAGGAACAGTGGCGGGAGCAAAAAGAGGAAAAACAGCCTGGGGGCAGGAGGAGGAGGAGGAGGTGTTGGTGTGGGGAGTTTTGTGGGAGGTTTAGGATGCACACAGCTAGACAGTGGAGACGGGGGAGGGGGCGCCACCTTGGACGGCGTGGAGTACGGCTCCATGAACTGCGTGGAGTACGGGGAGGCGAACAGGGAGCGGGGCAGGGAGGTGAACCGAGGGCTGAAGCGTGACAGGAGGTATGCCTACAGAGGGAAGGAGGTGCCGATCCCTGTCCCTCCCCCTGTGGTCCCCCCTCCGTCCAAGCAGGCCCCTCATTCACAAGTCCCGCCCCAGGCCCCCCAAGAGTCAGAGGTGCCAAAGCTTCCGAGGACCCTCAATACCCCGCCGCCGGTCAGCGCTGTGGTGGCCTTCTCCGTGGTTTCCCCGGAGATCAAGCAAGCCATCGAGAGTGTCAAGTACATCGCAGAGAACATGAGGACACGCAACAAAGCCAAAGAGGTACATTATATCACACACAAACACAATGCTGTCTTGTTACTTTTCCTCATGTGCTATGAAAAACATTCATTGCCTCTTTGATAAAAAATAGTTAGTGAAAGTAAGATATTTTGTCAAATAAATAGCAACCTCTGTAACTTGTAAAAGGTCAATATCTATAGTGCACTCAGGAGCCTCACGTTTAGTGTCTGAGATTGGGAAGTCAGGGTTCAATCCCCTGGCAGGGTCATGCCAAACACTATTCAAACGGGACCCGATGCCTCCCTGCTTGACACTCAGCATTCCCAAGGGTTGGATTGGGGTAGGTACCTATGACGTGACATACTAGCGTCATGCCCAGGGGGTGTACATCATGACTGGGGTATGTACTTGTACATAAAGCCGCCTCACACAATAGAAACAGGAGATAGGCTCCTGCCCTATGGGCCACATGGCTTGGTATCCGTTGGTTCCCAAGGCTGCTTACGTACTATAGTACTCTGGTACTATAGTACCAGAGTACTATAGGAAATGGGTTGGTTAGCTTGCGATTTGATTTGAAATTCTCAGCCTACTTTAGCTTTTGGGAATTGTGGTGTAAGATTATATCCTGCAGTAAGAACTGGAGAGATAAGGGGACTATTTCATCCTCACTCTTTCTTGACCCCTATTGTGGTTTATATGATAGTAGCAGTTATTGCACTTCAGTGAAACTTTACTACCCAATGTGCTTGGCCAAGCAGTCCTGAAATGCCACAACAAACTGCACGCACGCACGCACAAGCACACACACAAATGCAAACATCCACAAACTATACACACAAACACACTGGATTTGACTGTAGGCTTTCTATTCACAGTTAACTCTGCAGGATGTGCATGTGCCTGTGTGAGTCTGTGTTTCTACCTCCCTTGGATCTAAATGGCGTTAAAGCTCTTTATATGGGAGCTATAATAGGGAAGTAAAGCTGCTTGTTTATGGGAGAGAGAGAGCCTCTCTGGCTCTCTGGATCAGCCTGATATGTTTGTGCTTGCCGCTCCGTCTTTCCTTTGTAAGGCCTTTACGTTTCAATGATGCATACAGAAGAGCGGACAATGTTGTTGTGCAGTTAAGTCCGCTCTCTGATACAATAGGCCATAGCTGACTGCTTGCAATCCACACACATGCACACACACCCGCCCTCCTCAAAGTTTCATAGCGCCTCATGTGTTTTTACCTCTGCCCTACTTGCTTTGTACACTTACAGTATACACTCATGCACAGCGCCCGCGCACACACACACACACACACACACACACACACACACGCACACGCACACGCACGCATACAGTATATCCCTGTTTAGCATATTTCCTTGAAACCACTCAGCCTCAGTGTCTACTTGAGTGATCTGGAGTGAATGTGATGGCTTGCGTCATTACTACAACCCATCAGCTCACTCAGATGTCATTAAGCAACAGTCATGTCTCTTTTCAAGAGAGGGAGGCGTACTTATTTATTTGTCTGATTTATATCTTACACAACTTTGGTAGAGGTTTCGGTTGCGTTGTTACCATGGCATGATGTAACTCCAAATATTGGTGAGATGTCTTGCTCAGTTGTTGATATGTCTCCTCATTGACTAACATTGTACGGTGAAAGAGCTCTGAAAGTCGCTCTTTTAAAAGACTTTTAGCATGAACATGAACAAATGCAAACAAAGCACATTTTGACAATATATAACATTACGAAACATAGTACAGCATTTATTTTTCTTAAAAAAATTAAATGTGAAAATCTGGTTCCGGATTTGCTGGGTCTTCTTCAAATAGCAAAATTGACATGAATTGATTGACATTTTTTCTTGAAAAATGAAATCAAATAACAAATATTTAAAAGAAATTGTGTCAGAATCAGCTTTGTTTGCGTTTGTTTATGTACATATTTGTGTGCGCTGATGGGCGCCTGTTGATGCCTTGTTTGTCTCAACCTCGTACAGCACTTTGGTCAGCTTCTGTTGTTTTAAATGTGCTTCATAAACATGAAGTTTGATTTGTGCTAAAAGAGTGACTTTGAGACCTGCTTGACCAGTGCAATGTAAGTCAATGAGCAGACTCATTTGGAAGATCAATTTCTAATCAACAGAGAAACAGAGAACTCAAACTCTAACGAAGTGTCATTGGCCTTTAAACGCCATCTTCTTGTGCTATCTGTTCCTCTTCTAAGACGTGTGTCCTCTCTCCTCCTCTTGTCCCATTTGTTCTCTTTCTGTCCCATGCACTCCGCTCTGTCTCTTCTCAGGTGGAGGACGACTGGAAGTATGTCGCCATGGTGATTGACCGGATCTTCCTGTGGGTTTTTGTCACGGTGTGTGTGTTGGGAACTGTCGGACTCTTCCTCCAGCCGCTGATTGGCTTTTTTAAATGAAGAGTTCTGGAAGCTGCTGCTCCAAAAACCCCTCTCTGTGTAGCTATTTCTGCCTCTCCATCTCTAGGGCTGTCGCTGTCATGACATTATGCACAACAGCCATTTTGGAAAGAACTCAGACCTCTTCATACTTCCTTCACAGGTGTTACCGGCGATGATACTAATTAAGGCTCTGCTCCATTCTGGTCAAACAGTGTCAGGGTGCTGCTCGGCTCACTGGAAACACTCTGCTACACCAGTGGGTCTCAGAGTGTCCTTGAGTGTGTTCCAAATCGCCCTGTACGGGTGTGTAACCAACGGGTGTTCCTTGTATTGGTCCATGAAATTCAAACGTTTGAGAACCACTGTGATACACTAAATGAAACAGAGCCTTAATAAATATGGTAAGACCTATGAAGGAAGTAGGGAAGGGGCCCGAGTTCTTTCCAAAATGGCCGCTGTGCATAGAGCCGATTGTCACACGAATAATTGCGATTAACGATTTAGTTGTTTTTGGAATTGAACATTGAACATATACTGGTAATTAAATAAAAATGACGATTATGCGAAAATAATTGTGATTATATCTCAAACAATTGCAATTAGGCGATGATGCAATCATTGTGACAGGCCTATCCATCTGTCTTTCTGTCTGACTCTCTTGCTCTCCTTCACTATGCGCTGCAATGGGGAATGCATGTCTGGCTGCATTTTCACATGGACAACCACCCCCACCACCACTTACACTCCTATTTTGGGCTCTACCGTCGGCCCTCACGCCTTGTCATCATCTGTCAGTGGCCCCGCGAGAAATGTTTTACTTATCTCCGTCTCCTCTCTACAGTATAGCTACACAGTAAAATCCCAGTGTTAATTTAACTGGAACCAATTGGACCTTACGGGTCAGCTTATGCTTCAGACTTCACATGAGACTCTATCTTGTATGTTCTATCTTTAGGTTCTCTTTACTCCGAATTAGAGTCAGAGTTGTCCGTAGTCATCAATGTATAACAGTGTCTAGAAATGCATTGTATTGCTGTTCAGTTAAGGGGTAAATGGGTATCAAATAGCAATAACATCTGTCGGTGTAGAAGAATATCTAAGACACAAACCATCCAGTGAAGACGCTGAGATTCAAAAAATCTCTTCGTCGTCATGACTCATGAGCCTGTGGAAAAAGGCAATTTTGTCAATGAGATGCTTTTGAGAAACCCAGTACACAGTCAAAAATCACTTTTGGCTGTGACTACTGATATTTGCCTGTGTCTAGTCTGAGGTTAATGGCATATGTCACCACCTTTTACAAATGACATTCATACTTGGGGAAGATCGAGCTGTTCAAAACATCGTGATCATCCGCATTTTTTCGACAGCTGTCATAACTGTTTACAATCACTACAGAGTACTTCTGTCACCTCTGTGTTACATAATAATACTTCAAATCAGATGTGCATGGCTATTGAGCAGGACATTGGCTGTACGGTCCATATATACTGTAGACATCCATTCTTTGAGGACACATAATGACACCATCATGCATCTCACATTAGTTCACCAACTTCAGTTCAAACATATACATTATTGTACTGTGCACTCTTTGAATCGCAAAATGTGGATTAACTTGTAAAAAAGGTCAACAGGATCAATCTTTCAATGAGTGAACAATAAAGTTATTCCTACTGTATGTCATTGCGTGCCTCCTGCTGTTTCTCATCGATCTGCATCTTGGTAATCGTTTTGAACAATAACTATTTTTTATAGAATTACAACTGTTGTATTGCCATATTGCTAAAAATCTGAAATACCATACTGATATTATACAAAAGTATACAGATGGGCTCTGTCTTGCATGGTAACTCACCCCGTTGCATTCAGCTTCATGGGTTAAAGCACTTCCCTGTGTGTGTGTGTGTGTGTGTGTGTGTGTGTGTGTGTGTGTGTGTGTGTGTGTGTGTGTGTGTGTGTGTGTGTGTGTGTGTGTGTGTGTGTGTGTGCGTGCGTGCGTGCGTGCGTGCGTGCGTGCGTGCGTGCGTGCGTGCGTGCGTGCGTTCCACATGGGTTGTCAGCTCTAGTCATGAGGCAAATGTCAGGCGAGGACAAGGGTGTCTTTAAACAGCGCTATTATATAAAGCACAGAATCATCATGTCGTCAATGCCCCAGGGAGGATGGAGAAAGATGGTAAGATTAAGTGGATTGAGAGAAGAAGAGAAGTGAAAGAGAAGAAGTAAGAAATAATGTTGGGGGGAAAGAAATAGTATAGGGGTAAGTCGTGTGATTATTGTCCACAACCAAGATGAGGAGAATCTAGGTATACGAGATAAATAGCTCATTTTCCTATCCTTATGCCTGCAGTCACCCTTGAGTAAGGCACTGAACCATGATCTCCTCTGTTGAGCTGCTCAGTAGCCAAAGTAGACGTCCTTGACCAAAGCAATGGCCTTAGCATTGAATAAAGGCTGCCTATGCTGCTAATATTTAGGGTTCCCGGTGTGTGCATGTACTGTTTTTTAACCCATCAAGACCTGAGTGCAAAATGTCTTCTAAATCAGTGGTTCTCAAACATTTTTTTTAAATAACAGATCTACAAGACACGCTATGAGCTTGTATATAGTCCTATCTGCTATATTTGAATAGCCACAGTATATAAAATGACACTTTCCTGGTTTTATTGGGTTAAAGTGTGCTCAGCAACCTGGTTCAAAGGACAGAGAAAAGGATGGGAAATGGAAGATCATAATAAAAGGCAATGGAGGAGTGAGAAGGGGGAAGAAGGGGGATGGGAGGACTGCTTGCCTGAGGACTTAACCCCAGCTGTCCAGGAACCACCAGAGGGTCTGGAATGGATCCCGTTACTTAAATACGTTAAATACGTATGACTCATTCTATAGTAGGATGGACAGAACACGCGTGTGAGCGGTGCGACACACGCACGACACACGCCTAAATAAATGAATTATGGTGTGTGAAAATAACAATGATATGGAAAATAAATTAGTTTTGAGGTTGACTTCAGAGACTGTGTGAGTGCAAAGTCTGCAAACACACATTTTAATTTGTTTAATTTAAATTTTCAGTTTAAGTCATGAATCATGTCAAAATCCAAATATATCAAAGTAAAAAAAACAATGCAATGCAAGATCAGTTGTCTATGTAAAAAAAAACAATGATCAGTTGTCTATGTTGTCTAAGTACGCTACCATACAGTTATGGGTACAGGTGACAGCGTCCTTTCCATATTGACTGTAATGGCAGACATGCACAGAACAATATTGCATTCATTGTTTTGCCTTTCTTTTAGCCAATCCGACCATTTGTGCGTACGTACCTCACGCAAGGGCACGCTCCAGCGGTCCTCCACCACTTCCAACACAATGTCACGTTTAGCGCACCGAGCTGGAATCGAACCCCGATCTCCAACTTGGCAGACCGGCAGGCAACAAACCACGGCAAGAGAGATAGCTCGCGCACACATCTTATGGACATGCTGCCAAATATCAAAGCAATTGTTTTACAATTGAACCCACATGCAGAGATGGCATGTGTAAGTGGTTGGTATTTCATTATTGTACAGCTGAAGCAATTAAGTATCCATGCACATGTCAAAGGAACATAACTTTCTAAAATAAAAAGTCTTGGTGCTTTCATTAACCGTTTCCCCGCCAGGATGAATTAATAACATGCCAGGATATCGCACCGTTCAACCCTTATTTTGAAGATCCAAAACACCGCGACCGGATGTTGTGTCAGCTTAATGGTGTGTGTGTTGTCTCGATGGGATGTTATTAGCTCTGTCGGCCAGCGTCTTTTCCGTTTTTTTAGACAGCTGGTGGATGGAAATTAAGCGTTTCCGGTTAATTTGCCCGGAAACGCTTGGCCCCCACGGCAGTCAGCCGCAGGGGCAAGCGTTTCCGGGAACCTGGCCGTCGCGGCATTCAGCCACTTGGGTGGAGCTTCTTTTCCATCCACCAGCTGTCTAAAAACCCGGAAAAGACGCTGGCCGAGAGAGAAAACGGCCGCGGCTGTCGGCTCAGGTCTGGAAACCCTGATTGTTTGCCTGCCCTGGACGATGAGAAGCAGTGGGCGCCATTACTGCGACCGCCAGTCCACACACACACACACACACACACACACACACACACACACACACACACACACACACACACACACACACACACACACACACACACACACACACACACACACACACACACACACACACACACACACACACACACACACACACACACACACAAGGTGCCCTTGATCAGAGTCACCCCTATCGGTTCTCAGAGATAGACTCTGCTCCAAGGCGAAAGCCCCAGTCAAAGCATTTTCTTTGAAGCTTTCTACTTATGTCTTTACTCATATCTCATTCTCTCTCTCCACCACAGGTCACTGGTGGTGAGTGTGAATGTGCTTGACACACGCATGCACACACACACAATAGCACAAATACAAGCTTGTGCTGATGCGCTTTGAGCAACACCGGCAAACAGAAACTATACGTAAAACTGAGGCTTTAGGGTTATGCTGCAATCACCCTTGCAGCGACAAAGTGACAGACTACAAGACATTTTCAATGGAAGCCAGTGACATGATACAAAAGCTAAACCTTTTTCAGCACTCTAATGATACAGTGTCAATCAATCAATCAATATGTTTTAGTTTCACCATTTTCACTATTCCTGTAATGGTGAAAGATTGTGAGGAAAATGGTGGAAAAAAAGAAAGCCAGCTCCCTGTTGTTTTTAATCCAAGCCTTTGTATTTATCTTGCTAGTCACTCCCACACGGATGCACGCGTGATGACGACAATTAGCGTGCTAAGCCAGGGGTTCTCAACGTTGTTGGCTGGGGACCCCCGGAAATGCTTTGGCCATGTCTCGCGACCCCCGCCCTGCCCCCCCTCCCCACCCCAATACAAACTGACTGCAAAAATAACCTTAATAATAGAGAAAATATATCATAAACGAATACTGAAACCAGATCATTAAGGAAAGTTTATGCATGTAGTATGTGTACTATGTAAACTCTTCATTTCCAGCCATTCAGTTACAACAATAGTTTGGGGACCCCCCAAAATAATTTGGCGACCCCCAAGGGGTCGCGACCCAGGGGTTGAGAACCCCTGTGCTAAGCAACACTTCAACAGTGACTCTGCAACAGTTTTGTAGCTTTTAAGTAAGTAAATAGCCTTGGGACCCAATGGTTCCCGAGCCATGATGGGGCCCATAGGGCAGGAGCCTACAGTATCTCCTGTTTCTGTAGCATGATGTGGCTTGATGTACTAGTACAAGTACAAGTACATCCCCCAGCCATGATGTAGCACACCCCCTGGACATGACAGGGGCTTATCCCAAATACAACTCTTGCTGAGTGCCAAACAGGAAGGCATTGGGTTCATTTGGTCTCTTTTTTATGGTCTCTGGTTTGGTATGACCCGTCCGGGGTTTGAACTCCGATCTCCACATCCACAATTAAGCAAGGCCTCAGAACAGTCAGAACTGAAGCAATACAAACGGAAAGCAGGACAAATTATTAGACATGTCACCTGGAGGAAGAGGAACCTGATAAAGACAGCTAGAGAGAGAGAGAGAGAGAGAGAGAGAGAGAGAGAGAGAGAGACAGAGAGAGATGGAGATAGAGCAAGAGGCAGACTAAGCGGAAAAGAGAGAACAAGACAGCGTCAGAGAGAGAGAGTGCATGCATATGTTCATGTGTGTCCAATCTGTCCATATGTCTATTCGCTACAGTGGATTTTGCTACACAGGGATTATGGCTAGTCAATTTATAAATATGGAGATGAAGCTGTGGTATAGCAGCAAGCCACGCCGAAAAGTCCTCCACAGCAGTGCTGCTTGACAGGCCCACGTCACTGCTTGACTGAGGAGGGAGGGAGGGTGGTCGCTAACAGGGATAAGAGAGGAGAGATAGATGACAGCAGGCAGGGTTCAATTAGTAAAAAATAACAAAAAGAGACAAACAAAACCCTGAAGGGGGTACATTTGCTTAACCACTTAAAGGGGGATGAAACCCTAGGCTACTACTGTCCATGCTTGCACATCAGTACATATGGGCTCACATAAACCTAAACCACATACATTATACAATAAGTTGGCACAAATTCTGTCTTCTACTCTGCGTCTCAGATGTGGGCTGTGGACAGTTTAGAATCTTGCCTATTGACCGTATACACACCGCTGCCATCTTGCCAGCAAGGTGGTAACTATAGGTTCCCATTGACAGCCCATTCATCCAAACAGAAAGGTCCAATCTGATTGTATTAAACAACGTCAAACTCACCAACATTGCAGCTGTACGAAAAGCTTGAATTATCCTCTTTTTATCTGCAAAGTGTTTGTTTCATAAAAATCCACTGTAGAGTAGAAATTCCTTGCAGGTGAAATTCCTTGCGGGTGATTTTTTGTTGGAGTGTTGGAGTTTGGAAGTGCTCGTTGAATATCACTCAACGGCCCATGTGTACCATGCACTGCCTTCTCCATATCTAGCCTCATACCGTTACTCTACAATCTACAATTCTCTTCTGCTTAACTGCATTACACCTCATATTGACCCAGTTCTCTGTAGGAACCAAAACAGCTTCCGTAGGAAAAGATCAACTCTTCCACAGATCTTTGCTTTAAGGAGAATCATCAAAGAAGAAAGCTTCCATATTTTTTGCAAAGCATTCGATAGCGTGAACAGGAAAGCTATGATGCATATACTGCTCAACTATGGAATACCAGAAGAAACGGTGAAAGCAATAGCAGTGATGTATTTGAACCCTGTCTGCTTTGTGCAGAGTAATTGATCGACCAACAAAGGAATTCCAGACAACCACAGGCATCTTTCAGGGTGACACACTCGCTCCTTTTCTCTTTGTCATTGCTCAGTGCTCACTGTCGTTGACTATGTCCTTATAGGCAAGCGATGGCAAGATCTGGTCGTCAAAGTCAGAAGTGGCTGACCGACCTTGACTACGTGGATGACATCGCACTGATTGCTGAACACATATCCTCTGCTCAAGAGCTTTTAACATCACTAGAAGTGTCAGCAGCCAAAGTTGGTCTATTGCTCAATGCCAAAAAGACAGAATGCCTGCTTCTGAATGAAGACTCTGTTCACCCAACCATCCACTCCATGGACGGCAGTGACATCAAAGAAACTGAGGAATTCAAATATCTTGGATCATATGTAGTCAGTAGCAGAAAGGACTTCCTGACAAGGAAATTACAGGCCTGGAGCACTTGCAATAAGCTACATCTTATATGGCAGTCAGACATCTCAAGAGCTACCAAGATCAACCTGTTCAAAGCCTGTGTGGAAAGTATCCTTTATGGTGTCGAAACATGGACAATGAATAAGGAGTTTCAGGATCGTCTTGACGGAACATACACAAGACTCCTCATGCATGTCCAGAACCTCTCATGGAAGGACCATCCCACTAAAGCTCAGATTTATGGAGGCATCCCTCCCATCTCAGTTGTTGTGGCAGAAAGAAGACTCTGCTTTGCTGGACACTGCCACAGAGCAAAAGACCAGGTCATTTTGGATATTCTGACAACCTGTTTGCCCTCCTATACCCTCTGGGAAGAGGTACAGGAGCCAGGACAAGCAGGGTGAAGAACAGCTTTTTCCCAGAGCGCAATGAGGCTCATCAATGAACAGCGCTCCCTGACAATTTTCTTTGAATGCACGTAAACTAACAAAGACAGTTGTAGGAGTGGTTTACACCACTCAAAAAGTGTGAATGGGGTTTCTAGGTGAAAGTGCTTTTTTGACGTGCCAATATCTGCCATTGAGCCCCATTATAAATTAGCCAAATTAGCATCATCATATAGCCTACATACGTATTGTGGCTCTTTTTAAATGTTTGTCTATGCTATGTCTTTAGAATGTAGACCGACGTCAGCAATTCAGTCCTGTGAATCATTCTTTAATGATTATGCCTGATGTGCTCAGTGGTGATGACTTGAGGCGAGGTTTGGGATAGAGCACAGCACAACACAGCACAGTGCTCACACTCACAGGGTGCTAAGTGGAGGGATAATACATTATTAAGTTATGCACATGGATGAATATTTCTACATGATTCTTCACTGGTGACGCTGACAACTCAAATCCAGCTCCTGGATAGCAGAGAGGACTTGTCACCAACTGTGTGTCTGTGTGTGTAGTGTACACTTACTCATTCTTACACACACACACACACACGCGCACGCACACACGCACGCACACACAAACACACAAACACAGAGTTAGGAGAGATCATCCTTTTAGGGGCCTCAAATATTTAATCCTTTCATGCGATCCTATTCTGTGATTTTACTAACTTGGGGAGTCTGACGTGATACTGCTCAACGCAGAGCTTCACATCCCCCTCTCCTCCTCTAAGCCTCCTCTTTTAATCTGATTTCTCCATTTCCTGAAGTCTATGTCCCTCCGCCTAGCGCCTAAATGTCATCTTTCTTCTTTTAACTCCCTCATTTCCTCTCTGGAAAGCATCTCGCTCACTCCCTCCTTCTCTCTCCCTCACTGCTTTCTGGACCAGTCTGTCTGGGCAAGGCTGAGTGGAGTTTATTTACCTCAAGAGTGTACATTTTTTTCCAATTTCCACACACACACACACACACACACACACACACACACACACTATACCATACTGTCTTAACAAGGGTCTCTCAGGGGTTATAATAGGCCCCCTACTTTTCCCCTCGCAATGTGAAACGGTCGGCTGTTTTTGCCGAATGTTCACAATAGGACACCAGGGAGAATGTGGTTGAGAATATAATGTTTACACCAATGGTCCTGGGAGTAGCCATGGGACATGCAGTATAAGCTGGGTCGCGCAGGGAGGGGTTGGCAGAGGGTAGATGGTAGGATGGTGAGTTACGGTATGGTCTCCCATGCTGGCATGAGCAGAACGGTATGTGCCTGCAGGGCTTAGTCGACCATGGCTAAGTGAAGGAGACTCTCCGTTAAATAATTCATTCCAATGTGAGCCTTGTGAAGACACACGCACATACACGAACGCACCCACACATGCATGGATGCGTGGGCGGGGCGCGCACAGTGAGCCGCACACGCACACGCTCACTCATGTACATATAAGTCACTGAGTAGACAATCACATGCACAGACATACATTTCTCATTCATGAGTGCAAGCAGGCGTATGCCGTCTCTCGCTCACACAAACTCACACGCGTGCCGTGCAGTCACGCACGCACACACACTGCTCACAAAGAGCAGGTTCTAATTTTACTCACTGATGAATATTAATGAGAGGATGGACAAACATTGTCTCAGACTCTAAAAGAGAACATTTTAGTGAAACAACAGAAGGCGCTTACGGCGAGGAGCATTTTAATTGTCATTGGGTTAAAGAGAAAACATCACTAACTCGAGTTTCAGCATTATCCAACAAAATGCATAGGCTACCGTCTCTCGCAGTTGCATCTTTTTTTTTGCATAATTCATCTGTAATCTTTATTTTCGCCTTCATAAAATGTTAATAATTCTTGCGTCGTCTGTACATATTTAAACTATGACTTCACCGCCGTGCCCCTGCACTGCACAACACCATCTCACAGTTTAAATACTGGTCTAAAACGTTACATCCTATATTTTGATGATCACTTGACTCATACGGCATGGAAAACAAGATAAACTCAGTACTCCTGCCCCCCCAAATATCTAATGCAGAAACACACACACACACACACACACACACACACACACACACACACACACACACACACACACACACACACACACACACACACACACACACACACACACACACACACACACACACACACACACACACACACACACACACACACACACACACACACACACACACACACACACACGAATTTATATGCACAGGTGCATGCATCAACCCACACACCTGCATTCAAACCCACAGGCAGACAACACAGCTGATTCATATCTGATGACAGCATGTTTTGATGTTTGGGGGCAACCGATTTAATACACCCTTTGTCAACAGCCAAGAGGGTGTTCACTGCGTGTGTGCACGCACGCACGCACGCGCGCACGCACGCACGCACGCACGCACGCACGCACACGCACACGCACACGTCTCTATCATGAGTTATGATAAAGACATTCTGATAGAGACATTCTGATAGAGAGTTATGATAGAATAATTAAAAACAAAATGATGGAACAAAATAACTAAATGGACCCATACAAATGTGTCTGCAATCCACAATGGTCCTGACTTACTCTCACTTTTCCTCTCCTACCTACCATCTTGCCACTTCCTTCATGCTTTTTGTGATTTTCTCGTTTTCTGATAATATTCTTTGTACAAATTGCTCTTAGTCTTGTTCACTAGTCTTAAGTCTTTTGCTCTATCTGAGTTTACCCTACTGATCAGTAGACATTTTCAGATCCTTTGCCAAACTTCAGATCTAAAAGTTAACGATTCATTGGGGAAAACGTAAAGCACTTGAGGCAGGATTTAGTACAGAAATAGCATTAGCAAAAATGATACCATTGACTTTGAGCTTTCCATTGAAACTCAAGCGATTTTTCTTTCTTTATTTGTAAAATAGGCCCCACCAACAAACTTTGGAAGGCACTTATATCCAATGAGAATGGAATATGAAACATCTGAATGATATTAAAACATTTTTTTAATCACGACACGAGTTAGGACAAAAAGCTGGCCCTCAAAAATCACACCTGTGTGAAATGAGGGGCGCTCTTATCATCATATATCATCTAATTCCAGCCAATCACAATTTGCGTCTTCACATGTTTGTGTTTACACAAACACTCAAAGCTGGCCATTCATTGTCAATGGCATTCAATGTTTGTGTTAAGAGTAAGACAATGTTTGTGTTTACACAAACCCTCAAAGCTTGACATAGGAGGGGCTAGCGCCCCTCAAACAAAAAAGGTCCTATCACACAAAGATATGGCGGCCACCTGTAGTAACTCTCCTAGGGGTCCCGGTCTCCCTGTAGAAGACCCATGTTTTAAATGTTAATATGCTTTTAACCCAGTACCCATTGTCGATGTGCGTACAGTTAGCTGAGCTCCACTCGACAGGAAACAAAAATAAACATTGAAACAACAGCAAGCACCAAGTATGACCATAGAGGCACTGAGATATAGCCTACTATACTAATGCACAGATATATTATGGCAAACACTGGCGAATTGGAATGTGTGTGTGTCCATAGTGTTGATACCTTTACAGTCTATTGATACACATACACACATACATACATACATACATGCACATGAAATCTCTCAAGCATGATTTATACTTTATTGTATGACGGAGCATCAATTGAGCACCATTCTGTCTGTCTGTCTGTGTCGCAGACACACACACAAAGCCCATACAGACACACACACAAAGCCCATACAGCAGCTGCCCATATTTTCCCGGGAAGGGGACCGGCGTGCAGGTTTCTAGCCCCTGAGAATTCCCGTTTCCGAATGATTAGAGGCGAGGCGGGCGCCGAATGAATGTGAAGCCTCTCTGAGGCAGCAGCTGTGCGGCCTCCGGCTCCAAGTGGAGCGTAAAATCAGAATAATTTCATTGTGATAATCAGCCTGCCTTTATCCCCGCTACATCCACTCGTGGAGATGGAGAGAGAAAGAAAAAGAGAGGAGTAAAAAATACAACAAAATAGAAAATGTGCACTACATGCCAGTGTGAGTTACAAATACTGTGTGCATGTTTAAATGTGAATGATGTTGATCTTATCAACTCCATAATGTGATTCATTCCCTTAAAGTACTTTACTTAGTGATTAAAGATAGGGCTACTATTAGCACCCTGCAGGTATGAGTAGTAAACAATGAATATGGCACCTGGGGTGGAATAGTGGAAATGTGGCTATTTCCATCTGGTTGTACAGTAATATTTCTAAATGCGGACCATGTCAATTCAAGAATGATTTTTTTGTCAAGCAAGGGGGAGGGTTTACCAGGCTAACTAACTCTAGTTAGTCTCACTAAGACCTATGCAATTTCAAAATAGATAATAACTGACTGACTCAGACAGCGCTGAGTTGACAGCTACGTACTCAAGTGGTAGACCTAATTGATCTCCACATTTGCCTGGAATGACAAAAACTTCTACTCATGGTCAAAAGCCTTGCTTCGAATGGATTACATTTCAAACAAAGAGAGCAACAAACCTGTCAAAGTGAATCAGAATGGTACAGTATGGAGTACAGTACAGTACAGTACAGTATGGTACAGTACAGAATGGTACGGTACGGTACAGTAGGCCTACCGCACCCAAATAGTCTGACTGAACAAGTGGGCACCCTAGACAACTGGCCACCTGGACGAGTGGCCACCAACTGGCCACCTAGATGAGTGGCCACCCGGACAACTGGCCACCTGGATGGCATGGCGTGGCGCTAGTTTAGATAATCTGCAGACCATGCGTACTTGTGTATTGTATTGAGGCCGCTAGTGCTAAATTGTCACAACGCCTGCAGATGATTTCTGCAATACATTGTATAGATTCACCACAACCAATCTATGCTACGAGATTCTATCTTCTATTTCCTGTCTATCCTCAACATCCAACAATTATTTTCAGTATCAGTTATCACTTATGGGCCGATAACCACAACTACAGTATAGCCATCAACATGTATTTGGAGGAGGTTGAGGAGTGTGTTTTGCCGGGTTATGATTCCTTTCTCTCAATGATTCCTCCATTCTTCAACATTACATAATGCACTATATGTGCGGAGACTGCGGATGCAGTGACCATCCAGGCACCTTGCTGTGCCACTTTGTGTGGTCGTAGTGTTGGAACATACAGACTGCTTGTTGCACTGGGAGTTATATATGCCATGCACCCAAATCCCAAAGTGTATACTCGTGTATACTCTTTGATGATGTTCCCATGTGACTGTGCAACCTGTTGGTCACCTCATTCCTCATTCTGTCACGACTGTGAGACACACATGAATGCACATAGACACATATGCTCCCAACCCGATTATAGCATATGGCTGGATAACTGGAAACATGTGCCTGGGAGGGAGGGGGTATTTTAAACATTAACGTATAGGGCTATTGCTATAATTAGGAATTCATGTCCCCTGAATTCAATTCAACATGGGTTGTTGATTATGTTCCTTAAAACCAATAGCCCATGAGCCCAGAGAGAGAGAGAGAGAGAGAGAGAGAGAGAGAAAGAGAGAGATCAGAGAGAGAGAGAGAGAGAGAGAGAGAGAGATCAGAGAGAGAGAGAGACTGTTTGACTCTGTTAGCTTTGACACAGATAGCTATAGCATGTGCCTGATGTCTGTCTGGGCCATGCAGATGACAGATAAAACATGACAATTAAGCAGAATGGATATACTGTACCTGGCGGTCTTCGACCAGACAGAGGCAGGGTGCATGGTTGAATTCATTCTTGGGTTGAATTAGCAGTAAATAAGTATCGATAGCCTACAAAGCCCTACATAGTCTACATTTATTAATAATCTTAAATCAACTTCTTTCCCAGACACTTTTCCCACATTTAGCCTACGTTTACATTTACATCGCACCATACTCGTTTATCACTGTGATATACATTGAAGTGGACGTTGGCACTAAGTATTTCAATCAGTTAACTTTCCGAACACACCTAGAGTGAACATGTAGCCTCGCCTGCCTGGTTGTGACTTTTAATGCTATTTGCGCCCTCCAGTGGACGCATCGTGCAATTGAACTCAACAACATCCATTACGGTACATTCGAAGGTTTAGACTTTAGAGACTGGGGAAGACTGGCCCGGTGGTGTTTTATAGCTCAAATTAAGGCTGTTTTGTAGCCGTCATTCCCCTATAAAATCATCATCCCTCCCATCTTGTGTGTGTCTCGTTTTAAGAGATTACAATTGTAGTCTAGGCTATTTGCAACAAATGAAACAAATATACCGGAGTTTCCAGTCTTCCAGATGTACAATAAACCCTTTAGAGAGCTTAGGCTATCCCATACTGTACACCACAGCATGTGCCAGCAGAGCTGCATGCACGGCCGGTTGATTGGTGAAGGATTGCTTTTCAAACTCCACGTGAGCCCCCCCACCCCCAACCGGCCCTAGCCGCCCCGCCCCCCGGGGCATCGTTTTTTATTTCATCAAGTCGTCATCATCATCATCATCAACATCATCCTTCTCCCATACTCCTCCGTTCCGCTGTGCTGCGCGCTGGAGCGGCCGTGGCGCGTCGCCTGTGCCACACTGCGTCTCCACATTTGGAGTCCCTGCGCTCGTGAAGGGAAGATTGGGAGCGCGCTTTACGCATGGTTCTAGTAGGTTTCTACACTGCTACGGTTCATTTGGTTCAGTTGTAACCTCTGTGTATTATGTAGGCTACAGGCTACAGGGGTAGTGAAAATGTGAAACCGTTTCTTGCGTGAATATAGGGGTGTCTATCGACAAAAGCCAACATCATGAAGTTGCGGATCGCCTGCCTCGTCCTGTCGCTGTTCTCTCCGCTTTGCCTCGCTATTATCCCAGGTAAGTTAACTGCATGACTGCTTGCGGTCAACATGATCAACATTTCTCTCGTACAAACTTAAACCTTGAAGAGACTGACCGGCGATAAGGCAACAGCACTTTAATCGTGCTCACGGAAATCACAGTCTAATAATGTCTATTATTAATTTCTTGATGGAGGTTTAGAGATGTGTAGGCCTACATGCATTCTCGCATTATATCCACCTTAATAACTGTTATCACGGTGCACGTTAAACCTGGCTATTCAGTCCCGTGGGATAACGTATCCAGAGACGTCCATGCGCGCTCCGTTTCTGCTGACCAGCATGGTTCTGCTGACAGAACAAAGAGGGGCAGGTGTTGGATGTCATGGCTCCAGCTGTTCCAGGTGTTGGATGTCATGGGTCCAGCTGTCAGCATCCAACCTTCCTCTCACTCAGACCCACATTTATGCTCATCAATGTCATCATGAGCACTGGTGGCCAACTCAGCGATAATAAACCGCCCATTATTTATTTTAGACTAACATCAACAATGTCTTGGGCCAGTTGCTGTAGAAGTTTGGTGACCCCCCCCCCCCCCCCCCTCCCCAGCATGCACACACACACACACACACACACACACACACACACACACACACACACACACACACACACACACACACACACACAC
This sequence comes from Electrona antarctica, assembly GCF_951216825.1. Lineage (NCBI taxonomy): Eukaryota > Metazoa > Chordata > Actinopteri > Myctophiformes > Myctophidae > Electrona > Electrona antarctica. The sequence continues at coordinate 24,472,770 of NC_136806.1, read as the reverse complement.
ACACACACACACACACACACACATGAATGTAAACATCAGAAAACAACAAACATGGACACACATTCACAGAGAACATATCAGGCTAGGTCTTCCATCTGCCATATTACCAACACTGGGACGATTATGGATAGACCTGTAGGTACTACAGGATGTGTTCTCCAAATAGAGCGACTGCCTATAATGCAGGAGATTGAGCAGTATTTTGCGAGCTGCATTACTTTACACTTGGACAAGCTCAAAATCCACAAGCCCATGTGGGCATGGTGGCCCCAAGCTGCCAAAACTGTTACTTTTCAGGGTTCAAATTCTGCAAGCGCTTGTGGATCTGCTACTTTTGATGCTTTTGTGTGACACTGTATACTATGATCAAGTAGGGCATTCATTTATGGGGGAAAAACACAACATTTAGAATGTGGAGATAAGAGATTTCTGCCTGACAGCAACGGTATGCAGACTTCCCCCATGTCTGACATATGAGCCATTTCTTGTTAGTGTCACAGAGTCTAGCTGTCATTTCAAAGACAGACCACCTGAGGATGAACGACTCCAAAGTGTCTTTCTAGACTAGAGCTATTGTATCCCACTCTGGTCACTTCCCGTCCATTGCCCATCATCATTGTGACCTTAGTCTCGCGTAGCCAGACAACTATTCCATGATGAAAGCATTTGGAAATTGCGAGAGTCAACAGTCTGGTAACACGAGACTATTGTGACCTATACACACAATGGTGACTCTGAAACCAAGTTTGTACGTGTGTGTGTGTGTGTGTGCGCGTGTGTGTGCGTGTGTGACTGTGTGTGTGTGTGTGTGTGTGTGTGTGTGTGTGTGTGTGCATGCGTGTGTGCGTGCAAGTGCGTGAGTGTTTTGTACTGCATGTGTGTGCATGTAGTACTGTACACGTACACCAACCCTAATTGCTATCCACATGATATTGAACAATTAGCCCAATTAGCCCAACAATTCTGCAGGGATTTGAAAATTGCTATTTGTCGAGAGCCCTGATCTCTCTCTCCCTCCCTCCCTTGCTTACTCTGTCCCTGCAGCTCCAGGCGAGTTTGTGTCCCTGGCGGAGATGGAGGGTGCCCTGCTGATGAACCTGTTCCAGGGTTACCAGCGCTGGGTCAGACCCATCCAACGCGCCAATGACACCATCAGAGTGCGATTTGGACTTAAGATCTCACAGCTGGTCGACGTGGTGAGGACACAGACTCCTGTAGCCATAGACACACATGGCATGAATTCATTGCCATAGTACTCCTAAAATACAATACAATATGTCATGAGGAAAACTTGAGAGATTATCAGTTTCCAGGACAGATTGAAAAAAAAAACAAGGTTATACGTTTAACCACTTAAACCTCATCCCTATTCTGGGGGGAACATTCACCAAAAATTGCCGATCTAAAAGCTGTGAGCTTGTAGATCTGCTATATTTGGTGAAGAGACGGTGTACTGTAGACGGAAAAAGAATGCACCAAGTAAAGTGCAAGTGACATTGATAAATTACAAATATTATCAAAGTATTCTGAGGCACCCCTGGACATGCCACAGCACCCACTTTGAGAAACCCTGCTCTATATAGTCACTGAAAAGACGTGCTGTGATTGGCCAGTAGTCACTTGAGTGGCAGCGACACAGCGTGCCTTCCGCACTTCCGCTTGACTTCTGCCTTCGTTGGAGACACACAGCTCCAATGAACTGCTGCGGCCAATGAGGCATCTACCTATTTTTTTAATATCTCTGCCTGGGACCCCCTCCAGGACCAGTCTGGGACCCCCTCCAGGACCAGTCTGGGACCCCCTCCAGGACCAGTCTGGGACCCCCTCCCCAGACCAGACTTTGAGAACCATTGCTCTATTTTGTAGTCACTATCCATGGTGCTGAATTATAATGTACCAAACAACAGACTAGCAGTACTCTCATTTCTAGCTCTGGGACCCTACACTGTAAAATCCTCAGTGTTCATTCAAATCTGCAGAGTGTACACATATGACCAAATGGACCCGTAAGGTTCCATTTCGTTCCATTTGTACACTTGTCAGTGTTACAAACCCATAAGTGTCCATTTGGTTCCTAACTATCCAATCATTCAATCAATCACATAACCGGGGACCCCCTAGAAGCCCCCTCGCGGGCCCTGGACCCCACGTTGAAAACCAATGCTTCAAACCACACAGACTCACAGCAAAGTGTTTTCTTTTATTTTTTTATGCAGGGTTCTGAAATAGATCCCTCTTTATCACCTTCTCACAGGGGCATGTCTTTAATATTTCAAAGTATCTCTTAAGATGGTTCAGGTGTTTGAGAAGAGAAAGCACAGGATGCTAATGGAATAGTCACTCTTCGTGCCTGAAATATTGATTACAAGCTAGCTTACGGATGTTGAAATTCAAGTCTTAAGTTTAATGCATGCATGCTGTGCACAGTGTGCTGTATTTGGATGTAGGAAGAAAAATAGTGCATTGTCTCTATGGCTCCGCAGGATTATTTGTGTGTGTGTGTGTGTGTGTGTGTGTGTGTGTGTGTGTGTGTGTGTGTGTGTGTGTGTGTGTGTGTGTGTGTGTGTGTGTGAGTGAGAGAGAGAGACAAAGAGAGAAAGAGACAGAGCGAGAGAGAGAGAGAGAGAGAGAGAGACAGAGACAGAGAGAGCGAAAAGGGGGCAGTATCCATCTCCCCTCATGGTTCTCCATGGCTGCTGTGCGGCTTCCGTATTCGATTATGGTTCACCTCTGCTTTGTGTGATCACCACAACATCCAACTCAGGCCGACAGCTGAGGCGATCGGCTGGCCGAGGCCAAATGACGCTTAGTTACAACTCACTCACTCTGTCCCTCTGCTCACCTCACAATGATGTCTCTATCCCTTGCTGAGTACATCCGTGTTCATCTGGGTAATTTTGTCTTCTGTCTGCCAATGGGCGAGCAGTACCAATTTCACTATGTATTTGCCTGTCTGACTATCTCTATCTGTCTTGTCTCTGTCTGACCTACAGTAACCTTTACCCCGTCTCTGGTCAAAATAAACCTGTTTTCCATCACAATCACAATGCTCCCAGCATTCTATAATTATAGATGGCCAGCTTGAACCCATCACTGCGTATGCTGTACTATCCACTAGCATTCTATAATTATAGATGGCCAGCTTGAACCCATCACGGCGTATGCTGTATACTATATCCACTTATTGTAAACAAAGGACCTGCCTTGATATTGCAATTCAACAGGCCAGGAAGAGATATTGCAGAAAATCGAATGAGAGTGAACCCAATACCACTGAAGAGGAAATTATGTCCTACCACAGACTACAAGCAATTTCAATCAAGCTACAGCATAAAAAAAAAATATATATCCATAATTGTCTCTAACCTTACTGTACCTTGTGTGCCCCCCCCCCCCCCCCTTTATTATGTCTCTCTTCCCCTTCTCTTTAGGATGAGAAGAATCAGCTGATGACTACCAATGTGTGGCTGTGGCAGGTACGTAAGACACCCAAAAAATATTTTGCTATAGGGAAAGGATGTCTATTTGTTTTTTCCAAAGAGTGCCATAATACGACTGCATCTCCTGTCACACTGTACCTTTGGACCATAACAAGTAAATACAAATGCATCGCATAACAATATTCTATTCTTTTGTTGAAAGTGTAGCCAATTATAAGTTTTGTTCACAGCGCTGATGAGCAGTGCCATGAACAAAGCAAAACATAATTCAGCCTTTTTCCACTTGCATGCAATTATATATTGTGATTATATTTGCAGTCCAATACATTGCATTTTGTTCAAATAACTAAGTGTGAAAAGATCTCTACAAAATGAGAGAAGAAATAGCCATTCTTTCACATCTTGAGAAGTTGAGAATGAACCACACGAGGAACAAGTAGTTAGTTATCCTAACATCCTTGTCATAATTATGCTGATATTTATTCAGTGGATGGGAATGTATTTCTTTGCTTTTACTTTAATCAAACTTTCATCAGGACAGACCTTCGTCTGTCCTGATGAAGGTATCATTTTATAAAATCTAATCCTAATCAAATGGATCCCATGTTTACCTTCACCAGGAATGGATTGATAACAAGCTGCGATGGAACCCGGAGGAGTATGGTGGAATTACCTCCATCAGAGTTCCCTCTGAAACCATCTGGCTTCCAGACATAGTCCTCTATGAGAAGTAAGAATCATCCTGTAATGTAATAATTGTCTGGAATGCGCTCAAATGATTTGACTGATGATAATGATCAAATGATTGCAGGAATGACATTACTGTGATGATGCCCCTTTCTTAAGTGCTGATGGTCGTTTTGAGGGCTCCCTGATGACTAAAGCCATTGTCAAGTACAATGGGGTAATCACCTGGACACCACCTGCTAGCTACAAGTCTGCCTGCACCATGGACGTTACGTTCTTCCCCTTTGACCGCCAGAACTGCTCCATGAAATTTGGTTCCTGGACCTACGATGGTAACATGGTGGACCTGGTTCTAATGGGCATCCAGGTGGACCGGAAGGACTTCTTCGACAACGGGGAATGGGAAATCCTCAGCGCAACTGGAGCCAAGGGGATCCGGAGGGATGGCTTGTATTCATACCCATTCCTCACCTACTCATTCATCCTAAAGAGGCTCCCCTTGTTCTACACACTCTTCCTCATCATCCCGTGTTTGGGTTTGTCGTTTCTCACCGTCTTGGTGTTCTACCTCCCCTCGGATGAGGGAGAGAAGTTGTCACTCTCTACCTCTGTCCTGGTTTCACTCACTGTGTTCCTCCTCGTCATAGAGGAGATCATCCCTTCTTCCTCCAAGGTCATCCCCCTGATCGGAGAGTACCTGCTCTTCATCATGATCTTCGTCACTCTCTCCATCATCGTTACCGTCTTCGTCATTAATGTGCACCACCGCTCCTCGACCACCTACCACCCCATGTCCCCTTGGGTCCGAACCCTCTTCCTCCAGAAGCTTCCGAAAATGCTCTGCATGCGAGGTCACATCGACCGTTACCACTACCCTGAGCTGGCTCCTGATAGTCCTGAGGCAAAGCCCCGGTCCTGGGGTCACAGAGGAAGCCAGAGAGGCAGCAATGGGGCCCATGGGCAGGCTACCTCCGAGGGGAAGGACGATGAAACCTGGGCTACCATGATGGAGAAAGCAACCTATTCCGTTCGCTACATCAGCAGACACATTCGCAAAGAGCACTTCATTCGTGAGGTTTGTTGCCCATGCACAGATCGATGGAATGTTGTAGAATGAGAGATCAGACGTGATGCAAATCAACTATTACAATGAAATGCTATTGACACTTTGATTGACTGAATACTTTATTAGACAAAGATGTAAACAGCACAGATGGACAGTAACACTTGGGCTAAAAGAATAACACAAAAGATACCTAGGGATTTGTTTCCATTGTGGTCCTATTCATCAACTTCATTCATTCATCAACGGAGCATACAATATTAACATTAATATAATTCATGCTATAATTACAGAGGAGGAAAGGGGTAGAAGTAAAAACGGTGGAGGCAGTGTATGTCCCCTCATATCAAGAAGATTGTATATCCCCTTGATATGAGGGGAGTGGACATACTGAATTTGCATTGTAGGATAAATAATTTATTCATAATAATCTATCTATTAAAATAGTGACATGCTTGGACACATATGGCTACATATGGACAAACATCCACTTACAAGGATGTAATCTAAAAGCAGAATTACATGCTGTAAATTCATTAGTTTAGCTTGTGATTTTAGCTCTCATACATACCATCTATATATTAAGTATTTTCCCTAACATTTCTTCCAGGTGGTACAGGATTGGAAGTTTGTGGCCCAGGTGTTGGACAGGATCTTCCTGTGGGCTTTCATCAGTGTGGCAGTACTTGGTACCATCCTTATCTTTACCCCAGCTCTAAATAAGTTCTTCAAAGTCCCTCCTACAACCACCATTGGAGAAGATCCACCTTCTAACTACTAACTAGTGGTCACATGTGTTTATTTAACCTTTTTTTGACCAGGAAACCAGGATCTCCACTCGAGATTACAAGAGTCTATTTTATGAGGGAGACCCACCAAGATAAGCACATACTGTAGCCCACCACCTCCCCATATGCAGATGAATACAGTAGCTCCTTTAGCCACTCAGGAACCTGAAAGTGCAGAATTGTTTATATATGTTGACCATTTGTATTATAATTGGTGCTACCTTTCAAATTCTACATGAGCTAAGCTATCTTATAGTTAATGGAGTCTATTGTGAATAAAAGTGTGAATAAAAATGGCTCTCACAAATTCACATCATTAAGGTATTCCTTCACCACTTCAAATTAACTGCATAGATAAATATACAAATGATGTCACAAACAATGCAAAGAGTAAGGCGAGGTTGTTTGATATTGGTCATCAGACATACATTAATGCACTAGTTATCACACCACAACCAGAAGCACAATCTATAAAACAGTGATTCAACCTGTGGGCCGGGGCCTACTGGTGGGCCGTGGGGATGTTGCAAGTGGGCGTCTGGCCTCCAAATTGGCAAAACACAGATTCTAAAGATAATATAACATTAATATAACAAAGTAATGGTATTTATTTCTTTAAAACCTTGAAAGGTGAGTTTTCATTGTGATACTATTAATGCTAATTGCTAAATAGGAACTTAAAATATACTACGTTAGTTCCATTGGTCCAAGCTGGAACACAATCAATAAGATCAATTAAGATAAACATGATGTGGAAATGCAGGTGGCCCACGCATCTGACCTCTTAACAGGGCAGCCGATTAGGCTGGTCTGTTGCAGTGTTGATTTTGTCAGCAAAGCTTTATTTAGTTTTAGTAGGCTTTTGATTCAAATTCGGTTTCGTTTTAGTGATAGTCATTTGAATATAAATCTATTTAGTTTGAGTCCTATAGTCTTTTGGATAAAATTCAGTTTTAGTCATACTTTAGTCACCTGAAATATGTTACCTTTAATCTAAGATTCTATCAACTAAATCTACAGTTGATTTCGTCACCTAAAATGTATTATTGGCTGGCCGTGATGCCATCGAAAAGATTTCACTTTAAGTTGCATGCTGGTCTATTGTCATTGTATTGAGTCTTCGTTTTAGTCATCATAGCGTAGTTTTTATTTAGTTACTTATTTAGTTTTTGTCAGTGAAGAAAGGTAGTCGACGAAATCAACACTGGTCTGTTTGGGTGCGCCGCGGAAGCTTTTGAGATCTTGGAGTGGGCCCTGATCCAGAGGTTGAGAACCACTGATCCAGAGGTTGAGAACCTCTGATCTAAGACATTATGATTATATGGATGGCAGGTGAAAAAGGGAAGGCAATTGAATTTTCTTGGAACCAGCAACAGCTAAACTACCTTATATTATTGATTATTTGACGTCACAACAGACGTACAGTATGCATCATGACACACAGCATTGAAGACTTAGGGCTCCATTTTCGTCACCGCTAAACCCCTTATCCCTAAACTTCTTTGCCTTTTTTTTTACTATTTTGAAAAACATTTTCGAATAGTTCAGCTAGCCTCTATTGACACGCTGTGAGCTTGTAGACTGGCCATTTTAACTATTCAAAAATGTTTTGCAAAATAGTAAAAAAAAAAAGCAAAGAAGTTTAGGGATAAGGGGTTTAGCGGTGACGAAAATGGAGCCCTTACTATTAGCCTGAGTTAGTGGGATGGCAGCATTTATTTAAGGTCACTGATTGGTCGATCTTATTTGTGGAGTTGTGTCTGGGGATCTCATTACAGAGCTATGTTGTTCCTTGACTGTTGACTTTTTTCCTTTGTTGAAAATTGTTCTTGTCCATTTCAGTACCTTTACAACCTTGAATACTACACACATTCAGTAGCTTTGGATGCTCCACACGGATATTTGTTTCAACCAGCTTGATGTCAGTGAGTGTAGTGAAATCTTGCAAATAGTAAAAATGACTGTTTTACCGTAATAACTGATTATTCCACGATTGGTGAAATTTGACATTATATGGACCACGCAAACCCTAATTGTTTTGTTGTCCAGAATGAAGCGCTCACACAAATAAATGTCTTTGCAATACTTTATATTGTATTTGTCATCTTTAATGTAGGCCTACAGTATGTACAGTATACCATCTACCTCTATTTAGTCTGTAGTATTATGTGTTTGCAAATGCATGTTGATCATATTCGCACAGTGGGGATATTGCTCTTACTTATAGCCTACTTCTGAATAATAATGTGCGAATAAGAATATGAATACATTTAAATCTAAAAGCAGAAAGTTTATCTACTGTAGCTTTAATATTCCCAAAGCTGGATGTATCACCACCCTAGTAATGTGTGATTTAATATCTGTAGTTCTCTTCCTAAAAGTCCACCAGTCTGGCTCAGACTGGCTGTCCAGATAAGATGGTCTGATCAACCTTTGGTCTGGTCGCCTGGAGGAGGGTGTCTGTTGTGAGACATCCACTGATTCAAGATAACACACTGATGATGTGTCCAAGTTTTGCATCAGTTTTATTTACATATTTGTGTCATTACAATCATTACTCCGGTGTATATCTGTGCTGTATAAAATCTGGAGCGATATAGTTCGCTCATGCGCTAATTCGTCTAAAAGCATGCCCTGTAGCCCAGGGCATGCTCAAATGATTTATCTTAGGGCGCCCGAGCTGGCGACCTTCGGGGTCGTCACAGCGGCCAAATCTATATGGCCACCATAAGGCAAAAATGTTTACATTTCATTATGCTTGTACATTTTAAGTAGCGTTTTCATGATTCTGAATCCATTCCAAGCATTAGTTTTGCACGAAAAACACTCCTTGAGCTAAAAACGGCATCACAAATGTGATGGCAAGTGGCTGTGGTCAAATTTAGCCCATGTTTTTGGTACAAAACTAATGCTTGAAATGGATTCAGAATCATGAAAACCCCCAGTTTGATACGTCACATGCTACTTAAGCATAATGATTTTTTTTTGCCTTATATGCTGTTAATTGTGGTCCATATGGATTTGGCTGCTGTGTTGACCCCGAAGGTCACCGTCTCGGGCGCCCTAGCTAAATCATTAGACATGCCCTGGGCTACATCTGTGCATAATTTGGTGCTTTTAGACGAATTAGTGCAAAATATCCCTTATCTCCCCCGAAACTCCTCCACTATTTGTTCTGAGAGGGGTTGGTATCCAGCCAGTAATATCCTGCTTCTCTCCTCAGCCTGATAAATTACTTTGCCTCCTTTTCCTTCATGAATGGGGCAGCAAAAACCCCTCTTGACACAGACAAAATCAATGGGGGGGGGCTTAAGCCAGCCAGCTTCACTGGAATGGACAAATGTATTACATTACATTACATTACAGTCATTTAGCAGACGCTTTTATCCAAAGCGACTTACAATAAGTGTATTCAACATAGGTAGGGAACAAAAACTACTAATCACCAGAAGTCTTTAGTGCATTTTCTGCAAAAACAAGCAACCAAGAGTATACCTAGCGCTAAGGTAAAAGTGCAATATATCAGCTACCTATTTCCTTAAACAGATGAGACAAAATAGCTAAATCAAATGAGCATGAGTATGTATTACATGCAACTATAGCAATCCCATTACAAATTGTAACTTAAATGGTTTATAAATTAAGCCATGGGTAATGCAGAATAGATTTTCTTTTAATGCTCAAACTCAATCGCAAAAGATGTTACCACCACACCACATGCAGTCAATGCAACTGGTTATGTGTGCATGCACGCTTCCACCACTGGGTGGTGTACTTCACAAGGTATTGCTTGCATAATGTGCTACGTCTGCCTCTGCATTATATGCACTTTGTCCAGTGGTGTAAAGTAACTAAGCACATTTACTTTTGAGGTATTTTCTTTAGATTACTGGAGTATTTCCAGTTTTCAATACATTTACTTCTACTCTACTTCTACCTCTAACGGACGCGTTTCGGCCACCTGGCCGAAACGCGTCCGTTAGAGCTAGAGGTAATAATCTGTTGGCTCGTTAGAGCCAAAGGTAAAATGTGAAAAGGACATTTATTTTAATTCTTTCAATGTTGTATCTTTGAGCCTTGCACCTACAAGAATATACTCTTCTAATTTGGAGTGTTGCGGGTTGTCTGCTTCTGCAGTCTTTGTTCCTCACAGCAGAGTTAATGAAATCTGTTTTCAGTCTACGATGAAATGAAGAAAATGTGCACTTGATGCAATTGCTTCACCAGTGGCTTAACAGTTAGTTTGAACAGTTTGAACATAAAACACAAGACTTGAGACAATAGAAATTGTCTGAGGAATCTGCAGAGGAGCAGATTTGGAAATAGTCCTGTTAATGAGAGAATTATTCTGAATAAACAAACTGGAAGAACTCTGTATACATGGATTAGCTACATTTAAAGTGATTTTCATGAAGTGTGAAGTGTAGCCAAGAGTGGAAACAACTGTGGAACAGAGGACTAGCTTTGGAATAACAATCCTTTTTCCACACATTTTTCACACACTCATTTCATCTGAATTCAGAGCATTAACACCATATTTGTATTCAGTAATGGAAATAAGGTTTAAATGCTATTGGTACATTCATTGTTGTCGCCAGGTCGACAGACCGGGATGCAAAGACAATGTTTTCGCCCCTCTCCATGTGTCCGTGTGTATGTGCACAACTGTGCACAGCTAATCGGGGACACAGGCTGGAATATGCAAAGATTGATGCCGATCAGTTCAGCTGTGTCACACAGCTGGATTGATCAGCATCAAATCAATCTTTGCCTATTCCAGTAGGCCAAGAAAGACACTCCATCAAATATTTCAAATTGACCTTAAGTGTGCTATACCAGGCTAGTCTGGCATTAGCCAGTCTGATAACGTAGATTCACTCACATGTTGCTCCACCATCCATATCAGTCTAGACTTCGGCCCATATAGGCAGAAAGTTGGGTTGAGAGCCAATCAGTTGAAACTCAGTCATTGATTGGCCCTGATCATTTTATGATTTCTCATACTCTCTGCCTATAGGCCGAAGTCCAGACTGATACCATGGAGCAATATGTCTGGCTAATGCGAGGCTAATACCAGGCCACTTTACGTTTTGGCTATAACTCTTGAACTGTAGGTTGTACAATCAAAATATAGTTCCCTCCAGGGGCCACAGCTTCCTTGTGTCCGGCTGTAACCCATGAATTTGATGATTTCAAATGTTAAATAGGATCCTTAAAGACGTAGGACATTTTCTGTCAATTTCTAATTCTTGTAATATTTTCTTCTCGTTAAAGTTCTGCTGCTGCTTCTGTGGGCAGGACAACGGTGACCACAGAACAAGAAGACATAATTCATAGAGACAATGAATAAAAGTCCAGCAGGAAGTCATCAATTATAGAGTGCATCTCTATTCATGCAATGTGTTTCTAAGTACTGTGTGTGTGTGTGTGTGTGTGTGTGCGTGTGCGTGTGCGTGTGTGTGTGTGTGTGTGTGTGTGTGTGTGTGTGTGTGTGTGTGTGTGTGTGTGTGTGCATGCTTGGAAGTTTGTCGTTGTGGAACCTTTGTGTTGTCAGCCGTAGTTATTATTATCTCCGCCATGTGTAAATCTAATCTTGCAAAGTACTAGGTCAACCAGCATCATATTTCCTGTGCACGCTGCCAAAAGGCAAAGGACCACAATTCCTGAATATTTTTCATCTCCTGCTGATTATCACCTATGCACGGCTTGCACGCACATCAGGTCTGAGGTGTCATTCCTGAGACTAAGCTGGCATGGTCTGCCATCTTTCAGATCTTCCTACAGTATGTGTCATTCCTTTTCAGGTTCAAGTACAACTGACTGTCAAATTGTGTAGCCATAATGTCAATTACTTCCTTACAGGAAATCATGGTGGGCAGGAACTGTACCCCTGCATGACCCGGTCACCTCAAATCTAGAAATTCTGATAGAAAATGGCTGCATTTCTGCTCTCGAACATTTTTCACAAACTTTTAAACTAGCTTTTGTAAATGTGAAATGAATAAATATTGAGAAACTGCATGAAGGCATGACATGGAAAAAACATGAAAAGAAGAAATTACTGTAAGTTAAATTAAGGTATTCTGTGAAGAGTGAAGTTCCAATCGATCTCCCCCACACACACATACAGTACACACACACACACACATACGCCCGGTACGCGCAAGAACACACACACACACACACACACACACACACACACACACACACACACACACACACACACACACACACACACACACACACACACACACACAAGCCAGGCTGAGTCACCAATTGTGTGCACTGTGCACCTGTATTGGCATGCACTTTTGTTTTGGGGTTCAGGACACTAGCCTTGCACACAAATATAGGGAAACAAAGTTGATAGCAATGCTCTTATATCAACCCACACTTGTTCTGACATGACATAAAAAGATAGAGGTGGATACTCAGTTACGTCACCCTTTACAGCCATCAAATACATTTTACGACCTCTCTATCTCTCTCTCTCTCTGTCTCTCTTTCTAAATTAAATATTTGAAATATGCACAGTGCCCAGCAGTGTGCGTGTGTGTGTGTGTGTGTGTGTGTGTGTGTGTGTGTGTGTGTGTGTGTGTGTGTGTGTGTGTGTGTGTGTGTGTGTGTGTGTGTGTGAGTGTGTGTGTGTGTGTGTGCACGTACGTGCGTGCTTGCGTGCATGCGAGGCCAATACTGTGCATGTAAGAACTAGACTAACAGCCCCTGTAGCCCAAGCTGTTCTGTGCCTATTACATTATGAGATATCTTGAGTGCAAATTTAAATTGTGGCCTAATGGTGGCAATAGGGGAAAGGCTGATGGTTCACCAAAACCAGTAGGGGGCATCGTCTGAGGCCCATGAATGTGCGTATAGCAAATTCCATGACAATGAAGCAGAGTCAGGTTCTTATTACTGTCAAGGGTGCTAATCCTGAACTTGACCCGCACAATGATTCACTTGACTTGTTTCTGTATCTTGTTTCAACATTTCAGCACCATATCAACAATATTATGCATTTACCTTGCAAAATTCATCTCAGTAATTTAAATAGTTCATCATGAATCCATCAGCCACCGTTTTGCAACTCGTTTGACTTCTTCACACAGAACATCTGACTGACACATACACTACAGTAGACTACTTTAGCAGGTCCACTCGACACAATGGACCGTCACCATTGATATGCATCCAAGGTCGGTCATTCCTATATTGTTTCATGCTGTGACACTTGATTGGCAGGTGTGCTGGCTTGCATGTATCTTTGAACTATCAAGGCTTAGCCCTGGTATTTATCGATTCTGACATCATCACTCTCTACGTGTACAAATACAAAATCTAAGGTGCTTTCCCTGCTGCCCCACTTGTCCGATTAGGGTACGCTAAGCAATTACAACCCCCGTAGTTTTCAATAAAAAAAGTATTTTTGGATTTCCCTCCATTGTAAATGCGCAACAGCACCCCTAGCGGTCAGGGTTCTTTTGCGCATTTACAATGGAGGGAAATCCAAGATGGATGCCAGATTCCGAGACGGAGTGGATTCAAATCCTTTTTTTTAATTGAAAACACGGGTTGTAATTGCTTAGCGTACCCTAATCGGACAAGTGGGGCAGCAGGGAAAGCACCTTAGATTTTGCATTTGTACACGTTCAGAGTTACTCTGAGGCAAAGCTTTTCAGACAGAAACCCATGGGGCAAGGTCGCTCAGATTCTCATAGAGAATGATGATGTCAGAATCGATAAATACGTCTACGAGAGTCTAAATCTTAGGCTAAGCTCACCCCTGAATGTTTCAGGGGTGTCTGAGCGATCTTGAACCCACTAACACGACGTCTCTGCAATCCAGCCAGTAGTTCCATCCACCATTGCCATGCTAATGCTGAATCCACACCATGCAGCTGTATTTCTCTACTGCGTTCTGAAAGCGTCAAGGTTCAATGGAAAGCATAAGTGCTGTCCCCATAACTGGCAGAATGGACAAAAGTTTGGCATTGATCAGTCCAGTGGCTTGGGAGATTAACTGCCGACTCACGCACTGACAGACACACACACACACACACACAGACAGACAGACAGACAGACATAATCTCCGTCCCCAGCATTTCAGCCAATGTTGCTAAAGATCCAGGCAAATTCAAACATGACGCCATGTGGCCACTCCAAATAAATTACTTGAGGTCCGAGACCACATCTCTCTGAAATAATAAACATTGTATTTGATATATAGAGTAGAATATATTGTAAAAAACGTAAAATATGGGCCACAAGTATGGTGGCCAGTGGGGGCCACCATTTTTGTTTTGTCTGTGTTTGTTTTACATCACCATTACATCACCTAATCATAGCAACATGAGTTAGACTTTAATATATTAGCGGCCCTCACTTCACACGGGTGTGAGTTTTATAGTTACTGTACTGTACTGTACTGTACTGTACTGTACTGTACTGTACTGTACTGTACTGTACTGTACTGTACTGTACTGTGCTCTGTACTGTATTGTAGTGTAGTGTAGTGTAGTGTAGTGTAGTGTACTGTGCTCTGTCTGTACTGTACTTTGATAATTTTTGGAAAAGATCTTTGAGAAATGACAGCGTTACCATGTGGGGGTCCCCGGAACATCCAGACCCCCAGGAACGCGACCAGGGGGCTGGCCCAGTTCCGGCGAGCCTTCCCGTGTCCGAAACGGTTGAGAAAGGACAGCGTTACCGTGTTGCAGCTTTCCATGCTCGGACACAGGGACACACATAGCTGCATTCACTAGTAAGAAACCACACCACTGTTCAAGATTAGTAGTATTTATTTGCACAAATGAGATGTGGGTGTAATGATGAGGAGCCCGGGGAGGGCGAGACTGAGGATGGGGACGTAGTCTCGAGAGCTTGACGACCGACCTGCTCACCCGGGAGCGGTCGGTCGCCTCTGCTCGGACGCTGCCCCCCCGGGGGCTCCTGGGAGAAGGAAAGAGAGAGAAGTGTTAGCGGGGCAATGCTGAGGATGGAGGGGGTTAGTTGGGGAGGAGGGGGGGGAATTTTGACAGCGCGAGGCGGTATCAAACAGGTAAGTAATGATATGAGGTGTGTATTTATGCTGTGGGTAATGTTACGTGATTGGCTGTGCGGCCGTGGAGACGCAGGTGGACTTGACGAGGAGATATGGGAGGGGAGTGATTAGGTTGAGCAGTGGGTGGTATCTACTCCTGAATCTACGTTGAACACAACTACATTTCACTAGTAAGAAACCACACCACTGTTCAAGATTAGTAGTATTTATTTGCACAAATGAGATGTGGGTGTAATGATGAGGAGCCCGGGGAGGGCGAGACTGAGGATGGGGACGTAGTCTCGAGAGCTTGACGACCGACCTGCTCACCCGGGAGC
The DNA here is from genome assembly GCF_951216825.1 of Electrona antarctica. Lineage (NCBI taxonomy): Eukaryota > Metazoa > Chordata > Actinopteri > Myctophiformes > Myctophidae > Electrona > Electrona antarctica. The sequence goes on along the minus strand of NC_136806.1, from coordinate 24,457,417 downwards.
GGTCGGTCGCCTCTGCTCGGACGCTGCCCCCAAAAAGTCTGATACGAACCGTGGGGGGGCCGGAGGATGGAGAAGGTCTCTAGCGACCGGTGCGTGGAGCCTCCCGTCCTTGGACCCTCGGTCGGGCGAGGAAAAACTCCCTCGAGGGGAGTGAGGGAGAAACCTCGGGAAGGACCGCGGAGGAGGGGACCCCCTTCCTGGGCGGACGGGCTAGGCGGAGTGTGGCCGTTACGGTCTGCCTAGCTGGAGATGGGCGTTGCGTACGTCGTGGAGGTTGGACCGGATGTAGGTGTGGTATGCCTGGGAGGACCATCTTCCCACGACGCGGATGTTGGTGGTCGGAGAGGCCTCGACTGGAAGCGGAGGAGGCGGCGCCGATGCGGAAGGAGTGGCCGGAGTAGAGGTGAGGGGGGAGACCGGAGAGGGAGAGAACCTGTCGGAGGTGATGGTGGAACCAGAACCGGGTGGCGACGGAGCCGGACTCGGTGATGAATAGGGGGTCTTGAGGGTTGGCGTGGCAGGATCGTCTCGTGGTGACGTAGCGGAGGAGGGGTTCGTAAGGACTGAGTGGTGAGTTTGTCTTGAATAGGTGGATGGAGGAAGAACGCCCTCGCTGGTCCGTCTTGCTCCGTTTGAGCGTGAAGGTGAGGGTTTCGGAGGAATGGAAGGTGATGTCGGACAGGCTCGGGTGGAGTGAGGGGTCGTACCGGGACGAAGAGGACGTGGAACCCTCGGAACGCCGTGGGAAGCCGAAGAAGGCGAGCAGGGACGTGCGCTCCTGCGTGGGGGAGATCAGGGTGAGGTAACCGGCGGGGGAGAGTTGTAGGCGGAGACGGAGCAGGTCTGACGTCAGGGGAAGGCGACGTGGCGGAACCAGCGCGTTGTGGCGCTGTAGGCTGCGAGGCGGCAAGGAGATGAGAGGGTGAGAGGTGGAGGCTTGGAGATCCGTCCGGCGGGCGGAAGAAGTAGGTGCCGCCGAGATGGACGTGCGGGTTAGGGGGGCGGAGATGGAGGCGTGAATGGCAGTGGGAGAGGAATGGGACGATGGTGGAGACGTCGGGGGAGAAGCTTTGGAATCTGCCTTTGTCGAGGGTGTTGACTGACTGTGTTGGCCTAGTGAATTAGGATGCTTCGTGCAACCATTCTTGGCCCCGAAAGAACGTGGCAGAGGCTGTTGGGTGGACCGCACGTGATGCGGTTGATGGACGGGCGAGGTGCGTTGACGCGCCTGCCGGCATGCTCGTAGGAAAGGTGGGAGGAGGCGGCGGGTTGTATTAACCTGGGTGAGACGCGGAGCGCCTGCCTGAGTGGGGGTAGGAGGGAGAGGTTGGGAGTGGGCGGGGTGCGTTGCCACGCCCGTCGGCGTGTTTGTTAGGTGGGGGGGTTGCGTTGAAACGCCTGCCGGGGCGATCGGGAGGTGGGGGGGGTATCTGGGAGTGGCCGGCGTGCTTGTGAAGTGTGTGTGATGGCTTTCAGCATGCCTGAAGGAAAATGTGGGGGTGATGGGTTCCCGAGAGCATGTGGTGTGGGCTGTTTGAGGGACGCCCGATGGTGATGGGTCGGAGTGATCGTGGAACGAAGGCTGCTTGAGGAATGGTGTGGTCTGCTTGGAGGAAACCTTGGGGCGCGTTGCGCTGGTCGACTGGAGGATGCCCATGGAGCTGGACCGGGGGAGGGGGGGCCGTTGGTGCTGTGTGCCGGTATGCTGAGGGCGGAAGCGCGTGGTGCTGATCCGGGGGAGGGGGGGGGGGGGGTGGGTGATGCACTGGTCGACTGGAGGCTGCACGTTGTGCTGCGCCGGGGAAGGGTGCAGCACGACGCAGCGTGGGCGGCTTGCCGCATGGGCGCACTGTGCTGGTCGGTTGGAGGATGCGCTTAGTGTGCCGGGAAGAGGTGGAGGGTAAGGAGGGTGGGAGATGGAGAGGGCGCGTTGGGCTGAGGCGAAGGAGGCTACATGTAGAGCTGGCTACGTGTAGAGCGAAGTGCTGAACCTGGTGCGAGGTTTGCGCGATGCGCTGAACCTGGTGCGGAGGCTGCGCGATGCGCTGAACCTGGTGCGGAGGTTGCGCGGCACGCTGAACCTGGGGCAGAGGCTGCGCGATGCCCTGAACTGCAATGCACTGAACCTGGACGGAGGCTGCGTGATGCACTGAACCTGGGCAGAGGCTGCGCGATGCGCTGGGACGGTGGCGGAGGTTGCGCTGCGTGCTGAACCTGGGGCGGAGCTGCGCGATGCGCTTCACCTGGTGCGGAGGCTGCACGATGCGCTGAACCTGGTGCGGAGACTGCTTGAGGCACTGAACCTGGTGCGAAGGCTGTGCGGTGTGCTGCGCCTACGGTCTGATGAGGGAGGCGTGGTGCCGTTCGGGGGGGGGGGGGGGGGGGGGGGGGCTGCACGTGAGCCTGAGTTGGGGAGACCGGAGGCGCGCTGTGCTGGACCTGGTGCGGAGGCTGCTTGAGGCACTGAACCTGGTGCGAAGGCTGTGCGGTGTGCTGCGCCTACGGTCTGATGAGGGAGGCGTGGTGCCGTTCGGGGGGGGGGGGCTGCACGTGAGCCTGAGTTGGGGAGACCGGAGGCGTGCTGCGCTGACCCTGGTGCGGAGGCTGCACGATGCGCTGAACCTGGTGCGGAGACTGCTTGACACACTGAACCTGGTGCGAAGGCTGTGCTGTGCGCTGCGCCTACGGTCTGATGGGGGAGGCACGTGGTGCCGATCGGGGGGGGGGGGGGGGGGGGAGGCTGCTCGTGAGCCTGGGTTGGGGGAAGGGCGGGCGCGCTGCGCCTACGGTCTGATGAGGGAGTCACGTGGTGCCGATCGGGGGGGGGGCTGCCCTTGAGCCTGGGGAGACCGGAGGAGCGCTGCACCTACGGTCTGATGATGGAGGCACGTGGTGCCGATCGGGGGTGGGGGGGGGGAGGCTGCTCGTGAGCCTGGGTTGGGGGGAGCGGGGGCGCGCTGCGCCTACAGTCTGATGAGGGAGGCACGTGGTGCCGTTCGGGGGGGGGGGGGGGGGGGGGCTGCTGGTGGGCCTGGGTTGGGGAGGCCGGAGGCCCGCTGCGCCTACGGTCTGATGAGGGAGGCACGTGGTGCCGTTCGGGGGGGGGGGGGAGGCTGCGCGACGCGCTGAGCCTGGGGGGGGGGGGGGGGGGGGAGGCTGCCCGTGAGCCTGGGTTGGGGGGACCGGAGGCGCGATGCGCCTACGGTCTGATGAGGGAGGCACGTGGTGCCGATCGGGGGGGGGAGGCTGCTCGTGAGCCTGGATTGGGGGGACCGGGGGCGCCTACGTTCTGATGAGGGAGGCACGTGGTGCCGATCGGGGGGGGCTGCTGGTGAGCCTGGGGATGGCCGTGGGCCTGGGTTGGGGGCGAATGGGGGTGCACGTGGTGCCGATTGGGGGGGGGATGCTGCTCGTGAGCCTGGGGATGGCCGTGGGCCTGGGTTGGGGGCGAATGGGGGTGCACGTGGTGCCGATTGGGGGGGGGAGGCTGCTCGTGAGCCTGGGGATGGCCGTGGGCCTGGGATGGGGACGATTGGGGGTGCACGTGGTGCCGGTTGGGGGGGGGAGGCTGCTCGTGAGCCTGGGGATGGCCGTGGGCCTGGGTTGGGGACGAATGGGGGTGCACGTGGTGCCGATTGGGGGGGGGGGGGAGGCTGCTCGTGAGCCTGGGGATGGCCGTGGGCCTGGGATGGGGACGAATGGGGGTGCACGTGGTGCCGATTGGGGGGGGGAGGCTGCTCGTGAGCCTGGGGATGGCCGTGGGCCTGGGATGGGGACGAATGGGGGTGCACGTGGTGCCGATTGGGGGGGGAGGCTGCTCGTGAGCCTGGGGATGGCCGTGGGCCTGGGATGGGGACGATTGGGGGTGCACGTGGTGCCGGTTGGGGGGGGGGGGAGGCTGCTCGTGAGCCTGGGGATGGCCGTGGGCCTGGGTTGGGGACGAATGGGGGTGCACGTGGTGCCGATTGGGGGGGAGGCTGCTCGTGAGCCTGGGGATGGCCGTGGGCCTGGGATGGGGACGAATGGGGGTGCACGTGGTGCCGATTGGGGGGGGGGAGGCTGCTCGTGAGCCTGGGGATGGCCGTGGGCCTGGGATGGGGACGAATGGGGGTGCACGTGGTGCCGGTTGGGGGTGGGAAGCACTCGGTGCTGTCCGTGCGGTTGGGGGGGGAAGACGGGGTGGGGGGCGCTTGGCGCCGGGGAGAGGGGGAGGGGGGAGGAGGGTGGGAGGGGGAAGGGGTGGAGAGCGCAAAGCGCTACTCCAAGTGTGGATGCGACACTGAGTGCCGATCCGGGGAGCGCGGGGAAGGGGGCGCTCGGCGCCGGGAGGAGGGGGAAGGGAGAGGAGGGTGGGAGGGGTGGGGGGGGAGGGACGCACTCGGTGCTGTCCGTGCGGTTGGGGGGGGAAGACGGGGTGGGGGGCGCTTGGCGCCGGGGAGAGGGGGAGGGGGGAGGAGGGTGGGAGGGGGAAGGGGTGGAGAGCGCAAAGCGCTACTCCAAGTGTGGATGCGACACTGAGTGCCGATCCGGGGAGCGCGGGGAAGGGGGCGCTCGGCGCCGGGAGGAGGGGGAAGGGAGAGGAGGGTGGGAGGGGGGAGGGAGGGACGCACTCGGTGCTGTCCGTGCGGTTGGGGAGGGAAGACTGGATGGGGGGCGCTCGGCGCCAGGGAGAGGGGGAGGAGGGTGGGAGGGGGAAGGGGCGGAGGGCGCGATGCGCTGCTCCGAGTGTGGATGCGGCAGTGTGTGCCGATCCGGGGAGTGGGGGGAAGGGGGCGCTCGGCGCCGGGAGGAGGGGGAAGGGAGAGGAGGGAGGGAGGGGGGGGGTGGGGAGGAGCCACCAGGGGACTGGAGGCGGAGCCGGTGCGAGGAGCCCGGGTGGGCGTGGCCCCGACGGTGGCTGGGCGCTGGGAGCGGAGGTGAGCCAGGTAGGCCTCGAACGGGTCGGCTTAGCTGGGCCGTCAGGCTGACGGGAGCTAGCCCTGTAGGTGACCGATGATGTCCGGTGATACCCAGCAAACGGCCAGTTAACTGTGTTATAATTGCCCAGTTCTGGCCCGTGCCCGCTTGGTACCCATAAAGTATACATGCACCCCACATGGGCCCCGGGCGGACGTGTTAGCTGGTGCCCACTTGGTACCCATAAAGTATGCACGCACCCCACACGGGCCCCAGGTGGACTGTCAGCTGGTGCCCACCTGGAACCCGTAAAGTACGCATGCACCCCACATGGGCCCCACGTGGACATGTTAGCTGGGTGGGTAATGCATTTTGCCGTAGAGGCTGTTAAAGTCTGGTTTCGCTCGATGTAGATGGCTGCTGCGTCGGACATCTAACTCGAGCCCGTCGGCCTTGGCGGCGACGGACGGAGCGAGCGGAATGGACTTTATAAACTACCCGTTATGAACTCACTTGCACTGCTGGACTAGTCTTAACTTTAGCTGTGTTTAGCAACAGTGCTGGGAATGTGACAAATGATGTGCATCGACCGAACGAGAATGAGTGGAACGTAAATGAGGAAATGCAAAGAGGCTTTACCTGGCGGTTTGACAGCGTGAAGCGTATCAAATGGTTTGGAATTTTGACAGCGCGAGGCGGTATCAAACAGGTAAGTAATGATATGAGGTGTGTATTTATGCTGTGGGTAATGTTACGTGATTGGCTGTGCGGCCGTGGAGACGCAGGTGGACTTGACGAGGAGATATGGGAGGGGAGTGATTAGGTTGAGCAGTGGGTGGTATCTACTCCTGAATCTACGTTGAACACAACTACATTAATGGAGCGGAGCTGCGGAGGCACTGATCAAAAAGTAAAGCTGGAAGCTGGTAGCTCTCCATGGTGCTTAAGGGTGCATATACTGTAGAGATATTTAGATGCGTTTTGTTTTGGATTCTAATAATATTTCTGATGGGCAGGTTTTGAACCACGTTTTGCACTACAAATGAGATGCTTAAATGTAAAATGACATGTGGCAGAGCATGTTATTAGAGTTAAAGAATATTGATGTTGAGGAATTATTTGTGTTTGCTGTGAAGACAAGACTATCCTACCATTTAGAATGAAGACATTAGAATTGTTTTTATGACTATACAGACTATTTCAGCCTGTGGACATCATTAATTTATGTGTAGTCTTGTCGCATTGCCAGATCTATCCCCACTCTACGTTACATCCATGTGTATCACTGCCCCCACCTTTGGTGCAAACTTTTCCAGGAACAGATGCAAATAAGTGCAAATAACTTCAGACTTGTTGTGAAAGGTTTCAGTGCATTACAATAAATTCACATCCATTGTCATGACCAAACCCGCAGGCTCTCATTTAAGACATCCTTTCTATTAACCACATTAATCCTGGCTTCCCTAATTTGGGCGTGACGTTTTCAAACTTAAAAAAAAAAAGAAAGTTCAATACTCGCTTCACGCCACGTTGTGAGCTTGTAGATTTTGAAAGAGAGCCAATTCCTCCAGTTCCATGCCTCACCAATAGTACAAAATGGTACTCACTTCCGGGGCCGGGGTCACTCCACGTGAAAGCAAGATCTTGCGAATGTCCCATGAACAGTGTTGCTACTTGCTAGACCTCGCAAGAGTGTGTTGCTGAAACAGACAGGAATGTGAATGTTGTAGTGCATGAAATAAAAAACGGCCTTCCAAACCCAATAACCTGCATGAGGAAAAGAGGAGAGAGAAAATGGCAGATATTTATATATGCACACCAGGCCCAGGTGTGGCCCAATCTCCCTGACGATCCCTCCAGCTCCATCCTGCCAATCAGCCACAGCAGCAGCCACAATAGGTATTAATTACATAAATAAAAATAAATAAAACGGAACATCTTCACAAACCCCTTTGATAAACTGAAGATCCTGATCAATGGGCCACTTGCCTGGTGGTAACCATCACGGTCGCATGAATTCACATTATCTGTCTCTTCTGCAGACCAGTCTGGCCCCAAGCGTGTGTTTGATGAAAACCAAAAAGTGGAAGAGCCAATCAGCATCTGCACTCAAGGCCCTGTGATTGACAGACACTGTTGGTTTCTGCAAAACACCATCGATTGGGGTCAGACCGGTCTGCAGAAGACACAGTCATGATAATGCGAATTCACATGACCAGGATGGTTTACCAGGCTAATGGGCCACATAGCTCTGAATTTAACCATTGGTTCCCATTAGTACACACGCACCTACGGCATCACACGCATGCACGCACGCACGCATGCACGCACGCAAGCACACACACACACACGCCCTCATCCGGCAGTGTCTCAATCCAGCAATGCACACCAGAATAATTCATCAATGCCATTGTACTTTGGTCTGGTAACAACAAAGTAAAGTCTGATTTATATTTAATCAATAGTTTGTATCATGCTCTTTGCAGTGTGTGACACAACCACGACAAATTAAAGATTAATTACAACAGTTTGCACTTGCATGGATCAACTAACAGGACAAAGAATAATTCATTGATCCTTTAGAACCACAGCCATCAAGCTCAGACTGCACTTTGATGTGTGAATAACTAAGGTTTGGCTGTTTGACTGAATAAGAATAAGATGTAAATGTGCAGGAAGGTTTTCAATTTATTTAGTGGTTGAAGGCAGCCAATGAAGTGAAAACACAAGAGTGTGAAACTCAGATTCATTCGATCTGTGTGTGTGTGTGTGTGTGTGTGTGTGTGTGTGTGTGTGTGTGTGTGTGTGTGTGTGTGGTGTGTGTGTGTGTGTGTGTGTGTGTGTGTGTGTGTGTGTGTGTGTGTGTGTGTGTTTGTGTGCGCACATTTTCTGACTTTTTCCATGCAAATGGCTGTGTGGTGTGCTTATGGTGAGCCGTCTGTGAGTTCATGCAATCACACAGTGTGATTCTTTCTCCCCAGTGTGTGAGATAGTGTATTAATAAGTGTTTACAGCTCTGTCTCTGTTGAGAGAGACTCCCCCACAGGAGGAAAAGTAAGATAGAGTGTGTGTGAGAGCAGACAACACATGGAGAGAAAATGTGTTGTTTTGGGGCAACAGTGTCAGGCCTTAGAGTAAGTGTCAGACACACTGTCTGACGCGCAGGCAGGCAGGCAGGCAGCCAGGCGCGCCGTGCGCGCACACACACACACACACACACACACACACACACACACACACACACACACACACACACACACACACACACACACACACACACACACACGGTGAGATCAACTGCACCCCCCGTGGTAAAGTGCCATAGTACATTTAATCAAGTCTATAGTTGGATGCAAGAGGCTGACAGCAACACCTCAGCCTGTTACGCTTTCCGTAATTAAGTTGTAAATGCATTTTAGGTTGTGTACATTTTTTTTATCGTTTTTGTATAAAATATGCTTTTTTTGGGTCTCTTCTAAACATTATTACCACTCTTGCCACACACAATTAAAATGGCCAATAAGGATATACGGGCCTATTTGTGTGTGATTACAGATTATTAAATCCATTTTGTAGGCTGTGTAGCCTATTGCTTTGGTTTGAAGGGTTAGATGCCCCTGCAGCTATCAATCAGCAGGCTTCTATACACTTAAATGCAATCTGTAGACTGTAGCTATAAGCAAAACACCACTTACAAAGCAAATCATTTCAGCACCATGGACAGTTCTAAACGAATCTTCCAATAATTATGTGGACATACATTCATAGCCTGGCTAATAAGCCAGACTCAAATCACACTGTCGGCAATTTTTTTTTGTGCCAACGGCTGATTCGGTCTGGCTTATTAGCCAGGCTAATACATTCATTCATTCATTCATTTATTTATTTAGTGTGCGGGTACATGTTCTACTGTCACGATCTGGTGGTGTGGTGAGGACCCAAATGCAGGACAGCAAGGCATGCATGCAGAGTTCAAAACTCAACAGCTAATTAAATGAGAAAACGCCGAGAAAACGTCACAAACACAAACACTAAACATGACACGTGACACAAACAATGACTCGACAAGGACTGACTGTGGAACAAGACCAATATACACACGAGGAGGACTGATTACACATTATATACAGCTGCAGCCAGTGGGAAAGACAACATAGAACAATGCAAAGTAGAACAGGTAACAATAGAAATACAAGCTCTACACTAAAAGACACAAAAGTATAATATTGCACTGTAGGATGTTACACTGTAGTAGGCCTAGGCCTGTGAGTCCAAGAAAAGTAGGCCGGAGTGCAGGTGTACGACAGGTGCAGGCTGTATTAAGCTTAATTTCCATTGGTGCAGGCAAGATATATCTGTTCATGAGAGTGCGATGATATTTTGTGCATTAGTATATTGGGATATTTTGTTTTTAGAAACATGCATAAGTTCTCATTTCTACTATTCCGCCCTATAGCCTCCAACGAGGCGCCCGAATAGCCTCGTAGGCCCCATAGCCTACGAATCGATTCAAGAGGCTCCGCTGGGACAGTCGAGGGCTGCGGCAGCCTGCAGGTGTGCGCCAGGGCAGGCAGAGGAAAACTCATGACAAGACAAGTATGTATGACATTAAAGTCTGGAATCCCATTTCAAATCGCGAATTTCAGTGGGCTGAGTTTAGTCTATAATTATTATTTTTGCGTTGTAGACTGCACTGTAGGCACACATGCATTAAAACCCCATCCATGCCTGCATGTTGTTGTGCGCGCCCCACTATTCACACTTCGCTTCATAGTTTAGGGGACTGTTTAAGCGTGAACGCGCCAATCTCAACTACTCACTCATTCTGTCTGTCTGTATCATCCGCCTCTCCCCTCCTCCTCCTCCTCCTCCTCTTTACAGCCACACGTTCACATCACAGCTAAGCCAGCGCAGCTTCCTTTCTATCCCACACTGAGAGCTTGCTGCCGAGTCCGGGTGAACGGTGCCAGCATGCGGTGTCCTAAGTTTCGGGGACTCGGTCCAGTTGGATTCTATATTTGGATGACCTTTCTCTTCAGAGGTAGGCCTAGTTTGGACTTGACTTATCAAAACAGAGAGGGAAAAAAATGCTTGGCTACATGTTGAATATGATTTGATATTTAAAATACTTTAATTTGAATTGTTAATATCCTACAGTTTGCACAATTATGGGAATAGGTAGCCTACATGTTTATATAGATTTTGAAGTTGTCTCACTACAAAACAAAAGAAAATAATAAAGCTCCCCTCTGTTTTTAGCTACTTACTCCTAAATGTATAGCTCACTTTGAAATTTTGATTGATTGATTGATTATTGATTAATTCATTGATTCATTGATTCATTGATTCATTGATTCATTGATTCATTGATTCATTGATTCATTGATTCATTGATGTATGTATTAGTCAAAGTAAACAGCATGGAAAGTAACACTAAAAGGATAACATAAAAAGGTCCTGGGGACTTATAGGCTGGCTAGTGGGATCATCCCAAAACGAGATGTCTCATCATGTATCATTAAGCAACATTCTAGACACAGATCTGAGTGTATAGCCTATTTTGCTGCGTTCATCCATGTGTTTGTTTAGGTGAGGCTGCATGTGCTTGCATGTAGGATCATCATCATCATCTCCATAGGAATGATAATGATGATGGTCTAGGTGGGGAATAATAATATGTGATAGAGTGGTTACTGAGGTTTAATTAGGGATCAAAGTCATGTGTTTTTAATTTTGTATTGTTAAGGACATAACCTGTGTGACCACTAACGCAAATCATCAGTGTAAGTGTAAGTTGTAAGTGCAAGCCGTGAAAGATGATTGATGGGAGTGAAGGAATGGCAGGACGAAAGTGCATGAGACAAATAGAAAGAGAGAATATCCAAAGTGCCCAAGGTTGTCTTCTAGGGTTATTTTAGAGTCTGGTCTAATTGAGGCATGGAGGAAAACAGGATTGCTGATGGGGCTTTAGAGGTTTATAGCTCTAACAACCAGCTTACCACTGAGAAGCTTCTGTGCACATCTGCACTGCCTGCACATCTGCACTGCCTGTTGTAGTCTGCCAAAAAGACACACTAGAAGGTTCAAGAGAGGATACTTAGTTTGGGGAGGAAATGTGGTGGTGGTGGTGGTGGGGTTGAAGCCTTTATTGGACAGTGACAGAACAGGAGGGGAATGACAGCACTTAGCTATCACCCCAATTTGGGATTATTGAAGTAGTTCATGTTTGGACTACAGTACACAGCTAAACGTATAAGACACATACAGGCACATGTGCTATAGCCATGTTGACTTGCTCATGAAAGCTAGTGGTCCATGGCGTTAGCATGGCTTAAACACTTAAAGGACAACTTTAGTTTTTTTTCAAGCAAGGTTCATGTTTTAGGTTGTTATTAGAGAAAGTAAAAGATGAGTGTTAATTTTTTTTCATTTGCTGCTTTCTTTCGTTTTAGGGATTTTAGCTCTTTTTGACAGGGGGGCGGGGGCATTCGAGCATGGGGCTAAATATTTATTTTTGTACAAAATGTTATGATGATTTATTTTTGTATTATTTACTATAGTCCTAATAGACCTCAGGAAATTACATCTGGCCACGGAAGATCACAGCATCTACTGAATGTGAAGGTAGCCTACTGGGGGAAGGCTCTGTGTGTGTGTGTGTATAGGCTCAATATGTCAGTTTGTCACATTCAATAGATCCTGTGATCTTTTGTGGCCAGATGTAATTTCTTGGAGTCTAGTAGGACTATAGTAAATAATACAAAAATAAATCGCCATAACATTTTGTAAAACAATACATATTTAGCCCCATGTTCGAATGCCCCCGCCCCCCTGTCAAAAACTGCAAAAATCCCTAAAACGAAAGAAAGCAGCAAATGAAAGAAAATGAACACCCACCTTTTAGTTTCTCTAATAACAACCTAAAACATGAACCTTGGTTGAAAAAAACTAAAGTTGTCCTTTAAACCATATACTGTAGGCTATATTGACCGGAGTCCCCCAGGGTCTGGGATACTTGGTCCACTCCTTTTCCCCTTCGGAACTAAATATCTTTGCAGAAGTTATAGCTGTTCAGTGAGGTTGTAGATCTGCTATTTTCACAGAATGTAGGGTCAAAAGTGGTTCAATCTGCTATTGTAGGCAAAGTGTGTGTGTGTGTGTGTGTGTGTGTGTGTGTGTGTGTGTATGTGTGTGTGTGTGTGTGTGTGTGTGTGTGTGTGTGTGTGTGTGTGTGTGTGTGTGTGTGTGTGTGTGTGTGGGTGTGTGTGTGCGGTGTGTGAATTACTCCTCAACTAATTCTCAAACTGTTTGACCGATCAATTAACCTTTTGGCCTATTGTACCGTATACAGTAAGTCATTTAATAGATTCCTTGGACCCATATGGGGTAAACAGCTATTTGGTTATTAACGTCTGCCTGTAATTGACTTCCAAAAGGAGGGGCCTATTTCTTAAAAAAGGCCTTAATTATAATATGAACGAATCAACCCCAAATTGGAATCACGTTATTTCACGTCCAAATGCTTTCACATCTGGCCATAGGGGGCAGCTGCAGAGACAGCTGAAATTATGCAAAGCTACACAAAATCATTAAGAGCAAAAGATACAGGGTGCTCCTGGCTTGAGGTGGTGAACTCAAGCAAGCTGGGTGCTCATTATGTTCTTCTAGAGAAAAAGGGAAGCCCTTGGGCTTACTTCAGACACAGTTGGGGGCGGCAGTGGCTCAGGGGTAAAGTGGCCAGTATGACTGGATGGTGAAGCGTGAGGTTCCCACTTCCCAGTTCAATCCTGGGCTCCCCGAGAGTTAGTGTCAAAATATCCTTGAGCAAGACTCTGAACCCCTAATTGCTCACGATGTGCAGGTTAGTGCCTTGCATGGTTTTCTCCGCATTCAGTGCGTGAATGGTTGAATGTAAACAATGCATAATCTATGTAAAGCGCTTTGGATAAAAACACTATATAAATGCACCATTTACCACTTGCATTGTTGCATTGTTATAGTTAAATGCCTTAGGGCATAACGTAATGTCCTAATTAATAAAGGCATTTTAACAATCCTTCTCTGAAGTAAACAGAGGGCTTCCCTTTTCCCTCACAAAACTAATCATAGCACATGGGTGTTTCAACCTTTTCTTTCTCTGCCCTTGTTGGGGAAATGTACTCCCATCCGTCAGACACATCACATGCCTCATTATACCATGTTCCTATTCCCGTCATGGCGGGGCCAGTATGCCCGCAACGTATTGAATTATGAATTATGAATTATGTCTGACATTTGACATTTTATTTTATGACTTCTCTGCATGCAGTTTCACTGCTTCTAGCACTGTAGCCCTGAATTCAGAGCTGTGACATGCCTGGCCGGTTTTACCCATGTGGATTAGGATTAAATCTCCACTAGTTTTATGGCCTTGACCTCCTCAGCCATAGATTATAAATCACTCTTGTGAATTCAGCCATCTATACTCCATTAACCCCCCCCCCCCCCCTCACACACACACACACACACACACACACACACACACACACACACACCTCCTTCCTCCTGGGGGATCCGGAGCCATTCCAAGGCCAGTGAGTCGATTTCTCCAACTGCGCCTTGGTCTGCCCCAGTGCCCCGGGGTCTCCTCCCAGTGGGACGTGCCTCGAGGACCTCCCTAGGGAGACGCCCGAGAGGCATCCTAACCAGTTGCCCGAACCACCTAAGCTGGCTCCTTTCCAAGCAGCGACTCAACTCCGATTCTCTCTCGCGTGACTGAACTTCTCACCCTATCATTAAGGAGATGCCATCCACCCATTGAAGAAAACTAATTTCGGCCGCTTGTATACGCGACCTTATTCTTTCGGTCATGACCCACACTTGACCATGTAGACAAGAGAGCTTTGCTTTCTGGCTCAGCTCTCTTTTCGTCAACAACAGTGCGGTACAGCGACTGCAATACCGCCCCTGCTGCTCCGATTCTCTGGCTGATCTCCTTCTCCGTCCTCTGTTCACTCGTGAACAATACCCCGTCCCCGAGATACTTCAACTCCTTCACTTGTGGTAATGTCTCATTCCCTGAGACAGAGTGAACATGGTGCAAATGTATGTGACACAGACATCCTCCTTTCCCCATGCCCACACACACACAACAAGCATGTGACAAGCACGACCAGTCAACTACGGTATATAGAAAGTGTGTAGAAGGTGGCCGCTTGTTTTCAGATGCCTCATATAAAATTGATGCGAACTCTCACACTCTGCATGTCTCCTCCATCCTGCTTTATCCCTTAGTTGTTTTGTCTTTGAAAATCTTTTTGTGCCTCACTTGATCTACATCTCTCCCCTGCCGTCTCTGTCTCTGTCTCTCTCTCTCTCTCTCTCTCTCTCTCTCTCTCTCTCTCTCTCTCTCTCTCTCTCGAAACAGGTTAGGTGACAGGCTACCCACCCGGACCCCAAGCTTGGATTTTGCATTGGTCTTTCATTTCTGACTGACTTATGCCTCAGCCAAGTAATTCATATTAAAGGAATTACATTAGACCATTACATTACTGAAGTAGTTCTGACCTTATAGTTCAAATATGCACATTACTGTAAGTCTCCGGTTGCACTGGCAGATGTAGACTATACTTATAGCCATGGGTCCATTTGTACACTCACTCTGCAGTGTATGCACTGTACTCGCGATTTGCCACAGATCTGACCGCTAGGCGCTATATGCCCATTTGGTCATGTGCATATATGAGAGCCACCAACTTCAAACTCGGCGTGCTCAGCGGCAAGGACTTGAGGGAGTGCGATGCCCGCCATCGACTAGTTCGGATATCCAGTTGTCCAGAACTACTGATCCAACCAATACTGTATGCCCATATATGGGTTCCAATATGGGCATAATACTGATGACAGTAGGGATCTCAAGGGTATACAGACAGACGAGTACAACAGGTACTCAGACAAAGCTTCCGACAGTATGGGCCGCATACTTTCACTTTCTCTTCCACTTTTTTGTTACAAAGTAAGGCATTCATTTACAAAAAAGAAAATAGGGTCAATCGTAAGATATTAGCTGATCGAAACATTGACAGCAATAAATAAGCTGAGCTTTTTCATTTTCAGTGCATGTGCAGACTCTATTTATCATTGTTAAATTGTTGTTTGTCCTGAACCCGGCATGCACGTGGGACGTGCGTGCACGTCTTTTTCATGCAATGATTTATGGAAAAACATAAAAAGTTGAAATACTGTATACAGGTTTATGCCCGGCCGACAACAACAAGGGGACACAGAATGTCCTCAGTCCCAAGCCATGTTTAGGGCCCTGCGCTTTCACCACTGGGACTAAGAATGTTGATATTTTGTCTAGAGGATGGCGTTATGGGAAAGGTAATGGGACAATTGAACATTTTAAGGTTCACCCCCCGGGAAGCATGAATCTGCTCAGGAAGTTCCATGGTAATCTTCCCTTTAGACTAGACGTGTGTGTGTGTGTGTGTGTGACTTTGTGACTTTGTGTGTGTGTGTGTGTGTGTGTGTGTGTGTGTGTGTGTGTGTGTGTGTGTGTGTGTGTGTGACTGTGTGACTGTGTGACTGTGTGTGTGTGTGTGCGTGCGTGTGTGCGTGCGTGCGTGCTCATGTCTGACCTCTAACACGCTTTTCTCTTGTCTACAGTTATGCTATGTTACTATTACTAGAGTGCAGGAGGCCGTTGGGCACTGCCCTACTTGGAACGATACAAATTGGAAATATATGCCCCAGCCAGTTATTATGTATGTGTCCCATTTATGCCCATATATGGAGTTCTCCAATGTGGACTGTGGAGTCTATGCAGATGTAAGAACATCATTGTGATGTCAGAACAGGCCAGCTCCATATATGGAGATCTAGGGGTGATCATGTGTGATCAATGGCTAATTTGGGGGGGTCCAGGGCCTGGGCAGGGGCTTTTGTGCTTGTTCTGGACAACAAGCTATCCGATGACGGACTCGACACCGGGCACTGCACTCCCTGCGGGGGTGTGGAATGCGTGTGTCGAATTTGTGTGTCGAGTTATGTGGATTACAGACGTACACACGTACGTACAGAGACTTGGTGCATTTATAGATAGAAGATGACCTTCTCAACCTTTCTCTCTGTCTTTTTTGGTCCTTTTATCATTCTCTTTCTAATGTACACTTAAACAGGCATGCACACACACACACACACACACACACACACACACACACACACACACACACACACACACACACACACACACACACACACACACACACACACACTCAGTTGCCATGGCATGGTTGCGTATGCGTAGCAGTCGTGTTGTCTCTACTTGTCATTGGTCTGTCATTACAGTCTTTGTTCAGTCGTCCCAGGTTCATAACGCTGCTTCTCTGATCCCTGGAGGTCATTGGATCACAGCACCATTGTCTTCTAGAGTGAACGATAGTCGATAGACTAGGCATTCCAAAGTCACCCCAAAGCCACATTTGTATTCCCACGATGAGAAAACTCATTTGCTGATGTGATAAAATTCAATCATAGCTGGCAGGTGATTACCACCTTCATCAGCATTAATAATGATTACAACACTGTCAAATCCAGAGTGTATTTATAAATTAACACTCCGGATTTTGCTGTATATGAAGTTAAATGAGGCAGCTAGGGGCACTGTTGGATCAACTTTCTTTTTAATGCTACAGTATACATAATCTTTCTTTAAT
Organism: Electrona antarctica; assembly: GCF_951216825.1. Taxonomy (NCBI): domain Eukaryota; kingdom Metazoa; phylum Chordata; class Actinopteri; order Myctophiformes; family Myctophidae; genus Electrona; species Electrona antarctica. The sequence continues at coordinate 24,440,825 of NC_136806.1, read as the reverse complement.
TATAATTGTTTGACCATATACTCTCGCCGCTTTGCTATGTTTAAGTACGTGAATATTATGAAAGACATATTTCACTTTCAACTAAAATAAACATACAAAAATATATATATAAAAAGATTTAATAAAGCAATGGAACAATCACAGCACATTTGAATGTCCTGAGGGGGCTGTGGTTTTTCCATTGCCTTTTTCTTTTTTTATATATATATATTATAAAATATATATATATTCATGTTTATTTTATTTTAAAGTGAAATATCCCTGTAACATATACATTTAATGTCTGTGTTTTTGTATATGCATTGGCACTGTAGACTGTAGCACGTCTGGTTTCCACACAATTAATTGATGTGGTCCATTTCGTTTCATCCGGACCATGTAGAACAACATGCCTGGCACTCTGATTCTCAAGAGCATTCTGATTACCATTGTTCCATGCCCTGGCAATAGGCACAGTCTGCAGTGGCGTGCACAGCCATTTAGAGGGGCAGGTGCTCAAGTGAAAAAAGGGCACTTTGTGCAGCGCGTGGAACCGACTGGTTGCCTTAATAGTGTGAGATTTATAGATTTTGGGGCTTAAATAATATATTAGAAGCTTTTTTTATCAAGAATTGATACCATGATGTCACCATGGTCCACATACTGTACAGTGTACACTGTACAAAAAATATATATATTATTATTTATTTATTTTCAAAAGGGCACATTGCTGTCCAGAGGGCAAAGGGCAGGTGGTCTAGCACCACCTAGTGTCTATCTGTGCACGCCACTGACAGTCTGTACCATGACACACACATGCTGCTGTGTCCACTCCCCATGCTTTTGACATCTATTCTGATCCACATCATGATGAGCATGATGTACAGTATAGTCCATCGGACAACGTTGTATAAATCAGGATTTGCGTGCTTACTCTTCTGCGTGTATTTCCGATGTGCATTTCCCCACCTGAAGTATCAATTTATCAATTCTCATTCACAACTGATGCTGTCGGGACCCCTTTACGTCAACATTGAAAAGGCCATCAAATACATTGAAAACTAATCAAAAACAAACATGTTGTTATACCTTTTAAGCCGGGAACACCTCTGTATCATCTTAGTTACCGGTGGCTATATATCGTTGCTGTGGGGCAGAAAGCTCTTACCTCCATATTTGACTAGCTTGATCCACAGGCTCGAAAAGCATCACAAAGCGGCACGTTCTGCTACTATTGCCATTTTTTTAAATTTGAATCCCGAACAGTTAAAGTTTTGAACATATTCCACCCGACAGAGATATAGCAATCATTTTTCAGAAAAAGCACCAGCACCACGACTCATGCTGTGAGCCATGGTGCTACTGTCACTATAGCCAGCTGCACTTAGAAAGAGCTGGTAGCTGGCCTGGGCCGTGGCTCAGCGGTCCAGAGAGCTGGTAGCTGGCCTGGGCCGTGGCTCAGCGGTCCAGAGAGCTGGTAGCTGGCCTGGGCCGTGGCTCAGCGGTCCAGAGAGCTGGTAGCTGGCCTGGGCCGTGGCTCAGCGGTCCAGGCACCGTGGTAGCTGGCCTGGGCCGTGGCTCAGCGGTCCAGGCACCTTGGCTGGTAGCTGGCCTGGGCCGTGGTTCAGCGGTCCAGGCACCGTGGTAGCTGGCCTGGGCCGTGGCTCAGCGGTCCAGGCACCGTGGTAGCTGGCCTGGGCCGTGGCTCAGCGGTCCAGGCACCTTGGCTGGTAGCTGGCCTGGGCCGTGGCTCAGCGGTCCAGGCACCTTGGCTGGTAGCTGGCCTGGGCCATGGCTCAGTGGTCCAGGCACCTTGGCTGGTAATCCAGTCTGGCAGTGTGCCGCAAGCTCGACTCCCGATCCCGATGGCCTTTACTGCATATCACCCCCCCCCCCCATCTCTCTCCCCATTTCCTGTCGGCCTACTGTCTTTCCCTCTATAAAAAATATAAAATAAAGGCAAAAGCCACACAAAAAAAGAAAGATCTGGTAGCAGAACCAATAAGAAAGACAAGTTAACATTAATTCGTCCCCTCTTCATAGATCAGATTTATTTCCTTCGCTTGGGCAGCTACAGTACAGGCTTTATGAAGAACATTCAAACTGATCTGCAGCTACTGTATCACTGAAATGTCCTTGAGCTTTATTTAGACCAGAGAATCAGATCAGTAAGGTTTTAGATATTGCTAGCCTGGTTAATTTGTCATGATGTAAATTTGTCAAGATGCCAGAATGCTTTGGAATAATTTATAAAGACACGTACACGGGAACTATCTGGAGGAGCCACGAGAGTAGAAGAAATGTTATAGCTTTGTAGATTTGACTTTGTACTACTGCACTATGTGTCCATGTCTCTGGACACATAGTTGTTGAATCAAAGTTGAATCAAAGTTGTTGAATCTCCCTGATGTAAGACAGACAGTCATCTACACAGTATGCAGGACTAAAACAGCCCTCCCGTGTGCACACGCCCGCGCTCACACCTGTGTGTGTGTGTGTGTGTGTGTGTGTGTGTGTGTGTGTGTGTGTGTGTGTGTGTGTGTGTGTGTGTGTGTGTGCGTGTGAGCGTGCGTGCGTGCGTGCGTGCGTCTGTGCGTGTGGGTGCGTGCATGCGTGTGAGCCCTTCTGGCTGTCTGGAAACGGATAGGTTGTGTCTGTCTGAGTAGTGTTTTTGGGAGCTCATCTGGGAGCACTGACCAAGTAAACACATTCAGATGGGGCAGAATCACATGCAGAAGACTGTGCGCATGTAATCATGTAAGCTTGTGTGTGTTTGTGTGCACGTGTGTGCGTGCATGCGTGCGTGTGCGCGTGCGTGGTTGCGTGCGTGCGTGCGTTGGAATATTTGTTGTTGTTTGTAGAGGTTGATGTAACTGTGTGTTTCTGTGTACACATATACCTCTAAGGGTATTATCTCCTGTTTGCAGGTGTTACTCTGTGGAGCATGCCACACCAGCATGTTTCTGTTCTTATTTTAATCTCGAACCACAGAATCCTCAGCTAGGGGAGGAGAGTGTAAACAAGGACCCTATAAGGGTGAATCTTTACCCTCAGAGGTAAAGATTATTATTCCACATGAATAATAAAATAGGATGGACTGATGGATGCATACTGGTAAGCAAACACACTGGGGCAAAGGACCAGGGGCTAGAAAATAGGGCTGGGGCACAGGACTAGACACTAGACTGGCAGGGACGGGGCAAGGCAAAACACTCAACAAACACAGAAAAGACTACAGAGGGAAATCACACAGGAATGCAGGCGGGCAAACACACAGACAAGCACATAGACAAGCAGACAGACAGAAGGTGGGACAAACCAAGAGACAGACATATCAACTGACAGACAAGCAGACAGGCAGACAGACATGAGGTTTAATACAATAGGCGGGTAAAGGGGTCAGAAGGGCGACAGGAGGACTGGGGAGTAGACAGACGGACAAACAGACTGGCACACACACTAGCAGACAAACAGACAGGGAGACAGGCGGACAGACAGACAGGGAGAAGGTCTAACGGGCTGGTAGGTGGGACAACTACACCCTTCAGAGGGCTGGACGTTCCAGAGTGGAACAGAGGGGATCGGGGACTAGAAGTAGCCTGGGGAAACTGAGGGCCTAAGACCTGGGGAACAAAGGGGCTGGCAGACGGAGAAAGGGAGCTACGCTGGGAAACTGGAGTAGTAGGAGGGCTAGGGGCAAAGCTAGTTACGGGGCTACAAACATGGCTTGGAACATGACGAGAGACATGGCTGGAAACGGGTAGAAACAGTCTTGGCTATTGTACATGGCGACAAGGACTCAAGAGGGTGTGTACACATGGGCTGGGGTACCTGATGACAAGCAGACCGGAGCACAGGGAGAGAGGAACGGGGGTCAGGTGGCAGAAGTGCACCCCCGGGGTCCAGCTGCTGGAGTGCAGTCCCTAGATCCCGCTGCCGTAGTGCAGGCCCGGGCTCTGACAACTGGAGGACAGGCCCGGGGTCTGGCAGCAGGAGTGCTTCCTCGGCTTCGGTGGGGACAAGGGGGAATAGTTCACAAAGTCCACATGGTGTGTCAACAGGGAAACCCGACGAGGTCACTGGTGAGGCGGGGGTAGCTGACATGGGATCTGGTGGGACGTTGGCAGGGGCAGCCAACGTGGGCTCAGACAGGGTGTTGGCGGGGGCAGCCAACGTGGGCTCAGGCAGGGCGTTGGCGGGGGCAGCCAACGTGGGCTCAGGCAGGGCGTTGGCGGGCAGCCAACGTGGGCTCAGGTGGGGAGTCAGCATGGACAGCCGACGAGGATACTGAGAAGACAGTCAGGACATTGGTGAAGACAGCTGGCAAGGGCGCAGAGGGCACAGGCAGGTCGTCGATGCAGACGGCTGGCGAGGGCTCTGGCAGGTTGTCAGCTGCTGCAGCCACCAATGTTTCTGGCAGGACCGGCAGGATGTCGGCGGAGACGGACAACAAGGCATCTGGCGGGGCGTCGGCAGGAACAGCCGACCTGGACTCTGTAGCGCTGGGCAACAGCAGAGGCTCCAGGGTGCTGGGCAGCGGAGGCTTCAGGGTGCTGGGCAGCGAAGAGTGATGACGGCGGCGCGAGCCATGTTGACCACGCCCCCCTCGCCCGGTTCCCCCTGAAGATGGCTAATCGAGACCCAATGTTTGGGTCTGAGGCTGAAACTGTCTCAGCGTACGGCGGCTCAGGGAACGCGGGGTCAACAGAGGCGAGATCGGAGCAGATGGGCTGGAGGCCTACATACCCAAGCCTGATTGAATGGGTTGCAGGCTGGAGAGCAGGCTGGTGACTGACAGGCTGGGAAGCAGGAGAACCAGAACTGGACAGCTGAAAGCTATTCAGCCTCTTCCGGACCACATCAAGGTGAGGAACGAAGTGGCTCACCCATGGCCTCTCACCAAACCATTTCTGCTGGTCTGAAATCCTCCCCAGCAGCTCAACATGCTGGCTGGGAGGTGAAGCGATGAGGCCATTCACTGCAGATTCGAATTCCTGTACCTTCTTCCGAAAAAGCTGCCGTTCTGCTGAGTCCATATTGGGTCAGATCGTTCTGCGGGGCAGAGAAGGTGTAGGATTCAGATGCAGAACGAACCAGGCACAGGCAGCGGGGTGAATTCAAGTGGAACAGAGTTTATTGACAAAACTCACAATGGACCAGGACCAAACACGAGGAAGTAATATACAAGACTCAGAATACTAGGAACAAAGGTACTAGGTACTTGGAACAAGAGAAGCAAAACTAGGAAATACACTAAACACTCATGACTTACAATGACGATCTGACAAAGGACTGAAACACACTGGGGCATATATCAGACATAGACTGACTAGACACAGGTGAACAACTAACAATTATACCACAGGTCGTTTCGAGGAAGCAATCTGATTGGTTGAAACAACCTTCTAGCCGTGGGTTAAACCAGCACCATTCACCACCTAATCAAAACAAAGAATTCAGCTGCTCTGTTCTCCCAGAGCGCTAGCAAACTCGGTGGCTAGGCTAGCTAGTTTCTTGGGACATTTGTGGTCGTAGTGACTACATCTGTCATTAAAAAAATATATTCTTTCAGCGATTTTCTTAGTT
>NC_136806.1:24367760-24430260 GCF_951216825.1 Electrona antarctica | reverse complement strand
TTCTTCAAATCCTATCTTGCTTCCTCCATGCTGTAAGTGGTGCTGGCTCCCGTGGGGCGACCGGCCCCATCGTAAAACACACGTAGTTTTGTCAAGGGGGGGGGGGGGGGGTGGAAGGCAATTCCATTATTTTTTAGGAGCAGGCGGATCGGGGCATACGCGCCTCTCTTCTTATTTCTCTGTCTCTTGATCTCTGTAGACTATACTAGAGACTGACACGGGAGTGGATTTTCACTCCTGTCCTGTCCCACTCCCACAGAAAAAAATCCTGTCCTGTCCCAATCCTGGGCCAGAGTTTAAAAAAAAATCCCATCCTGTCCCACTCCTGTAGAATGACTCCTGATCCCATCCCGCTCCCACTCGAAATTACTCCCGCTCCCATCCCGCTCCTGTTTTTTTTTTTTTAGTTAGTCATTAGGCAATTGATCGATCGATCCATCCATCTATCCATCTAGGCCTATCTATCTATCACTTCTGGCTTCTCAAGACAGATATCCTACCAATACAATTTAAATAAATAAAGTGTTGGATTTAACTTTGACTACCAAATACAGTTCCGACACTTAATTTAAGTCCTATGACACTGTTTTTCCCTGAACAGAACTTAAAGCTTAACAGTTAACAAGAGCTTTGTCAATTAGGCTAAGATAAAAAAAAACCTCAGTGTTAATTTAACTCTATATGAATATTTATTCAGTGTACAAGTCTATGTGTATGGCAGTGGTTCCCAGGGGTCCTTGAGAGAGTTCCAGGGGGTCCCCAGCTAAATAATAGTTTGGAACCAAATGGACCGTTATGGGTCTAACAAATTATGTTATGGGAGTGTACAAATGAAACCAAATGTTGTTCCATTTGTACACTCAGAGTTAAATTAACTTGATTGATTTTACAATATAATTTGGGGGTCCCAGCGATAAAAATGCCATTAAATGGGGGTCCGTAGACTAATGCATGTCAAACTGGGGGTCCTTGAAATTAAAATGGTTGAGAATCACAGCTAGAACCGTAATAAAAATCTTCTCTTATGGGGGTCCCCGCCCCTGGCATCTTTTCAAATGGGGGTCCGCGGGCTAATAAATGTCGATTTAGGGGTCCTTGACACGAACATGTTTGGGAACCACTGGTGTATGGGACTCGGTTGGGAGAAAGAAGGGAGACGATGTATTGTAGAACATTCGCTCAGACAGCTGTTCAGGGAGCTAGCTAACAGTAACAGCGTTAGCATGTAGCTAACGTAGCATCACAATTGAAAGTTGCAATGTTGCCACTGCCAGGGGAAACAAATGCATCAGGATGATCTGGCTATAAATAATCGATTAAATCACGGCACCGGCGCGATGCAGAATCATACATGGCCGCATTGCGATGTCTTCATATAAAACTGTAAAAGACGTCCAGCCCGACTGGATTGCATGGAGGAGATTTTTGTGTTGTGGAAGGCAGCACTAGCACTGCTGGATTATGGGTAACTATGTAGTTCTTTTGACCTGTGTCAGCAAGTCAAAAGAGTGTTGGCTCACAGAAAGATGACTACAACAGAAATGGGTGCTTCTGTTCTTTTGGTTGGAACTTGGCAGCGCGACCAACGTCATTCACGTTCCTGCACACTCCCGTTAACTTTCATTCCCGTCCCGTCCCGATCACGGGATAATAAAAAATATTAATCCCATCCCGCGGGAATCCCGCGGGAATCCCGTGTCCCGCGGGAGTCCCGACAAAATGTCAGTCTCTAGACTATACCAAGCCCCATTTCCGCTTGCCTCATTTCCATGTCCTAGAGGGTTACCTCGGGTTTGTCTGTGTGTCTGTGTGTGTGTGTGTGTGTGTGTGTGTGTGTGTGTGTGTGTGCGCGTGTGTGTGTGTGTGTGCGTGTGCGTGTGCGTGCTTTCATGCGCGCGCGCGCGCGTGTGTGTGTGTGTTTGTGGGGTGCATGAGATAAGTAAAACCTGTTGTTGCATGAGCATGTTTGTTCTGTTGGTTCCAGTGAGTGAAAGATACTCTAGTGAGTTTTTATATTTTCTAATTATGTATCTGTGATGCATGTGTGTATGTACAGTATGTGTGTATATGTTTATACTGTATGTCTGTTCATAGTTTATATGAGTACATAATGGTTTGTATTTCTGTAGTTTGTAAATACATCAAAGATTCGAATATAATCCATTTCTAATGGATGCCTTGGCCTGGAAGAGAGGTCATCAGGTGGTCTCCAACCATCTTAGAGTGTTTCAACCCTCAACCACTACACTCTCCAGTTGGCGGGTCAGCAGTGATTGGCCAAGTCACTGCTCCTCTCCTCCAGGCTTCCAGCTATAGACAAGTCCACGGAGGGGCACCCCGGGCGCAGCCATCACAGAGGCGCAACCAGCACCGGGAGGGAAGGCCACACCCGGCCAACAGGCTGTGGATCGAAACCTGCCGGCCAGGTGCAGCAAACCAGTGCTGGCCACACCCCAACGACCGCCGCGCCCAGGGCACCCCCCCGCGGACGCTCTCTCTGCCTTGTGTATTCCCGGGCGACAGCAGGCACTGAGAGGTCTCTATCCAAAGCTCTTTACCATGTGCGTTACATTCACCCACACACATTCACATGCCAATATCCTGTTATCCATATTTATTGGGCGACGCCCCCAGAGGTAAATTCAAAGAAAACAGACAGCAGATATAGTGCTGTTTTTTCCTCTTTTGTTTTGCTAGGTGGACACCCACTAATATCATGTTCTGGCTCTGTTAATAGCCTATACATGTCATCACTGTATGTTTAATTTAGCTTAATTTGTGCCTTAGGCTTAGTGTAATCTCTCCAAGCAAAGTACATGCAGTGCTCACAAGATTGTTTGACTTTGTTTGACTTTGGTGAGAAATATTTCCTCATAATATACTTTTCATACTTTTTTGTATACATTAAATACAATTTAATGAAATACAATGATTGACTTGTTTTTAGCACAGAGACAGTGATGACGTGTGTTTGTGTGTGTGTGCGTGTGCGTGTGCGTGTGCGCGTTGCGCGCGTGCGTGTGTTCAAGGAAAAGGCACCTTCTCTTTTGGTACAGATAGATGGATATTGCTAAGTGGAGGCTTTTGGGGGGAGGTGGAGAGATCAATAGTGGTGAGTAGAGACAGGGCCAACAAACACATCATCTTAATCATCAAGCACCCTGAAGAACAAGAGACTGTGCCAACTCACATCCCAGACATGTGACTGGATAATATGTTCCATTTATAATGTTTATCATTTAAAAAGACTGTGCAGTGGTGACTTTTATTTCAATGTTGTATCAACTAGTTGACTAGTACCAACAAGGTTGACCACTGGTTATACTTGTCGACTAGTTGGTGAAAGCCCTAGTGTGTGCGTGCGTGCGTGCGTGCGTGCGTGCGTGCGTGCGTGCGTGTTCGCGTTTGTGTGCATGCACGCGTGAGTGCCCATGTTATTTGCATATCTGGCTTTTGATGTATACTGTCTGGGAAACATCTGCATGGATATGTAGCCTAAAGTATGTGCGTGCATGCATCTATACATACATGTGTAAACGTGCACAAATGTGAACGCAAACATTTGTTTATAATCCTTCTCCTTCAAGTCTTGCTTCTAAAAATGCACCACTCCATGGCTGACCTTGTTCTTTTGTATTTTGGGATTAAAGACTGGCTAAAAAAACTGTGTGCCAAATAAGGACAACTTGGCAGAAATGGAATAGACTGGAACCACTTAAAACAATGTGCCTGCCTTCAGTTTATTGCCAACAAAGGCTGTTTGAAAGGTTAGGAAGGAGTAGGTATATACCTAGTTATTGAATTGTCAAGGTGAAGATGTCCCTGGCTTACACTTTGCAGACAAAAGGACACAAGACAAGACACACACAGACTGTATAGTTTGCAAACTGTCTATATTCTAAGTAACCTAAGCACTCTTCTGCACACCATCAATATTTAAGGATTGGATTTGAGATATACACATGTATGTAAGGTAAGGTAAACGCTATTTGCATACCATTAACACACTTTCCATGCCACCATTGGAGTCAGCACTCTGGAGCAAATGCAAATGCACGAAAAAGGCTGCAAAGAAAACCCCGTGATTTGCCCCCGTGAACCGGGGGTGACCACCTGTGGATTCGTCTATAGACAACTCCACACAGGGGTGCCCTGGGCACAGCCATTACTGAGGTGTAATCAGCAATGATTAGCTACACCTGGCCAATAGGGCACTGCATCCATGGAGCAGTACCCTGTTGGCCAGCTAATCAGAAAAAACAAAACTATCTGACAAGAAACCCATTGTCTTCCTTCAACTGTCCCATGCAGGATCCTTGCAGGGAGAACACCAGAGGAGGCTGTACAAGGACCTTCTGGCCAACTACAACCGCCTGGAGAGGCCTGTGGTCAATGACTCAGCACCCATACTGGTGGAGTTGGGTCTCACGCTGCTGCAGATCATAGACGTGGTGAGTGTGTGTGCACGTGCGCGTGTGAGTGAGTGTGCACGTGTGTGTGTGTGTGTGTGTGTGTGTGTGTGTGTGTGTGTGTGTGTGTGTGTGCGTGCACATGTGCGTGTGTGTATGCGCGTGTGTGTGTGTGCGTGTGTGTGTGTGCGCGTGTGTGTGTGTGTGAAAGTGAGAAATAGTGATACGTGTAGATAGCCTACTACAGTATTATGTGTGTGAAAGGGCATGGTACAATTATATTTCACACACACACACACACACACACACACACACACACACACACACACACACACACACACACACACACACACACACACACACACACACACACACGGGATGTCAGGGGATGGCCAGTGCAGGAACGCCCAAAATATCCCCTGTCTGACCACCTTGAATGGGCTTACATGAAGTATAGCCTAATGTAACATGTTGCATAATTATTTTATTTTAGCCCCATATCAAACGGTCACATTTTAGCAGTTATTTCAATGGACTTTTTCTGTGGCTTGTTTGGCCCCATGTTGTGTGGGGCCCAGATGTTTAGAGACCAAGGGCACAAAGCTGGAAAGTAATAAAACATAATTTAATCATGGCTGATTGGCTGACGGGTTGAACACAGCTGCCACCATTTCATAGTGTGTGTGTGTGTGTGTGTGTGTGTGTGTGTGTGTGTGTGTGTGTGTGTGTGTGTGTGTGTGTGTGTGTGTGTGTGTGTGCGTGCGTGCGTGCGTGCGTGCGTGCGTGCGTGCGTGCGTGCGTGCGTGCGTGCGTGCGTGCGTGCGTGCGCGTGTGAGTCTGTGCGTGTGTGCGTGTATTGAAAGGGATGGGGTTGAGAGACTCTACCTTTACCCGTAATTTGACCATAGCACTTGACCTAGCCTTGATGTCTGACTATGCAGTCTTAAGATTAAATTTAAATTTTGATTGTATGTTATTAGTCAGACTAGACCTGTACGTGCCCGTCGGCTACCGGCTACTTGAGAACGATGCAACTTGGGAACCTAATAATACCTGTTGTCAACTTGTCATAGCACCCGTTTTAACTATCTGTCTGTGTCTGTGAGGGCTGGGATCCTAGCCTCACAGTGAGATAAGACTCATCCAACCCACACTCACATTTGCATTCTACTCTAACCTCTAGTATTGACATTTGCAATGATTATATTATATTATAATGCATAAAACACAATCAGTATTTGGCTTGGTGACAATATGCACTGTTGTACTAATGTTCTGTTCTTTATTTAGTTCCTGAAATGGCAACATATGGGGCAGGGGGTGGAGTCAGCGGTGATGCAGAGGACCATACCAACATATTTGATTGAGAAGGGGGGAATTGGGAATTGTTTACGGATTCCAGTTGGCTCTAATTGCTGTGCACCCCTTTGTGTATTTATTGGTTTGGTCCACCACTATATAAGTCTCCCTCATGTGTCATTTGAGCAGGTCGCCGCTGATAGTCTTTTCAGCCTAGGTCTTGCCCAGGGTGGGATGGGAACCAACTGAACCAAGCGGCGGAGCGGTGGGCGGTCGGTTTGAAATGGAGTCGGAGAAGGAATCATCAGAGGATGAAAGAAGTGATTTTGAGGATCCAAGAGCGTATGGAAATACAAAGAAAAGAAAGAAAGAAGGAGCTTCAGAGAGAGACGAAGATATCGGAAGATATGTGGTCGGGATGAGTTCGGACACACAAACCGACGGGCTTTTTAGTGAGCCTCAAGCGGTGGGAATGTTTGTGGAGGAAATGGTTGGCAGGGTGAAGGCTGTGAGGATTACTAGGAGTGGTTTGGTGGTGATTGAGTGCAGGAACCGAGACCAAGCAGAGAAAGCAGTACAGATTATGTTCTTTAATGATCGCTCAGTGAATGTTTTTTACCTGAGAGGAAAGAAAACGAGGGGAGTAATTAGTGGCGTGCCATTATCGATGAAGCCGGAGGATATGGATATTGAAGGAGTTGGTGCGATAAGGAGGATGACTCGATTCAGGGAGGGGAAACGGGAGGACAGCTCGTCAGTCTGTCTTACATTTCAGGGTGATGTTTTGCCAGATCGTGTATATGTTGGGTACACTAGCTTCCGTGTTAGGCCTTTTGAAAGAGCACCACTAAGATGCTATTGCTGCCAAGAGTATGGGCACGTAGCATCTGTGTGCAGGGGAAAGAAAAGATGTGGGAGGTGTGGGAAAGAGAACTGTAAAGGAGAGTGTGAAGGGAAAGAACAGGCAAAGTGCATGCACTGTGGAGGAGAGCATTATGCTGGGTCAGAGAAGTGTACGAGGAAAGTGAAGGAGGTTAAGATACACAAGATGAAGGCAGAAATGAAAGAAATGTCTTATGCAGAGGTGGTAAAGAGAGTGGAGAAGCACAATGAAAAGAGGGAAACAGAAAAAGAGGGAAGGGAAAATGGACATGGCATCTGCATATGTATGGATAAGACCCGGTTCCTGGCTTTTATAGCTATGGTGATAAACTGTGCTGTCGAAATCTCAAGCAAGTCGGAAAGAATAAAGATGGTGCTGGAAGCAGCCAGAAGATTCTTGAGTGTGGTGGATGTCACTGGGGAAGATCTGGACGGTGTGCTGAGGGAGGACTTCTCAGTGCCTGAGGGTCGGAGTAACTGAATGGAATAGGGGATGGGGTGGGATCACATTGGGTGGACATTAACTTTTTATTTTAGTCGTGTTTTGATATGATATTGATATATAGTTTAAGCTGATCCATAAATTGGGTCAGAAGGTGGCGGTAATGCTCCAAACTCTGGAAGCCAACCGCCGTTAAACAACAAAAAGAAGAAGAAGAAGATTTGAGCAGGTCTGTTTGTTGAGTTCATTTCCTGTTTGGTTCCACGTTATTTTCATTTGAGTTATATTATGTTGACCTCTTAACTTAAACGCCCAATGCATTCTCAATGGCAATAGCACAAACTTTGGCATGCTACTAGTCCTACAATGTAGGACTTTCCCTGGACCTTCTACCAGGGAAAGGCCTACATACTCTCCAAGAGTTGTAGTCCGGTAGCTTAGCGAAATGATGTGGACGCTGCGGACAAAAGCGCCAAAATGTTTCCACATGCTCTCCATAACCATACGTTTCATTTTGGAAGGGGGGCCACGTCATCAAGATGTCAGAAGGCGGCCATCTTGGCGTTCAAAGATGGCCGCCATGTAATATCCGCTATCTCGGCTTCTAAGCCACTTAGAAGGTCAATCTTGGTGTCAAAATATACATTATCTGGGTCAAGGAATACAATAAGGTCATTGAGAATATCACTAGATGTTTATTTTTGCCAATATCAAATAAATACGGTCATTCTAGCAACATATTTACATAATCTTCAACTTCAAATTATCTGTCACAGTTACAACTGCAAAGAGCTGTGCAATTCCAGTGTGCCTTCTGACATGAGCATCTTGCACCACAACCCTTTTTACAACCGCACTTTACCAGTTCATTGCAGGCTTTTGACGCCATAGGTAGAGTGCTCCACACAGGAAGCCAGACCTGGTTGTCGACATCCAATGTCCATCCCCATCCTTCTGGACTGGGTGTTGGCTGCTGGGCCAGTTCAGACGTGGCCCAGATCCCAGACTGGTATACAACTCGCTTCACGTGCTGCAGCAGTGAATCTTGCGTTGGTGGAATGTGGTCCATCGTTTTGTTCTTCTGGCAGAACAATTCTCACCGTGCTTCATTGACAGATTCCAAATCACTTGTTTTGTCATACATGATGACTGTAAAGCGCTCAAGAAGCTGAAAGTGTTGGGCATCTATGGTCACATTAGTGTGTCACAGCCTGTGTAACAGTGGAAGACCGGAAGTGCTGTGGACTTGTCTTTGCCCAGAGCATGGCAGGTGGTGTTTATATGAACATTGGTGTAGTTTTTGGTCTTCATTACATCTGGCATCACAGTGGTTGGCACAGACATTAGCCACTACATGCTGCCATGTAACCATGAAGAGGCAGACACCAGGATAGTGATTCACCTGCTTGATGCCCTGGTACATGGCTCTTCTACCTGCTTGATACGCACTGTGGATACGGATGTTGTTGTTATCCTCATCGGTAAGTTCCATGCCCTGTTCACCAAGTATCCAGCTGCAGACATCTGGGTCGCTTTTGGCACTGGCAAAAACTACACCAATGTTCATATAAACACCATCTGCCATGCTCTGGGCAAAGACAAGTCCAAAGCACTTCCAGTCTTCCACTGTTACACAGGCTGTGACACAACATCAGCATTCTGTGGGAAAGGGAAGAAGTCAGCATGGGCGGCTTGGAATTCCTACCCTGAGGTCACCCAGGCCTTCACCTACATGACAGAAAATCCATACACTAATGTGACCATAGATGCCCAACACTTTCAGCTTCTTGAGCGCTTTACAGTCATCATGTATGACAAAACAAGTGATTTGGAATCTGTCAATGAAGCACGGCGAGAATTGTTCTGCCAGAAGAACAAAACGATGGACCACATTCCACCAACGCAAGATTCACTGCTGCAGCACGTGAAGCGAGTTGTATACCAGTCTGGGATCTGGGCCACGTCTGAACTGGCCCAGCAGCCAACACCCAGTCCAGAAGGATGGGGATGGACATTGGATGTCGACAACCAGGTCTGGCTTCCTGTGTGGAGCACTCTACCTATGGCGTCAAAAGCCTGCAATGAACTGGTAAAGTGCGGTTGTAAAAAGGGTTGTGGTGCAAGATGCTCATGCCAGAAGGCACACTGGAATTGCACAGCTCTTTGCAGTTGTAATTGTGACAGATAATTTGAAGTTGAAGATTATGTAAATATGTTGCTAGAATGACCGTATTTATTTGATATTGGCACAAATAAACATCTAGTGATATAGACCTTCTAAGTGGCTTAGAAGCCGAGATAGCGGCACTTATAGATATTACATGGCGGCCATCTTTGAACGCCAAGATGGCCGCCTTCTGACATCTTGATGACGTGGCCCCCCTTCGAAAATGAAACGTATGGTTATGGAGAGCATGTGGAAAAATGTTGGCGCTTTTGTCCGCCGCGTCCACATTTTGCTAAAATATGGCCTTAAGCTGCCGGGCTATTGGGAAAGAACATATCAAGAGAGTGGAGTGGTAGGCCCTTGGATTGACCAGTGGATGCAATGTACCCCACTTTGAGGTGTCACGTCTTAGGCCTAGATTTAGGGTAGGATTGAACCAGTCGCACTGTAGCCATACAAAGGCCTAGGGTTCCCAGATTGTAAAATGTTGTTCCTCCATCTTGGGAGAGTATGTAGGCCTTTCACTGGACCTCCTAGCCACTAAGATGACCACAGGCCCACCACTTAAAGACCACATGTTAGGGTGCCCAAATCTGAAGTTAGGTGGTCAAATTACCTGAAACTGAAGCAATTCAGTAAAGGTCAACGCTTCCTCATGGGGTCATTTTAGGGCCTAGGACCTCCAGTAAAGGGTAAAATACTCTTCTCGGTTGTGGGAACAACATATCCAATGATGAGGACCCCAGACCCGAAGATGTCCCCCTGGCAACTGTTTCAACTTTGGGTCAGCCTACATGTAAAAGTGCCCAAAGTTGAAAGAAGGTTGTCAAATGAACTGAAACTGAAGATATGGTGTAATTATGCCCAAATCTGAAGTTAGGTGGTCAAATTACCTGAAACTGAAGCAATTCAGTAAAGGTCAACGCTTCCTCATGGGGTCATTTTAGGGCCTAGGACCTCCAGTAAAGGGTAAAATACTCTTCTCGGTTGTGGGAACAACATATCCAATGATGAGGACCCCAGACCCGAAGATGTCCCCCTGGCAACTGTTTCAACTTTGGGTCAGCCTACATGTAAAAGTGCCCAAAGTTGAAAGAAGGTTGTCAAATGAACTGAAACTGAAGATATGGTGTAATTATGCCCAAATCTGAAGTTAGGTGGTCAAATGAACTGAAACTGAAGCAATTCAGTAAAGGTCAACGCTTCCTCATGGGGTCATTTTAGGGCCTAGGACCTCCAGTAAAGGGTAAAATACTCTTCTTGGTTGTGGGAACAACATATCCAACGATGAGGACCCCATGCCCAAAGATGTCCCCCTTGCAACTGTTTCAACTTTGGGTCAGCCTACATGTAAAAGTGCCCAAAGTTGAAGGGCAGAGCTTCAACTTCAGCTACCCAGTACCCAAGGTTGAAGCCCTTCAACTTTGGGCAGATCTACAAGCTCGTAGTGCGGCACCGAGTGCCACGCTACGAGCTTGTAGATCTGCTATTTTTCAGTGGGGTACATTTAATCACTGGTCCTGGGTCAATCCAAGGGCCTACCACTCCACTCTCTTGATATGTTGTTCCCCAACTCTTGGAGAGTATTTAGGCCTTTTACTGGAGGTCCCAGACCCTAAAATGACCCCAGGAGGAAGTGTTGACCTTTACTGAATTGCTTCAGTTTGAGTTCATTTGAGCACCTAAATTCAGATTTGGGCACCGTAGCATGTGGTTTTTAAGTGGTGGGCCTCGGGTCATCCTAGGGGCTAGAACAGGGGTGCCCACACATTTATGACGTGAGATCTACTTTCAAAATGACCAGCTCAACAAGATCTACCCACTGAAAATAGTTTAAATATATAATGTACCTGGGGGGGCTTTGGAATAGGGAGAAAATATGACAGGCAGTTTGCTGTCATATTTCCTCCCCGTATTTAACTTAAACGCCCAATGCATTCTCAATGGCAATAGCACAAACTTTGGCATGCTACTAGTCCTACATACTTACACCTAGAAACCCCATTCAAACCTATTTAGGTTCATCTTACGGTGGACATGTTTGCCTGAAAAGAAATCTTTGAAATGTTTCATAGTTTTAGAAATATAGTGCTTTCAAATTTGATAAATTTATAATGGGGCTCAATGGCATGTAAAAAATCACTTTCACCTAGAAACTCCATTCACACATTTTATAATTCAGCTTACTGTGGAGACAAATGCTGGAACTTTTTACTTTAAAATTATTTGTAGTTTCTGAGTTATTTAAGGGCCCTACAACTTCATTTGTTGAAATCTTTTGTTAATGATTTGTCACTTTTTGAAATTAAACAAACTTTGAGTTTGAAACCTGTGTTATCCTTAAGCCTTGACTGCTCGGTCCCTCACAGTGTCCCACTGGAGATCTCTGTATCTGCCTGTCTGCCTGTGTCTGAAGAGGGAAGACTGGCTGTGAAAAGTGGACTGGTTAAGAAATCAATTGTCAGTTGTGGGGTTGCCATGGCAATCAATTGGTTGAGGCAGAGGCTGGAAATTGCACAGGTGAGGGGACTTGGCCTCATTAGGCCCGTTGGCAGAGCCTGACCAGAGCCTTTTCTGGCGATTCTGGACAACCGTGGGTCCGACCGACTCGATACCGGGTACTGCACTCCCTGCAGGGGTGTGGAATGCGTGTGTCGAATTTGAAGTCGGTGGGGCAAACGGTTCTCGAGTTACGTGAATTACAACCGTACACAAACGCAGACAGACAGACAGACAGACACACACACACACACACACACACACACACACACACACACACACACACACACACACACACACATAGAGACGTGGCGCATTTATAATAGGATGCCAGGTTCATTTGTTTATACCTGGTATCCTTATGTTTCTATAGTTTCAATGTACAGATTCATTTTTTTATATACTGCAAGTTACGCTGCTATAAGACAGCTGCTTAAAACCCGGAAGAGATGCCTGGACTAGGCGCTTTCTTGACACCTCTTGACGCTACTGTCTGAATGTACCCTTCAAAGGACCACCTGATTGTATTGTGGGCGTGAGTGCGTTAACTTGCAGCAAATGAGAAACAGACAGACTGATTAGTGGGAGTATATATGAATTAACTATTAGCGAATGAATGGGGGGGTCCGGGGAGAGATAATTAGAAGTAACCTCCTGCTATCGCTGTGCTGGATTAGTGTTGAGCTAAATGAAAGCCTTGGTATCGAGGCTAGTGTTGAGCTAACAGCGGATCTACAAGCTCACAATGCATCGCAGGAAATGTTTGAAGTTTGAACATTTTTGCCTATAATGACAGGCTAAAAGTGGTTACCATAGTCAAATTCAATCAACTGCTATAGCTCCCCAATTCTTCTAATTTCTGCCTATAATTTGCTTTGAACAGAAAATGCCACAATAACCAAGCATGGTTCAAAACCTGACACAAATTAAAGCATAAGGGATTGAGTCAGACACCCGATGTATTATTATACGTGAGTTTGTGAGCAGGTTAGTGTAGCAGCTGACATTTCACTGCTACAATAGCCTATACTGTATTATTCATGCTTCAGCCCTAAAGTAAGCAGACATTTCAACACACATGAACATGCATGGAAACAGATAGACAGACAGACAGACAGACAGACAAGACAGACAAACAGTGACTTTTATTATTTTATCAACTAGTTGACTAGAACCAACAAGGTACTAGCACAGTGATAGTGACAATGTGCGTGCGTGCGTGCGTGCGTGCGTGCGTGCGTGCACAGAAGGCTACTCACTGACCTTGAGTATATGATCTGCTTACAAATGTACAAATATTTTCTCCAATACAGAAAGAAAGAGTCTTAAAGGGCAGTGGTAGAATTTGAGGAGGGAGGCATATACATTGTATAGTAATGTAACTGAAGGAGATGCTAGAGGGTCCCGCATCATCCTGACCCGCATCATCGAGACTATACGTTTTAATGCTTCAGTGATGTTGAAACGAGAACTGTCACCAACCTCTTGAAACTTTTTAGCATCTGGCATGTCGATCCATTCGCTTCAGGTGCTTTGCTAAAAAGAAGAATTTCAAGTGAAGAGGAGAGGAGTGCAGCGGAGCATTGTGAGTGGGAGTTGTTGGGGCTGTTTTGCAGTGTGTGTGTGTGTGTGTGTGTGTGCGTGTGCGTGTGCGTGCGTGCGTGCGTGCGTGTGCGCGTGCGTGCGGGGGGGCAGATGATGCTGTCCGGGGCTTTTCGGTTTGTGCTTTTGGCTTTATATTTATATATAAATAACAAATATGAGGTAGGCCATTGCTACGTCTGTTAGGCTATATAATTGTAATCTCACGTTTGTCATGCCACACTACTTGTCAATGTGTCTGCTGTCCAAAAGATTTGATTCTATAAAGCCTCCGTTTGCACCGTAATGAGGTAATGAGAGTCCTATTGTGAAGTCAACTTGGAGAAATGGAGAGCAAGGGGTTAAAATCTGGACTGACACTCATTGCCACTGACACTCAGCTGATTGTCACTCAATCACTCCCCAAATTGCCTGACTAATCAGCGTCAGTGCATTCACTGCACCTGAGAGTAGGGCGTTGGCCAAACACAGGAAGAGAGGAAGAAAGAGGAATCCTACACAAACCTCCATGAGGAACAACAGTGTGGATCCAAACAGGAGCAACACACACACTGAAACATCACAGCAGAATGGTGCAGCCATATAAAAGCTGGAGAGACAGCCGGTGAGAGAGAGAACTGTTTATTTGTTTACAGATCATGCCGGTTGCATGTCAGTTTATGGACACTTGTTATTGTTTGTTGTTGTCTGTGATGACTTGAAGTCAAAGGAAACATGATGGCCAATTGGACATGAACATGATTATTGATTTAAAATACATTTGAATTGATTATTGGTTGATAAAAACGGTTCAATGATACTAATTAATTCAGTTTGTTTAATTTACATTTCATGAGTTTATTATGTTTAAAAACAGTTTAAAAACGAATTGAGTAGAAATGAATTGATTTAGAAATGAGTTGATTAAGAGACACTACTAAGTAAGAATGATATTTACAGGTGTTTAAAACAGATATGCAAAGTATGTGTATTGTGTATTGATTTAATGTGCATTATACTTACAATAGTTCTTTTTTATTTTCCCTTTAAGGTTTTTCACCTTACTGCCTTGCTTACTCAATGCCCATGCCTGTACAACTGTACTCAACTACAAACAAAGTAAAGAAGAGTAAAAAGAAGGAAACTGTGTGGTCATTGTATGAGTGAAACCCAGTTAAAATCTCCCTATGGTCTGTACCATCCCTTTCAAGCAGGGAAACTGCAAAATACACTAGATAGCTTGACAGTGAAAAACCGGGGCTGTGAGCTGGAACAGTAAAAACAGTGACCTGGAAAAATAAAATATCCACCTTGTAAACAGGAAGTGGACCCAAAATCCAAAATGGCTGAATCAACAGTCAGGATAACAGTGGAACAGCTAAAAAATGAGCGGACTACAGCAAAACGATCCTTCACACGACTAGCAAACAGTATCATCAGAAATCACGACGACATGTCAGAAGGTCAGCTCAAAGAGAGCTTCAATAAACTCACCATGGAAGCCGACAAAGTTATGGAAGCCAATGACGACGTCATGGCAGGTCTCATTGCTGAGGAGGAGGCAAAGCTCAAAGACAAGGAATCAGTGGAGCTAACCGAACAGCAAAATGCTGACATAGCAAGGACCACAAATGAATGTGGCTTAAAGATGAAAGAGGTTGTGGAGCTAATTAAAAATGATCTTTGGCAAAAGTTTAGAGATGAACTGTCTATGGCTATAGAACTAGCTGAAGTAGAATGTGACCGTGTTGCTGGAGTACAACCTGATGGCAACCATGAGGCCTACGAATTCAGGCTCAGTCACCTGAAATCACTGATGGAGACTGCAAAGCAAGCTCATTGCAAATGGCAACAGTGGATTCCAGTGGAAGACCAGAGAGAGGTCCGCAGTCGGTTGAAAGAGCTTGAAAGCCGAGCAACCGTGCAGGTTTCTAGGAAGGCTGAGTTCATAAAGGCAAGACGAGAGGAAGACGCAAGGTCAGCACCAACTAACGCTGCTGCCAGTCCTCCTACCCGTTCCCCAGCCATTAAGCTGAAACCCACAGCTCTCCCCAAGTTCTCTGGCTACAGGCGTGATTTTCACAGGTGGAGAAGAGACTGGGAGTCGCTCCAAAAACAAGGAGAACCTACCGGCTCCAAAGAAGTGAAGAAAATACAGGTGCTAGACAGTCTTGATGACAGGATCAAGAAAGACTTTCGCCTCACTACTTATAACACTGCAGACGACATTTTCCGTGTCTTAGAGAACCGCTATGGCAATCGAACGGCCATTGCCATTGAAATAGTGGAAGACCTACAGAAGATGCCATCTGTCAGAAGTAGCCAACCAAGGAAAATTGTGGAGTTGATTCAAGCCGTGGAGAAGGCACTCGGTGACCTGAGTGACCTCGGAGACACAGGCGCCATAAAGAATCCCCTCGTAACAAAATCAATTGAAAGTAAACTTCCTGACTCCCTCAAGAAGGAGTGGCTTGTCTATGTAGCCAATCCAAGGAATGGTGTGACACCAGAGGAAAGGTTTGACCATCTATTGGCATTCCTCAAGCAGCAGGAGACCATCTATGAGGAGCTCGAGCTGCTACAAGATGAGGAGCCAAGTAAGCCAAGTTGGAAGAAAGACACCAGTTGGAAAGACACCAGAAATGAGCAGAAAAGTGCCAGAACCAAGTCTACAAAAGCAGCTGATGACCAAGGCTGTGTAGTCTGCGGCGATGCCAAACACAAGAAGAAGCTGTATTTCTGCAACGAGTTCAAGGCTCTGAATGCAGCAGAGAAGAAGGCTTCAGTGAAGAAACTGGGTGCATGTACAAGATGTCTTGAGGTGCACGAAGACCAGTCGCCCTGCAAACCTGGCTTTCTATGCAGAAACCAAGACTGCCAAGATGAGCAGGGGCCTGAGCATCACTTCTATCTCTGTCCCAAATCTGTGTCAAAGAGGTCTGCAGTCAAATCTGAAAAGGATAAAGGCAGAAATAAGTACACAGAGGTTCAAGAGGAGTTCATCAAAAATCTCCCACCAGACCTAGCAAAGCAGTGCAGGGAGGTTTTCTCAAACGTTGCCTCCAGAGTATTCAAAACCTCAAATGACCAGCAGAGTCTACTGATAAAGAATGGCATGCAAGAGCTTCCAGTGATCATGATGCTACTTGTCGTCACAGCTAATGCCGGACAGAAGGTCGGGACACTCATCGACTTAGCATCTGACACAAATTACATCACTCACAGAGCGGCGAGCCGTCTGAATCTAAAGAGTGAAGACATCATGCTCGTTGTCCATGGAGTTGGCGGGATGAAAGTCCAAGTAAAGACAAAGCGCTATCTCCTCAAGATCCGTGTATCCACCCCCAAGGGCACACTGAGAGCACATCAGTTGGTTTGCTATGGGCTAGACAACATTGCAGACGTCCACAAAAGTGTGACACCTGAACAGCTGCAGCCATTCTTCCCAGACGTACCTCTTGACGAGCTTGTGAGGCCCAAAGAAGTCGAACTTCTCATTAGTCACAGAGAAGGGCAGCTGGCTCCTCAGCGAGTCAGAGTCGTGGGAGACCTCGTACTGTGGGATGGACCACTCGGGAAAACAGTTGGAGGAACACACCCCAAACTGTTTGAGGAGGTTGAAGTGTCAGCTCATATGTCAAAGACACACTTTGCAAGATCAATGAGAGCAGCAGCTGTGAAATATGAAGAGCTCACTAACAGCATTCCAGAGCAAAACGCCTCAAGCAAAGGAGCTGAAATTGAGGGATCTACTGCTTCGACCCACAAAGAGAGTTTCCTGGAATGGTGGAAATGGGACAGCATTGGCGCAGCATGCGAGCCCAGATGTGGAGGCTGCCGGTGCGGAAACTGCCAGCCCGGTGGTAAAGAAATGACTCTTGCGGAGGAAAGGGAGCTTGAGGTGGTAAAAGAAGGACTCACCTATGTCACGAGCGATGATCACAGCAGAGAACCACATTGGCATGCAAAGTATCCCTGGCTAGAGGATCCAGCCTCACTGCCGAACAACAGACGGGCAGTTGAAGCAACGTTCTTAAGGACAGAGAAGCAGCTAGCCAAAGAACCAGAGTGGAAGTCGGCCTACAAAGCTCAAGTGCATGACATGGTCGACCGAGGAGCGGCAATCAAGTTAACTAAAGAACAAATCATCACCTGGAAAGGCCCAGTATGGTTTGTGAGTCATCTGATCGCACCAAACCCACACTCTACTACAACCCCAGTGAGACTCGTCTGGAACAGCAGTCAAAAGTTCAGAGGCATCAGTATGAACGACCTGCTGATGAAGGGGCCAGACGTGCTCAACCAGATACGTGCTGTCCTCCTGAGGTTCAGAGGTGGAACACACGCAGCCTTAGGAGACATCCGTAAAATGTACAACAGTGTATGGTTGGAAGACCGTGAGATGCACCTCCACAGGTTCCTCTGGCGAGATTCAGAGGACAAAGAGTTGGAGGAGTACGCTATCACCAGAGTTAACATTGGTGACAAACCAGCAGGATGCATCGCACAACTCGCAATGCGAGAAACAGCCAACCTACCTCCTTTCGCCCACCTTGAAGAGGAGAGAGGAGTGCTACATAATGAAAGCTACGTTGACGACATTCTTACGTCTCACAACGACCTTGAGAAGCTGAAAACCATCACAGCAAACGTGGAGGAAATCCTAAAAGCTGGAGGTTTCCTGCTGAAGCCTTGGGTCTTCTCAGGCCAAAGTGGGAGGAAGGAAAATGACAACGAAGCAAGAAAGACCAAAGTCAACAAGATGGTCCTCCCGAATCAGATGAGGGACGAGGATAATAAAGCGCTTGGTCTGGGCTACCTTGTGAAGGAAGACAAGCTCCATGTCATGTCATCTATCAACTTCTCAAGGAGGAAGAAGATGAGACTTGGCCAAGATCTTCTACTAGACCAAGTAAGAGCGCAAACCCCAAACCCTTTGACAAGGAGGGACCTCCTGAGTCAAGTCTCAGGGTTATATGATCCAGTCGGCCTGGTGACTCCTGCCAAGCAGAAGGGTGCCATCCTTGTGCGGAGAGCATTCCAGGAGGCAAAGAGCGACAACTGCCCTGTCAAAGACACGTGGGATACAGCATTGTCAGACAGCCTCAGAGAAGACGCAATCCGACTCTTCAAGGAGTATGTGCAACTCGGGCAGATTACATTCACCAGGGCCATTACGCCTCCAAGCTTCACTGGAGAACCTTGGGCGATAACATTCTCGGATGGAAGCGAGCACGCCTACGGCGCAGTGATGTACCTCCGGTGGGACACCGACCAGGGCCCAGTCGTCGCTTTGGTGGAGTCCAAGGCGAAGCTAACTCCTTTAGACCACAAAGGTGATGCTGTCAAGGCAGAGATGTGTGGAGCAGTGTTTGCATCCCGTCTCAAGAAGTACTTCGAGCAACACAGCAAGATCCAAGCTGGAAAGTGGTTCCATATCCTCGATAGCCAGACAGTCCTCGGAGCAATCCAAAGAGAAAGCTACGGTTATCAGACCTTCTTCGCAAACAGAATCGGTGAGATCCAGAACACAACAGCGATCCCAGACTGGTGGTGGATTCCTGGTCCTCTTAATATTGCTGACAGCATAACCAGAGGGGCCAGTCCTCAAGACCTGGATGAAAGTTCAGAATGGCAGAATGGACCAACGTTCTTGAAGTTACCAGTCAATGAGTGGCCAATCAAATCTGCCAAAGAGTTGGTGACCGCTGCCAAAGACAGCGTCAACAGACTGCAGAAGAAGGCGTTTGTTGCTGCACTGACCAGAGCAAAGGCCAAGGCACAACTGCCGTCAGATCCAAAGGATGACAAAGCAGAAAAGCCATCAGAACCAAAGCAGGATCAGGAACCAACTCAAACGCAACTAAAGAGGCCACCAGCAGGAGGATCAGCTGTCCAAAACCTTGTGGATGTCAAGCGGTTCAGCAACCTCAGCCGACTCATCAAGACAGTTGCTTGGATTTGGAGAGCAGCGAAGAAGTTCATTAAAGTTGGAAAGCAAACTGCCAACAGTCCAAAGTGGGAGGCAGTATTGTCTTCACAAGTCATCTCGGTGCAAGAGAGAGAAGACGCCCTGAGAGACATCCTTCTTGCGGCACAGCAAGGTGCATCCTTCCCAAGCACAACCACAGACAGGCTGGCGGTATACAGAGACCAAGAGACTGGCTTGTTGGTCTGTGGGGGTTGTGTGCAGATCTTCAATGAAGACAAAGTTGCTGTCCCAATCTTGCCGTACGATGCCTGGGTGTCTACGCTACTAGCACGAGAAGCCCACGAGGAGAACCACGATGGAGTGGCCGGGACCTTGCTCAAGATGAGAAGAAGAGCATGGGTCGTGAAGGGCCGGAGGATTGCTCAAAGAGTGGTCGAAAACTGCATCCACTGCAGGAAAACAAAAGCAAAAAGATGCCAGCAAATAATGGGTGACCTACCCCCAGAGAGAACTGAACCAGCTGCCCCATTCGAATTCACAACAGTAGACCTCTTCGGACCATACCAAGTCAGAGATGTCAAGAAAAGAGTGTCACTGAAGGTTTGGGGAGTTGTGTTCTGTTGTATGGCCTCCAGAGCTATTCACACAGAGCTCGTAAACTCTCAGTCCACGGAAAGTTTCCTGTTTGCCTACCAGAGGTTCACAGCGCTAAGAGGTCATCCACAGAAGATCTGGTCCGATCCGGGTACCAACCTTGTAGGGGCAAAGCCAATCCTAGAAGAACAGTACCGATTCCTTGCCAATCTTGACAAAGCTACCCTCGAAGAGAGAGCTGCCAAGAATGGCACAGAATGGACATGGAAAATTCATCCAGCCGATTCTCCACACCGGAACGGTGCTGCAGAAGCTGCTGTGCGCATCGTCAAAAGAGCGCTGCAGAGTCTCGGAGGAGAGTCTGGGCTAAGTTGGAGTGAATTCCAAACAACTCTCTACATGGCAGCTAATCTTGCGAATGAAAGACCAATTGACGCCAGGACACAGAGCCGAGAAGACAGCGTTCAGTTCATCACTCCGAACTGTCTCCTGCTCGGACGAGCATCGCAGAGTGGAGATGTGAGAACTTTCAACTTCAGTGACTATCCCTACAAAAGGCTTAACGAGATGCAAGCGCAAGTTAACAAGTTCTGGAGGCACTGGAGTCAGCTAGCTGGTCCTAACCTATTCGTAAGAAACAAGTGGCACACAGCCAAGAGGAACGTCGCAGTCGGTGACATCGTCTGGATGGCGGACCAAAACGCCCTGAGGGGTCAATTCAGGATCGCAAGAGTGGTCAGGGTCAACTCAGACAGCAAAGGAATTGTGAGGGATGTCAACGTCAGAACCTTCCCAAGCTACCCAGTTCCTGTCACTAGGCCTGCCACAGCAAAAGCAAACCACAGAATGTCTAACCAGCTGCTCCTAGACACCCTAGCGGATCTAGGCATCGGCGGGACGGCACTAAAGTGGTTCTCCTCTTACCTCACCGACCGGACCTACCAGGTCTCCTGGAAAGGTCTGTTATCATCCCCCCGAACCCTCCAAACTGGGGTCCCACAGGGATCTGTACTTGGTCCCCTCCTTTTCTCACTGTACACAAAATCCCTTGGCACTATCATCTCTGCTCACAATATATCCTATCACTGTTATGCCGATGACACACAACTGTTTCTATCCTTCCCCCCCTCTGCCACCCAGGTGGAAGAGCGCATCACTGCTTGCCTGGCTGACATCTCACAGTGGATGTCCTCCAACCACCTCAAGCTGAACCCAGACAAGACTGAGCTTCTCTTCTTCCCAGCTAAGTCCTGCCCGATGCGGGAGCTAACTATTTCCGTAGACAACGCCCTGGTAACGTCTGTCCCAACAGCCAGGAACCTTGGTGTTGTCCTGGACAGTCAGCTCTCGTTCAAAACTCACATCACAGCTGTCACTCGATCCTGTAGGTTCACACTCTATAACATACGACGAATTAGACCGTTCCTCACCCAGGAATCATCCCAGCTCCTAATCCAGACAACAGTCCTGTCAAAACTTGACTATTGTAACTCTCTCCTTACTGGCTTACCGGCATGTGCACTGAAGCCTCTCCAACTGATCCAAAATGCCGCAGCTCGCTTGGTCTTCAACCAGCCAAAATTCTCACATGTCTCCCCCCTGCTCCGCTCCCTGCACTGGCTCCCGGTCGCTGCCCGCACAGAATACAAAACTCTGATGTTGGCATTTAAAGCAACCAAAGGTATGGCTCCCCCATATCTTGCCAGCATGATTGAACCCTACAAACCCTCCCGCGCACTCAGATCAGCCAACGCAGGGAAGCTGGAAGTACCCTCACTAAAAACGCCGGGACAACGCTCCACACGTCCCAAACTCTTCTCCCTTCTGGCCCCAAAACTGTGGAATGCACTTCCCGTTGCAATCAGAACTGCAGCATCACTCCCGATCTTCCGCCGTAGTCTGAAAACCCACCTTTTCAGACTCCATCATGGCCCATAGCACTTACCCTACCCCCCTTAGACAGCACTTCTTAGACTTATATAGCATTTGAAACAGACTTATAGCATGTCATGTAGACAGCACAATAAGTGCATTGTATGTAGTCATAGCACTTCATAGTATATAGTGTATAGTAGTCATAGCACTTCATAGTATATATGTACAGCATAGTATAGCATATATGTGTAGTTTATATGTATAGTGTCATTATATAGATATGTTCTAGTTATAGTTTATATGTATAGTGTAATTATATAGATATGTTCTAGTCACGTTCTTAGCTTACGCATGTTTCGCGATAAATGCTTTTTACATATGTGATGTATTCCCATGCTTTTTGTTCTTGCTTATTGTAAGTCGCTCTGGATTAAGAGCGTCTGCTAAATGCCTAAATTGTAAATTGTAAATTGTAAACTCAAACTCGAAATCCCAGCAACAGTGCTTCACAGAGACGTCAGGCGACTGGTCGTCCTGCTTCCCACTGAAGAGCAGAACAAACCGGAAGACCCAAGTTTGCCTCTGTAACGTGCGACCTCCCAGATGTTTCCACCGGAAGGTCGAGTGGGAGGTGTGAAGTCAACTTGGAGAAATGGAGAGCAAGGGGTTAAAATCTGGACTGACACTCATTGCCACTGACACTCAGCTGATTGTCACTCAATCACTCCCCAAATTGCCTGACTAATCAGCGTCAGTGCATTCACTGCACCTGAGAGTAGGGCGTTGGCCAAACACAGGAAGAGAGGAAGAAAGAGGAATCCTACACAAACCTCCATGAGGAACAACAGTGTGGATCCAAACAGGAGCAACACACACACTGAAACATCACAGCAGAATGGTGCAGCCATATAAAAGCTGGAGAGACAGCCGGTGAGAGAGAGAACTGTTTATTTGTTTACAGATCATGCCGGTTGCATGTCAGTTTATGGACACTTGTTATTGTTTGTTGTTGTCTGTGATGACTTGAAGTCAAAGGAAACATGATGGCCAATTGGACATGAACATGATTATTGATTTAAAATACATTTGAATTGATTATTGGTTGATAAAAACGGTTCAATGATACTAATTAATTCAGTTTGTTTAATTTACATTTCATGAGTTTATTATGTTTAAAAACAGTTTAAAAACGAATTGAGTAGAAATGAATTGATTTAGAAATGAGTTGATTAAGAGACACTACTAAGTAAGAATGATATTTACAGGTGTTTAAAACAGATATGCAAAGTATGTGTATTGTGTATTGATTTAATGTGCATTATACTTACAATAGTTCTTTTTTATTTTCCCTTTAAGGTTTTTCACCTTACTGCCTTGCTTACTCAATGCCCATGCCTGTACAACTGTACTCAACTACAAACAAAGTAAAGAAGAGTAAAAAGAAGGAAACTGTGTGGTCATTGTATGAGTGAAACCCAGTTAAAATCTCCCTATGGTCTGTACCATCCCTTTCAAGCAGGGAAACTGCAAAATACACTAGATAGCTTGACACCTATATCACATACCTTCCCATCATTGCCCCATGCCTTTTTATACACGCACACAACCACACCATATAAACCCAGAGAGACGGAGGGAGGAAGGGCATGACTCCTGGTATAGACTTGCGCTCTACTAAGCACACTTTTCTAGTTGCAGATGTTTTAAATGCCTAAATATGCATGATGGTTCCACTCAACCCATGTAAGAGCTATGTTTGGTTACATAAAGTGAGATTTTACACAGATCTACAGGGCCTTGCGTTGTTCCATTCCAACTGAGTACGACGCCTTCACTGAATCAGAGCTGACAAGTATTGCTGTATAAAATATGAGTCTGGATGTATTCTCCTCTGTCTACACTACAGCAACACTGTGTTGTTCACTCTTTTCACCTTCTTTCCCTCTGTCTCTTCTACCAGGATGAGAAGAACCAGGTTTTGATGACCAATGCCTGGCTGCAGTTGGTGAGTGTACCACCTGTCCTGTATAATGTACAGGTCATATTACAAACACAGTAAGCACTCAGGGGAGAAGGGGAGAGAGAGAGAGAGAGAGAGAGAGTGATGGGAGTGTAGGGAGTGCGTTATCGTGATTCTTGGCACGACAGTGATGCAGTCAGGAACAAGGAGGAGCCGAGTTCTGCAAACATGCCATTTAATAAAATATTTATGTATTTATATCGTGGGGCATTTCGTCTGCAAATGTCACCATGCAACCTGCTAGCCTAGCCACTTAGCCGGTGGCTAAGCTGATATTTTGATTGATTTCATTTGAGAACGGCTAGGTGAGCTGTCATGCTTGTTTGAGCATGGGTAGAGAAGCCTATTCCAACCAATCAGATGCATTTATACTTGGTTGCGATCTTTTGATCGCTCACTGAAAATAACCAGCTTGAAGCTTGTACTGTAGATCAACTATTTTTGGTGAGCAACACTGGCATGCAACTAAGTATAAATCAGGCAAGAGATCTATGGGAATTAGAGGCATATTTACATGCCAGTCAACTAGGATGATGTCGTATATATGTATACGGTCAGAGGCTGATTCATTGCTTGGAGCCGAACCAGACTGACGTTTTAGTTCTTTATCTGTCTTCAGATGAAGTAAAAGCATGCATGTCACTATAACAGTAGGCTACAGATAGACCCTTTATGGGTTTGTCCATGCTGGTACATCCTAACACCTAAATGAAACATACACACAATTAATGTTATTACCTTCAGCTACCGATTACCCATCCTTGAAAAGGGTCCATTGTGGTCTCGTCTTCTATTTTATGTGATAAGCTTGCTGTTTAAAAATGTAAACCCACTAGGAGCACTAACTATATCTCTCTGTATTACAGAGACATCCTACAAAAAATATAATAATGAAAAATAAAGCTTGACACAAGGTGTTTGAGGTTATTGGTGCTCCTGAGGGGATTAAACATTTAAACACAGCTTGCATTTTAGTAACATCCAGGGGCAAACAATTAGTGGCCGTTGACTCAGCTCTAACACGGGCGTTACGATGTGTGTGTGTGTATATAAGCAGAACAAAAGTACTGTCATTTGACATCATTGTTCCTTTGTTAGTTATAATGTATGTTTAACATGTTTTGTAATGATATTTTTTCTCCACTTCTTCATCAGTACTGGATTGATGTTTACCTGAGCTGGAATCCAGAAAACTACCCTGGTGTCCAGAACCTACGCTTCCCCTCAGACCAGATCTGGACACCCGACATCCTTCTTTACAACAGGTAAGAATGCCAGGCTCTCAGTGTTTCGATACGTGTGCGTGTATGCGAGTGTGCGTGCGTGCGTGAGCGAGAGAGAGAGAAGAGAGAGACAGTCGCTGACTGTCCACTGGAGTGGTGGAGAGACAACTCAGATTTGTTGTACATATTCTGTATAAATTCTAGAAATATACCAGGGTCTAGTTCACTTGGACTTTAGCTCTTCCTTTAACCATCCATTATTTTGTGAAAAGAGACCCACCGGTTGTATGGCTGGACAGCTTATAAAAATATAAGAGAAATCCTACAGTTGTGCCATTTGTGGCAAAAGCTTGTAAATATATCTGAAACCCTTTGCCTGTAGTTTTTGTGGAAAGGGCTCAAACTTTCTTTCTTTTCCTGCCTGATCTCCTCTCTCTTCTTCCCTTTCATTATTTTTTTTTACACAAGTGAAATACAGTCAAATACAAGACACAACACAACAGTACAAGACATCAAATGACAGAAAAGTAAACTTAAGTTCACAGCCAGATGGGGCCAGAGCTCTACCCCTGAAAGTGCCAGCCGTTTTTGAAAAAACACCAAAAATGGCCGACAATCAGTTCCGGTTCAAACCCTATACATACGCTACTTTTCTCACAGTGGTGGAGGGGACGTGAATGGTCCGGGGAATAATAGTTTTTAGCATATCTAAGTCAAATTAATCTCTAATCAAGCCCCGAAATATCGCATTATGAGCCATAATGCACATAAAGACACGAGCGTGCATGTGAATATTTTGGCCGTTTGTAGGTGGACACGACCGTCCGTTAGCATAAAATGCTAAAACTAATTTATTCATTTTTTCCCCCTGGATTATGGGGAATAAAACAAATCTCGGGATGCAGGGCATGGCATCGATTGCAAATGTAAATTAATCTCACTCTCTCGGGCCCGGTGCTTAATCAGTTAACACTACACTATACAAGAGACACATACACGCACACAAAAAACAAAACAAAAACAAGGGAACGAATGGGTGGTATTGATGACCATCAGAGAATAGGGAAAATTACGAGTTCAATAGGTTGCACCATAGCAGCCAGATATACAGAACCTTTCTTTGTTTTTCTTGTTTTTCTTCTCCGTTCATCAATGTTTTTTAAGTGAGTTTGTTTATATTGTGATAAATGTCGTATCGCGGTCTTGTTATGATTATTGTATCGTGATTTTCTGATGTTGATGTTGATCCTTATTCTCTACAACTAATCAGAACGGCCATGCTCCCAGCATGCCTTGCTTAAAAAAAATCAAATGTAATGTAATATGCCAGTCTTTTGATTGATTGATTGAAAATTATTAACAGTTTGCAGAATTACAGTACATTTCAAGCACAAACTCAATACAAAGGCTGTTAACTGTGAGTGGACGACCCAATTAAGCATTACACTTGTTTACAACAGGGTCCACCATGTTCAAATCATCAAAACATTTAGAGACAAATAGACACTTCTATATAGACAAAGAACAGTACAGGAATTCATCAAAATGGAGGTAAAAAGGGAAAAGAAACATATCCTTTTACATGTACTGTATTTAATCCACTGGTGCAAAACATAGACCTGATTGTTAGTGTGATGGACAAACACATTCCATAAACACATGGAAGAGAGGTTAGGATTCTAAATATAATCCCATGCTGTAAGCATGATAACAGAGCATAACCGTGACAACAGATCCCATAGCCCAATCGCCGAATCTCTGGTGTTTACACAAAAATACATTTTGGGAAAATGAAAAACGGGCTTCCTCACGGTCTTCATGCGCTAATGTCCATATGCGAGTTAAGAGGAAGAAATAGAGTCCGCAACACTGGTAGAAAACTCAGCTCCAATGGTTTATTAATTCAACGTTTCGATCACTGGGATCTTCTTCATATGCGAGTTAACCCACTGAGGGAGAAAAATAAGGATTAGACTGACGGACAGAGGGTTTCTTAATATATAATAGGATAATCCAAGGCAATAAACAAAAACTGGTATGAGGTGTGAATAAATCAGGGTTAAGGGTTTGGCGCTTTTTACCAGCCAAATGTGGGTAATCTAATGTAGCATGTTACAGTACATGTGTGTTTATTTACAGCATGTGTGTGTGCACTGATTGCTACACCTAATTCCTGTAGAGCAAGCTATCAATAGAACATAATGATGTGATATACATATAAACATAACATTTTATGAAAATCTACTAACAAGTAATATCTGATATACCTAAAGATTTATATTCAATACTCATTCACATTTCATATTGTCAGAATGACAGCACAACAGACTAAACGCAGGTGAAATTCTGAGTAGATTTGATGTTAAATTACAGTCAGTGAGAGTGCTTTTTGGAATTCAGGTCACATTTGTTCTCATCTGCTCTCGTAGCGTTCTTCACGCCTGTGCTTTCTCAAGTCAACTGGAAATCTAGGCCAGTTTTCCTTTGCCTCAT
The DNA here is from genome assembly GCF_951216825.1 of Electrona antarctica. NCBI lineage: Eukaryota > Metazoa > Chordata > Actinopteri > Myctophiformes > Myctophidae > Electrona > Electrona antarctica. The sequence goes on along the minus strand of NC_136806.1, from coordinate 24,402,844 downwards.
ACGCTTGTAGATCAGCTATTTTCTTCCTGCACACACTACACTACACTGTCGTATAGTGTATCTCAGGATAAACAACTGCTTGAATTGGAAGGGACTAAATATGAATGATGTTCTGCATAGTGCAGACAAAGAAAAAGTGGTATTTGAAGAACAGCTAGATAAAGTGGTGGTTAATTCATATCGACACGTCTGGAGCCAGAAGAAGAGAAAGAGAGACAGAGAATGAAAGGATTACAGTTGATCTTTACTGAATCTGCGTAAAGAAAAAATATTAAATGCATTTTGCATGTTTCCAAACGCACGCACGCACGCACACACGCAGGCACGCACGCACGCAAGGGGACAGAGGTTTGGGCGATTAATCCAGATTTTAAAAGCTCCTCTTTTTAGCCTCACAGGGATTACCCATCTTAATCTATGTTCCCTCACCTAACCCATCTCTTTCCCTAAATCTCCCCCTCTCTTCCCATCACCTCCATCCTCTCACACCATCACTCATGTCAGTCAGTCAGACTTCTCCTTTCCTGTTTACTCATGTACTCTCTCTCTCTCTCTCTCTCTCTCTCTCTCTCTCTCTCTCTCTCTCTCTCATATGTGTACATAACTCATCCTTCCAACTCTTTCTCTTTATAAATCATGGCGTCCACCTGTCAGTCTGTCTCCTGTTCTGCTCCCGGAGGATCAACATGTCACTCTTCCTTCGCCTCACAGCTGTGTCTGTTGTCTCGCTAATCTCTCTCTTGTGTATTTCATTGTGTTCCATTCTACTCGGCTGCATGCTCAAATCACGCCGGCATCATGAATGAGAGATTATTCATGGTGAGCCTTTTCGTTCCTCTTCTTCTTCTTTTTTTTTAAACTGCTGTTTATGTGACATGATGTGACACAATGAAAAGTAAACCGTCAGTTTGGATGATCGGAAGGAAGGGCACAAGGAGGATGTTGCCAGTGTGTCGATATGAAACTTTGGAGACTGCTGACGTTTGTGGAGCTTGTCCGGAAGTGTTGCCAGATTTTGCAAGAGAAATAAGCAACCATGGGTCTATGAAAACAACAACCAGAGGAGAAAAACTTTTTTTTTCTCCAAAATGAGTTAACACTTTAATTGCCCGGAACTATTTAATCCATTACATTCATGCGCCCAGTCGATTTATAAACACGGACGCCTTTTCCGGACGGACCGGCCGGAAGTTCATGATGTTGTGTAGCAGCTAACAATAGCCACAGCACTTTAGAGTCGATCGACAACAACGGGAGACAAGAATAAATCTATCGAGACTAGCGACTGGACCGCGGAGCGCCGTCTAACACAGGATATTTTTTCAGAAAAAGACGGGATGATTTAGATCACAATTTATGAACGTTTTAAGATTTTCGTTTTCATCAGCTAAACAGAGGAGGGAGTTTTTTGATGACGTCTCACTCTTGCGCGTCACCGAGGAGAGCCCAGCAGGCGCGCCTGGGCTATACAGCCAGGCGATCCGTTCTCGTATCAATAAACTTCGTCTTTAGGACAATACCTGAGCGATGGGAGTGTTAATAGCACAGGCAGACTCTTCACATACTAGAGCATGTCTGAAATAAGTGTCAGAGCTGATATCGACATGTAAATATGAAATAAATGCCCAAACATGTAGCTAGGTGTAATGTTAGAGACCACAGAAGTGAACCTTTCAAGCCTGTTTTCTAGGCATGTAACGATTCACTCAACTCACGATACGATTCGTATCATGATATGAGATTCACGATACGATTTTTCACGATATTAAAAAATATATATATTTTAAAGAGAAATTACTGTTTTTTTAATTTTATATAATTTATCTTCCCCCCTGAGATTTTTTATTTAACTACATTGCAAAAGAAGTAGCATTACTTTTGACACATTTTGAAACATAATTGCCTTCCTTGATGAGCATCAACGACCATCATCACCTGGGCACAGTCACAGACACACACAGCTACCCTCTACAGTGCTCTACAACTGAAAGTGACTATCATTTTATATATATATTTTTTTTTTATTGCAATGAATCGATTCATATCGTCGGGATTAATATCGATATATATCGATATACGATATATCGTTACATGCCTACTGTTTTCTCAACTCGCTGTTTTCTGCAAGACATTACTCTATAAGCCATATCTCCAAAACTGGTGGGTCAAACTGAACAACCAATATGTTGGTTGTTCAAGCTATGATTCCCTGCTTTCATATGACATGAAAAAACGAAAATTCAAAAAAATCAAATGGCAGTCCCTCAGTCAAATTTAGTCACAAATGCATATTAATCTTGGGAGCCTTGCAATGAAAGTCTTTGAGATAAACTTGTTTAACAACATACGGAAACAAGCCCAAATAAGCTTTAGAAACAAGTCCCCCCTCCCCCCCAAAAAACAACCAAATAACACAACTCACGATTTTACAAGCAACTTTACAGAAAAACAAGCCCACAGTTGCTTATAATAAGCGGACATGGCAACACTGCTTGGCGGCTCAAATGTGGGGTGGGTGGAGGTGGAGTGGGGTGTCTCTATTTACAGCCCAGCCAGAAGGTTTTAGATGGCCCCCTGGGGGGGCCATCACACACACACACACACACACACACACACACACACACACACACACACACACACACACACACAAAACATGCACACACACACACACACGCACACAACACAAACACACTAATACCTCAACATTATACTGTGTCGACATGATATGGATGTATACCTGCACAGTGCACACACAAACAGACAAACAAATATAAATGTGTACATGCAACATGCTCTGCTACATGCACATTGCATACACGCACGCACGCACGCACGCACGCACGCACGCACGCACGCACGCACGCACGCACGCACGCACGCACGCACGCACGCACGCACACACACACACACACACACACACACGCAACCTTACATATTAACATTAATGGCACAACACACACCATTACACAATGGGCCAGCAGGGCACAGCCAATAACACGCCAGCCTAGCTGTGTTGAATAGCAGAGGCATTCCGTCTTATTAGCATGCTCCTGAGCAGAGCATTCTTTCATGTGCTGCCATTGTGACTAATATGAAGTTAATGATGTTTGGACACGTACGTACGAATGAGAGGGCAATCTCAATATGGGATGCGGTAAATGAAAAACAATTCAAAAAAATCAATTGTGAGGGATTAGTCATTCTATACGTATATTATCCAGCATTTTTCATAGCCCTTGTTGTGTTTTCATAATTGTGAGTGTGATCACGTTGACTCACCTATGGGTTCTGGAGACAATTCAAATATTTCCCGTGAGTTAGTGATTTCATTAACACAGGTGATAGCAGCACTGCTTGTTTTCCTTTCTGTTTTGACTTTTAGAATGCCAGACACAAATGACAATGTTCACTGTTTTCATTTGATTCTGCATCAAAGTGATGCATAACACATTTCTAGCATTACAATGTGTCTTGGGTAGCCAAATCAGGTTGCAATCCGACTGTGCAACCATGTAAAAGTCACAGTGAAGATAGACACGTTATAGGCCTATGGATTGAAATCAGATCGCTCAAACCACCTTCAGAGGTTTCATTGCGACCGCAGGTCGCATTTACTATGAAATCGTGCATTTCCCGTCAGTCAGTCGGTTGGTTGGTTGGTTGGTTGGTTGGTTGGTCACCCCAGGCAAGCCTCGTGACATCACGTGACATCATCAGGGATGGAGATCCCTGATGTCATCAATATTAAGCCCATAAATGGGAATGCCGGAGATCCCTGATGTCATCAATATATTGGCCAGTAACCAGTAACCTCCATATATGGAGCTGACCTGTTCTGACATTCCATATGTTGATCCTTCCCCATCCATCCTTCCTCTTCAATGTCTCCCTTTTGACTGATACCTGTCCATTTAAACTCTAGATGGGCCTGCCCAGCCGGCGAAAACTAGAGTTCTCAACAGGCCCGAAAATTAAGTCCCGGCCCTACCTGGGCCCTCATCAAACCCTGTACATTCCTGTACATTCCATATGTTGATCTGACTGGACATAACGTCAGTCCAGGCCTGATAATCACCGACAAGTTTGCAAAGCAGTGCTTCGAATGCTGATGTCATGTTGTCCTGTTTAACTTCCAATGTGATATATCCATGCCGATCGTGTTTACGTTTACAACTCAATGTGCCGGCAGAAGTGTTGTCCTCTTTCAAGAGCGGTCGAGCAGAAGAGGAAAAGCCTTCTTGCTCTCTGCTGCCTCCAGGTGAGCAGGGTGTCCTCAACGCAAGGTACGCAAGGTACGCAAGCAATATGGTTGCGTAGGCTCGGGATCAGATCTCAACCCGACGGAATGAGACGGATCACGTAACTGACGCAATGCAAGGGAGAAATGTCTCTCTGCACTGTGTATGTATTCTTGCGTCGATTACGTTCAACTCTGCAAGGCACTTTGCGGTGTGTGTGTGTGTGTGTGTGTGTGTGTGTGTGTGTGTGTGTGTGTGTGTGTGTGTGTGTGTGTGTGTGTGTGTGTGTGTGTGTGTGTGTGTGTGTGTGTGTGTGTGTGTGTGTGTGTGTGTGCGTGCGTGCGTGCGTGCGTGCGTGCGTGCGTGCGTGCGTGCGTGCGTGCGTGCGTGCGTGCGTGCGTGCGTGCGTGCGTGCGTGCGTGCGTGCGTGCGTGCGTGCGTGCGTGCGTGCGTGCGTGCGTGCGTGCGTGCGTGCGTGCGTGCGTGCGTGCGTGCGTGCGTGCGTGCGTGCGCGTCAATGGATCCTGCAGTAATGCAGTTACATGACTGCTCTCTCATTAGATAAAAAAAGTCAATGGTCTCATTTCACGTGGGATCGATCAGGCTACGTGAAAGACGTCCAGCTGAGAGGCCGCAGACTGAATTTAAATTCTGTCGGCGGACGGGGACGTGTCATGGCACAGACACAGAGTTGGCACACAATATATCTGCTCCCAGTCTTTTTTATTACAACCTATAAATACAACAACGTTTCGCCCCTCCGGGCTTTCTCAAGTTACATGGGTATGGCCTTGAAATCCTTAAATAGGTGGAACATAACTGGGTGTCGTCATTCAATCAATTGATAAGCCAATAGGCTGTATGTGAATATCCAAATACATCAATTAAGGGGCCATACACTCAACACAATATAGGTTTAAAATACAATAAATACACCAAAACATAATACATATATACAATACAAAAGGAATACACAGAGATAATAATAATAATAGAGGGAGAGCCGCCATGGTTGTAACACGTTTCACTCTTTTACTCAGAGATCCGTTTATCTACATATGTAATATTTTCAGGCAACGGACCTACACATGTCTGCTACCATAAACCACGTGGACGCTGTTCCAGTGTTACATTTGCTGCGCATATCGGATGAATTGTAACGGCATGCGCGATAAATGTAACAACGCTAAAAAACATCATTAAACATATCGTTTTCAGCTTAAAGCAATTATATTTCATGTGAAGCAACTCCTTAAAAAAAAATTCATACCATGGATGTGATAAGAAAATGTATCAAACATAAGGGAATTATTAAATAGTACCGGGTGTACCAGTTTGGGCGTTTGAGTTAGTTCAATGGGAATGATTACACAACAAAGATAAAACGTTTGATTGATTGAGTTGTACAATGTTATACAACTCTAAACTGATTTAGACAGCTGACTGAACATAATATTGCGGCCAATATGTAAATGTTACAATTGACCCACTTTTGCAAGTTGTTCTTTGGCGTTGCTTACAGACCAGAATTGATTGATTGATTGATTGAAGAATTTATTAACAGTTTGCAGAATTACAGTACATTTCAAGCACAAACTCAATACAAAGGCTGTTAACTGTGAGTGGACGACCCAATTAAGCATTACACTTGTTTCCAATAGGGTCCACCATGTTCAAATCATCAAAACATTTAGAGACGTACAAATAGACACTTCTATAGACAGAACAGGAATTCATCAAAAAGGAGGTAAAAAGGGAAAAGAAATATATACAGTGAGGGGAAAAAAGGGGGGGGCGGGGGGGGGGGGGGATTCAGATTTTACGGGGGCCAGTTTCGAATTGCAGCCATCCGTAGGTGCCCTTTGAGAGCGGTTTTGAAGGAGTCAAGGGATTCGCATGTCTTAATGACAGTTGGTAGGGCGTTCCACATTTTGGTGGCATAGGAGCGAAAAGAATTTAGTCCCTTGTTTGTGCCGAATCTGGGTTGTACATGGTTCGTTGCACTCCCTCTGGTGTTGTGGGTGTGGACTTCGTTAACATTAAGGAAGTATCTAGACAGGTACATGGGTATCTTGGTGGTGTATCGAATCTTGTGGACCAGACCCATTGCAAGATGCTGTACTCTGTCGTTGACCCTAAGCCATTCCAGCCTGTCGAAGTGGGCAGGGGTGAGGTGGGTTCGGGGGGCTAGATCAAGTAGGAGCCTGACCAGTTTGTTTTGGGAAGTCTGGAGCCTGGTTTTAAGGGCCTTTGAGGTGCTGTGGTACCAGGAGGTGCATGCATAGTCAAAGAAACCCTGTACAAGGGCTCCTGTTAAGGTCTTCAAGGTGTTTTTGTTGACCAGTGAGGAGATCCTGTTGGTGGCCATTTTATCACCGGAAAGATTAGCCTCCAGGATGGAACCTAGGTAGGTAATTTCATCTTTACGTGTGATAACATTGTCACCCACTCTAACCAAGAAGCCATTTGCCTTGCTGAGATTACTAATAGAGCCAAAGAGAATGGATTCAGTTTTTCCCAGGTGTAAAGATAGTTTGTTATCAGCGAGCCAGGTGCAGATTCTACCGAGTTCAGAGCTGAGGGCATTTTCAACCTGCAGTTTGTCCCTGTCCGAGACCAGCAGTGCTGAGTCATCTGCGAACAGGAACAAGTTGCAGTCACAGGCTGAAGTCATGTCGTTTACATATATTAGGAACAGTAGAGGCCCTAGTATGCTTCCTTGTGGAACGCCACAGCTCACTGGGAGGGGGGGGGACAGTGTTCCGTTCACTTCCACCATCTGTTCTCTCCCCTCCAGGTAGGATTGCATCCAGCTCACTGATGTGCTATCGAAACCAATTGCTTTTAGCTTGTTAACCAGTATGGAGTGGTTCACGGTGTCAAAAGCCTTTTGGAGGTCCAGCATGATCATGCCGCAGTATTTGCCAGCGTCCACCTCTTGTTTGATGTGGTCGCTCAAATAGAGAAGGCATGTGTCAGTGGAGTGGGATGTTCTGAAGCCAGATTGGAACTTGTACAATAATTTATTAGTGGCAAGATACTTTTCAACCTGTTCATAGACTATTTTTTCCATCACTTTCGAGATGGAACTAAGAATAGAAATAGGGCGGTAGTTGCCGGGGTCTAATTTACTCCCTTTCTTGTGCAAGGGGGTTACTTTGGCCAGTTTGAAATCTTGGGGGACCTGATGGAGAGGTTTACTATGTGGGTGATGATTGGAGCTATAGAGATGGCTGAGTCTCTGAGAAATTTGGAGGGAATGTTGTCATGGCCTGTGGCCTTGTGGGGTTGGAGGGCACTCAGTTTCTTAATTACCTCATCAGTTGTTACCATAACTAGTTTAAAATCGTCTTTACAAACACCTAGGTTTTTGTAGAAGGTTGTAATGTGCTCTACACCAAAGAGCCCAGAGTGGGAGGGCAGTTTGTTAACCAGAGTTGTTGCTATGTTTGTAAAGAAGATATTCAAGTAGTTGGCCACATCAAGGTTGTCAGTGATGAGAGTGTTGTCCGATTTGATGTTTATGTTCAAAAATCTGGTTTTTAGTTTCTGACCATAGCTTAGTTGATTGTTTAGTAGCTTCCAGAGCTCATGAGGATTGTTTTTGTTTTCCTGAGCTTTATCATTAATGAAGTTACTTTTAGCTGATTTGGTCATGGCAGTTACACTGTTTCGTAGCTTGATTCGTTGTGTATTTAGGTTGTTCAAACGAGCTTGGCGAACACTGTCTGTCGAAGCGCTTGGCTAGCTTTGACTTGCATTTTAGAAATTCAGAGCATTTTTTGTCTCTGGCTTTCATTGCAGCCAGTATGTCCGAATTCATCCATGGTTCCGAGCGGGTTTTGCCCCTGGTGGTTCTCAAAGGAGCCATGTTGTTCAGTACTGATGTAAATTTGGTTTTGAAGCCAAGCCAAGCTTCTTCGACAAGTGTGCTTTTAAGCTCATCGGACCAATCCAGACTCTCCAATACTTGGTTAAAGACCTCACTAGAGTAGGTTTTGAGGTCCCTTGATATGACTGTTTTGTGGCAGCCGGTCTTAAGTTTTTGTATTTTGCGGGTACAGAATATCATAAAATGATCACTAAGCCCACATACAATAACCCCTTTCTTGGAGATTCTGGATTTGTCCGAGGACAGAATGAGATCAATGACAGTTTGAGTAGAATCACACACTCTAGTGGGTTGGGTAATTAGCTGACTGACACTATGTAGATCACAGAACTTACTGAATGACTTAAACACAGGTGCTTCCTTACGTTGCATGTCTGTATTGTAGTCGCCAATCAGGATTTTCTCTACACATTCCTCCTCAGCTAAGCACCCCTCAAGTATATCATAGAACCCATGTTGGTCAGGCGGTCTGTAGACGGTGCCCACTAATACTGATTTAGCCTTTTTGAAAATTAATTCAACCCACACAGTTTCAATTTCATCATGCTGTAAGTCAGTACGAGTAACATATTCAGTGTCTTTGTGAATATACATACACACGCCACCACCATGCCTGTTTCTGTCGTTTCTGATCAAAGAATAGTTCTCTATTTCAACTTCTGGGTCTTTGGTTGACTCATCAAGTTTGGTTTCAGAGAAGCTAATGATGTTCGCCTTACCGCATTGAAACATATGCCTGATTTCAGCCATTTTGGGTCCAAGGCTGTTGACGTTCAGGTGAAAGATATGAAGTCCGTTGGCTCTGACTATGGTGCTTATTTCCTCCGTGGTGAAGTAGGGGAGCGGAGGGCCATTGTTGATGTCTGTAGAAGCCGCGGGTTGCCGTGGGGGGAGGGTGGGGGGTGCGTGGGGGTCGTCGTGGGGTGGCGGGAGTGGGGGATGGGGTCCCTCGTCCAGGTTTGTTGAGGGCTCTGGTGGGGCCGATTGAGCCATGGTGTCGACCGGAGAAACAGCAGAAATAGCAGGTAAAGTATCACGGTGTCCGTCTCCAGCCGCGTTGTCCCCCTTGGTTGGATGTGGAGACTCTTCACGCCTGTAGATGGTGGTGTTGTCCGTGTCTTTTGCCTCGACTGCCGCCGATGTAAGATCACTCCGCCTGCTGTTGCCTGGGACGCGCTCGGCTCTTGCGAATGTAGTATCCACAACCGGGACATCAGCGTGTATATCCAGCATGGGTGTGCAGGTTGGCTGGTGGTGAGGAAGGATGCCAGCGGTGTTGTTGTTGTTGGTCGTCGCCTGGCTGGTCGACATTGGTGTTGTTGTGTCGATGGTGATTCCTTTGTTCTCCCCGGTTACTTGTCCACTCCGGAGCAGTCTTGCCATTTGTCGTGTGTTCACGGGACCAGGGTTACTCTCGATGTCGCCAGACAGTAACAAAATAATGAGAAAGAAAGATCTCTTCCCTTTGCTAATCTGGAGCTTGTCTCTTTGGGCTAGTAGGGATTGAATAGCTGCTAAGCCGTATCCAGGCCGCTTTCCATTGTTCCCGTTGACTTCGTCACTGACCAGGTAAAAGTCGCTGTGAGAATCCGGTTGAAAATCCTCTTTTACGGTTTTGTTTTTCTCCATTTCACCTCGATGTAATCCCCTTGGTATATTAAGATAGGAATCCGTACACCATAGGAGGAGAAAGAGAAAATGTGGAAAAAACCGTGACTTTGAGTCAGACGCGCAGGAGCTAGAAAAAACACGTCTTGCCATGGTGAGAGCGGAAGTGTGAAGTGTGAATGAACGTGCATTCCGTCTAAACACGATGCAAACTAATAAAGAACATAAGCATGAAGACATCCAAAGAAAGAAATTGTAGCCCACATATACTCCAGGTGTAAAATTGTACGCATTTTGAGAAAAGTCAGTTTTTCGCCAATAATTCCCCGTAGGATGAAGGTAAACACTTCAAACTTCATGGGCACGTAGAGTACGTTGCTGTACACATACTGACGCGATGGCGTCATGATGGAGTCGACCAATCAAGAGATAACGTGCATGTTACAACCATGACACGTTACAACCGTGGCGGCTCTCCCCTACATCTTGGGGACTCATGGGGGGACTTTTTTTTAAATTATTTCCACACAACAACTCTAAGGTATATTAATGACATAGTAAAATGTTGAAAATGAGCGGTATTCCCCTTTAAGTACCTTAAAATAAATGAGTCTGCTTTGTAGTCCTGTATGTGCAGACACAAACCATAACGATGGCCAAATAATTTATAATAACCTTCACCCAAATAACTTACCCTAACCTTCACCCAAATAACTTACCCCAACCAAATGAGTTACCCTAATTTGAAGGTAAATCGCAAAACATATGACCTCAAACTAATTATAGAAGCACGTGGACAAATATTTAGTTTACAGTACATTTACAAACACTAAGTGCTATCACTGTTTTGAAATACTTTAAATATTTAAACGGTAATGATTTCAATTAGATGCTGTTTCAACAATGAACTTGAATCATCATAGAGAATGACCCCTATTGTTATTCCTGGGTATAGAACTGTTCTGATAACCAGCTGTTTGAAAACCAGCTGAGACACCCAGCTTTGAAACACCTTTTGTGAGCTCTGACAAAGGAGAAACCACCAGCGCATTCTCTCCTGCAGTAGATCCTGCACATTCATTTATCTTGGTAAAGAAATGCCAACAATGGCCAGACTGATTTATACTTGTTTGCTTTGTGTCGCGCAGCAAAAATAGACAACATGTGCATCATGGCTTCACTTTGGGATTGATACTGCAATCAGGCTCATATCCGACAGTGACATGTGCCATTCTAGACAGGCACTATGTCTCTGTCTCTCCCTTCCTTCCTTCCTTTCTCCCTCCTTCCTTCTACCCTCTCTTTCTTTATACCATTCCTTCTGTTGATGCATTCTGCATTCAGAACATACAGTACATACCGGCATTTACACAGTGTCTTCCGAAATACTATACGTATTAGACCTGTCCAAGCCCAGGAAGCATACATAAACATGTCTTCCATACATATTCCTGTTCCGACTAACTAATCTAGTTGACCATTGGTCCTAGAAAAAATGTAAAGCTTCAACGTTGAGAGGTGGCGAGGAGTGGTAGGATGGAGATGCAGAGCTTCCTTGGGTCAGAGGGTCAGAGGACTGAATCTTTGCATAATAGAAAGAAGACTTAAGGTCCTTGCAGACTGCTGCATTTTCTCTATCATTCTCTGGTGTTTTTTCGCCCTGTCACTACCTCCATTGTTCCTCTTCTCTCTGCCAGCCAGTCTCTGTGCTCTCCTCACCACAGCCCCACCCGTGCGTGCGTGCGTGCGTGCGTGCGTGCGTGCGTGCGTGCGTGCGTGCGTGCGTTGTACGTGTGTGTGTTGTACAAGCCCTTTGACTTCTTTGTTTGCCTTTGTGTGTGTGTTTGTGTGTGTGTGTGTGTGTGTGTGTGTGTGTGTGTGTGTACGCACGCGCGCGCGCGCGCGTGCGTGCGTGCGTGCGTCATCGTCAATGTAGTAGGTGCGTGGATGCATTTGCAACTTCTGTGGACTATGTAACTTGCATACAAGAAGGCACTAGTCACCAGTGGAATCTACCAACAGCCAACGCTACCTGACAGCTTACTGGGAAGAGAGGCAATATTGACCCAGCGGCCTTCCAGCGGTATGTCCGTCCGCTGTCGGACTAACCCCGGAATAGCAATGGGTGGACTTCCAGGCACATGCATGAGAACAACTACAGAGAGCGCTTTAACACCAAGCAACAGTGCAAGACTAAGAACTTTGTTTCCTATGGTGATCCAGCCTAGCTAGGACATACCCACGGACTGGTTATCGGAGGGTTTCGACAACTTGGGATGCCCGCCCAAAGACGAGGCAGAAAGGCTGGCAAATTGTCCCATCTCTGCTGCCCTATATGGCGGAGCTGCCACTGCTTGTGCCCATGGAGTGCTGACTGCTGAGTGACATGTGTGTTGTATCTTAGGACATATCCATGAGTTTGTGAATGTAACCTTTATTGCACCTAAAATATTTGTGTTCCTTTATGCTTTCCCTGTGTGCTGACATAAATACATTGTTAAACTGTGTGTGTGTGTGTGTGTGTGTGTGTGTGTGTGTGTGTGTGTGTGTGTGTGTGTGTGTGTGTGTGTGTGTGTGTGTGTGTGTGTGTGTGTGTGTGTGTGTGTGTGTGTGTGTGTGTGTGTGTGTGTGTGTGTGTATGAGTGTATGAGTGTATGAGTGCATGTGTGCGTGCGTGCATGCGTGCCTGTGTGTGTATGTAGGTATCAAAGCATTATACAGTAGCCTACAATAATGATGTCATGATCTTGGCATGTGTGTGTCTGTCGATGTGTATTAAATAAGTCCTGTATACGGCAGGACGCACACACGCACACACATGCACATGCGCACGCACATGCGCACACACACACACACACACACACACACACACACACACACACACACACACACACACACACACACACACACACACACACACACAGAGATAAGTCTTTTGTGACATGTACAAGTGTGGAGTGTGGGAGAGTGCCCCTCATACAAAAGCTAGCATAAAGCCAAGCCTTGAATAATTCAATTTATGGCCCAGCCTTAACCAACCCTTATCTCCTCGCTGCAACATGCCAACCAGCCGTTGATCCCAACACCCATAACAGAAATAAATAACAACACTAAAGGCCACTGCAAAAAGGTGAATTGCTCAAGCTGAAGAAAAGGGAATGACAGAGAAAACGGGCCGGTCAACAAATCCTCTGTAGCCACCAACCATGTTCTTTTGTTATGTTTCAACGAGGATGCATTGAGGTTATCTCTGGGTGTCCTGTGGATGATGGGATTGGATATGTGAGCCAGTGGATTCATGTGCATATGCACATACCGTAGAAAGGGGCTTATAGGAGAATGGGAGAGCAGTCAAGTGGCTGCATTGAATAGAGCTGTCAGATGTCCTAAATGGCCATTTACAACTACTGCAGTGTAGGACCTGCAGAGAGTGGCGATGGGGGGGTTGGGGGGTGCGTGTGCATGGGTTCTTTGCATGAGATTGAGCATTCGTGTGTGCATACAGTATATGCATACCAGAACTAAACCAAACGGAACAAAAACAGACGAGATAAAGTCCAAAAACAGATAAACACGGCCAAAGTCTACAGGCTGAGGAGCAGGCCGTTACAACAAGAGGAGAAAGGAATAGAAGATGAGAAGGGCAGCAGAGGAGAGAAGAAAAGAACAGCATTTTTATTCTCTAAATTCTGACCTGTGCTTGAGGCCAGTATACAATATGCAGTATATAGTTTCTGTGTGTGCATGCAAATACATAGAGTAAACACATGGACCTTGTTTCAGTCAGATACTGTACATGAGAATCAATGTAGAATATAGGTTGTCTTACTTAAGTTTTATAACGGTTCAGCTTTTGTTCCTGCTTTCCTCTCTGACAATGTTCACACAATTATTTCTGTTAATACTTAATTGCATTTCCACCTTTGTGACCTTGACAACTCTTAAATTGAAAACACGTGTCAAAAGAATCAGGTCTAATAATAGTTGGAAGTGAATGCTTATTATGAAATGCTCCTTCAAGTGTGACAAACTTTGTGCAGATGACAAGTTAAATCAAACATAATTATACAGCACAGCATCTCTGGATTCAACAACCAAGCTGTGTACAGACGCGCACGCAGCACGCACGCACGCACACACACACACACACACACACCCCTCTGGCAGACAGATGGCCATTCCTTTTTTTAATGCCGTACTTATAAAGATTACACTAGCCATTACCATCCCCCTCCCCAATACAATTTCTACCCCATCCCTCCTCCAGCCTCTCTCCTGGACTATGGCCGCTGTGAATTAATGTCAATGTGACCTAAGCCTGCTGTAGGCCTGTCTTTTCCATATCCCACTCATCTCTTTTGACTCTGGAGATGCTAAATGCACACGTTTTTTTCTTTTTTTCTTTTCCTAAAATCGTCACATAAGTCCATGGCTTGTTTTTCATAATTAGACAAATTCTCTTTAGTCTCAATAATTGACTAGACAGTGTCAAGCTAGTTGGATGATAGCTGGAATAGTGCAAATGGTCTGTGTTGGGTGGAAACCTAATATCCTATATGTACAAAACGATTCAAATTCAAAAACAGCAAAAGCAGCAGATCGACAAGCTCAAAACACTGCGTGCTGATCTGCTTCTTTTTTATATATCTATTTTTGTGTAAACGGATGATAATATAAGGAATATTCAAGTAGCTATCTGACAATGTATAAAGTCGCCATATCAACTTTGATGAGGCAGTATTCTGTTGTTCTAAAAACATGTTGGTTTTTTGTTTTAGTTTTTCTGAAAGGTTAATATTTTGGACATAGCTGGTTTGGTATCTGCCCGACAGCAGAGCTATGAATGCACGTGCATAATTTGTGCAATAATTCAAAGCCATGTTCTGCAGAAAACACTTACAGGCTTATGTCCCAAACCGCCCCCTAAGGTCTTCCACTGCGGGCCTGCTCGCTTTGCCTAAAAAAATGGCAACTAAAAAATACGGGGAAGCAGCGTTTTGCTTCTACGGGCCGACGGCGTGGAACAAACTCCCACTGTACCTTCGACAGGCAGCCTCTGTAGACATTTTGAAAGCGCAGCTCAAGACTCACTTCTACACCCTTGCTTTTAATTGATCTTTTATTTATTTTTTGTTATTCATGTCCTCACTGTATTGCATTACTGCTCTTGTTCTTTTGAATGTTTATGCCTTGCTTTTCTTTCTTTCTTTTTTTCTCCATTGCTCTGTAAAGCACTTTGAGCTGCATTTCATGTCATGAAAGGTGCTATACAAATAAGGTTTTATTATTATTATTATTATTATTTTACACTAAAGCAGCGTTAGTCACTGTACTGTAGACAGTTAAAGGGTGACTGTAGGTGCCTGTAGACCGGTGGTTCCCAAACTGTGGTGCGAGCACCCCTTGGTGCACGAGCACCTTCTAGGGGGTGCTGTGGTGCGAGCACCCCTTGTGGTGCACGAGCGCCTTCTAGGGGGTGCTGTGGTGCGAGCACCCCTTGTGGTGCACGAGCGCCTTCTAGGGGGTGCTGTGGTGCGAGCACCCCTTGTGGTGCACGAGCGCCTTCTAGGGGGTGCTGTGGTGCGAGCACCCCTTGTGGTGCACGAGCGCCTTCTAGGGGGTGCTGTGGTGCGAGCACCCCTTGTGGTGCACGAGCACCTTCTAGGGGGTGCTGTGGTGCGAGCACCCCTTGTGGTGCACGAGCGCCTTCTAGGGGGTGCGCGACATGAAAAGTCTAATGGTGGTGCTATGGGTATATATAGCCTATGCTGCATATATTATGCCATATTCAGGTTCATTATGTGCATATATATGTGGATAAAATATGTGCATATATGTGGAAATATATGTCTATATAGCTTATGCAATTTATATTTCCATATGGGGGGGGTGCATCAGCTAGGTCGGGAGGTAACAGGGGGTGCATGGCCAAAAAGGTTTGGGAACCGCTGCTGTAGACGAACATAATCAACTACAAAGCATGTTCAAGGTCGAACAGATAAACTAAAAAGTTGAGATCTTCCTTCGTGTCACAAACTGTACTGTCAATCTGTCATGATCTATATATATCTGTGTACTCTTATTGTGTAGTTGTGTTCCTAGTGTTTCCTGTCTGCTCCATTTGTTGATACCTGCCTTGCCTCACCAGTCTGCATTGTAATTCACCTGTGTCCTGTAACCTGTTTAGTGTCAGACAATCATGTGTTGATTGTAGTTACGTTGCACCTGTGTCTAGTTAGTCTTTGTCTATTTACTGTATACCTCCCAGTGTTCAGTGTTCCCTTGTCAGATTATAGTTTATGTTATGGTGTGTCCAGCCCTTGTATGTCCTGTCCAGTTGTGAATAAATCACCCTTCAACTTTATCTGCCTGCCTGCCTGCTTTTGGTTCTGCATTTGGTCCATCACTTGTCTCACTGTGACACTTCGACCTGGACATTTTTTTACCTGCAATTTATTGATCAGAAAGTTCTCAGGCTGATTCAACTCTTTCAGATAATTGAGCTTTCTTGTTGAGATGGGAACATGATCTATATATCCATAGCTTAGAGAGAGGACTTTTCTTTGGTTACAGGATGTATTGTGTTTGGCCATGGGCTATTTGTCTCCATATCCCCATCTCAACAAGAAAGGGCAACTTTCTAAAACTGTTAAATCAACCTGACAGCTTTTGGATCCATAAATCGCAGGAAACCAAATTTCCAGCACAGAATGAAGATCTTAACTTTTGTGAGAACAGTCTGCTTATTTATTTAAAATAAATGTATGTGTCAGGAACTGGCAGGAACCCAAACTCAAAATCAAACTAGAAAAAGTGCCCCTCTGGGCACAGGTCTCCACCAGGAGGATAGGAGTGTGTGTGTATCGATGTTTGGCAAAATGTTTAGGAGCAATATAAACGTGTGTGTGTGTGTGTGTGTGTGTGTGTGTGTGATGTGGCTTGGCCTGTTGTAGCGCCACCATGAGGCTGATTTGAAAACTGTCAAGTGACATTTCTTCCAAAGCCTAGTGGGAATATGCATGCACAGTTTCACCACAATCGGACGCTGCGTTGAGTAGTTGTGGCGATTTGAACAAAACGGGTACAAAGCGGGCTACTCCTGAAAAGTTTAGAAGCCATACAATGAGGGTGGATTATGAGAAATCAAACAAACCCGTCTTGATCACATGACTATGGAGAGCATGTGTACCGATTTGCGGGAAATTTGGATAAAATCTGAAGGAGTAATATTAGAAAATGTGTTTTACATATGTCGGCCTCCTGGTGGCGCTATAAAGAGCAGATGTGAAAAACTCCAGGCAAAGGTTTTTCCTTGGCCTCTAGGAAGTTGGCATACAAAGTTATCCACAGATCCGTGCAGTTAGAGGTAAAACACTTTTCAGCTAGTTATAGCGCCACCATGAGGCTGAGTTGAAAATTTTCATGTGGCATTTCTTCCTCGGCCTAGTGAACACAATGTGTTCAGGATTTGCAGCATTTTGTTTGAAACTGAGCACTCCTGCGAACTTTGGAAGCCAATCTTAGCCAATCAGGATGGAGTCTGAGAAATCTGAAAGACGTTTCGTTGAATGGCTCTAGAGAGACTGTGTACCAATTTGCGTGATGTTTGGACAAAATCTTGGGGCAGAGGTTCATCGTTGACATCCAGGGAGTGTGTGTGCAAAATTTGGCATCGACCGGGTTAACAGTGCCAGAGATTAGCTGTTCACAGACGGAAGGACGGACACACACACACACACACACACACACACACACACGGACACACGGACGGACGGACGGAGTGCAAAACATACTCTCTCCCCATGCCTTCTAACCTGACTCCGCCAGATGGGGCAGCAGAGAGTACACTGGGTTCCCCCCTTCTGCTCCCATCTGGCCAATCAGCAGCAGCTTCTAGCAGCTTATAGCAGCAGCTTCTAGCTTCTAGCTGCTGCTGATTGGCCAGGCCGTTTTGTGTCTTCCTGAGAGTTCCCAGATGGGAGCAGGAGGGGGGAACCCAGTGTACTCTCTGCTGCCCCATCTGGCGGAGTCAGGTTACATGCCTTCGGCCTGGTGGAGACAATAAACGCGGGAGAGTAGATTGGCTGAGGGGAATTAAGGCAGGGCATAGGGGCAGAGGCAAATCATGGACTAACAGGGAGGGACTGAGGCCGTGACCATGACATGATATTTGATTTCAGTTACTGCCTTGTGTTATGTATTATACATATTACTGATGAATTGAGTACAATAGACCACAATGGAAACCCCATTGGCCACCTGCGTTTTTTGGTGTTATGCTTTTAGAATAACCTTTGACTGTACAGCCTGTGCTGTTAACAATCGTGTTAATAAAGTACATGTATTCATTAATTCAATCAATCAATCAATCAATCAATCAATCAATCAATCAATCAATCAAGTATGTGGTTGATATTAATGCCATTTGGTGAATTTCCATCATAGATAGGTCTTTATATATTTATTGTAGGCTAATATGCTTGACATATTCTTTTATTTTATTTATCCATAATCAGGGTAAATTGAGTGCTTTGAAGTAATTTGGCAAACATGGGCTGTCCATCTAATATTAAGGAACCCGGGTGGTCTGGTATGTTCAGCCCAAAGACCACGGCCAATTGTGGCTCTGCACCGGATGCTGCAGTATTTCTGGGATGCACACTACAGTATACTGTAGCTTCATCGTTATAATATAATTCCATGTTCACATGTCTCCCTATCTCTCTAGTGCCGACGAGCGCTTCGATGCCACCTTCCACACCAACGTGTTGGTGAACGCATCAGGCTACTGTCAGTACATCCCCCCTGGCATTCTGAAGAGCACCTGCTACATCGACGTGCGCTGGTTCCCCTTCGATATACAGAAGTGTGACCTGAAGTTTGGTTCCTGGACCCACAATGGCTGGCTGCTGGACCTTCAAATGCTTGATGTGGACACATCCACCTACATACCCAATGGAGAATGGGACCTTGTGGGTAAGAGAGCCTCATTCTAGCATTACAGAAGATTGGAAAAGCAGTGGTACTATTCGAAAGAACAAATTACGAAAGAAACAGTGAAACTGCGTCGCGGTGTGACATTTTGGTTCCCAGTCCGTTTCTAGAAATGTAGTGCCATTAGAAATTCCATTTGCAATGTAGCGGAGTGAGAGTCATAAGCTTTCACACAGTTGTTCTGACTGACATGCTGCATCATATGAGAGAAATTTTGAACTTTCCGATGCAATTCTCTTTGTAGCTGTAGAGCAGAAGTAAGTCAGTACTTAACCCTAACACTAATTATTTCATTGAGCTTCATCACTGGAATTATGCAGTAAGTGTTTTCTGGCATTCAGAACATTTAACAATATTGGAAAATAATGATTATTACAAAACTCATTACTAAACTGTAAAGCGATATGACAAGGCACATTAACGCCACAGTCTGTACAAAATGTGTTCCCAGTTTGCTTGATTAATGAGGCCCGTTCCACCATCCTCTCCGGAGAGAGAGAGAGAGAGCGAGAGATGTGACTATACGTGACTCCACGTTCACTTTGAAAATGACTTGTCATAATGGCATACAGTACACTGTGCAGGGAATGGGATACTGTTGGCTTTGCTGACTTCCCATATGTCTCCATATTGAAATTAAATGAATTAATCAGATTCAACAGATGGAAAAGATGTCGATGGAAGGAGAGAGGAGGAGTGTTGCAGCTGGGACAGAGCAGCACAGCAGGGTCACATGGTCCCTGGGGATGGGTGCCAGGCAGGCCCAGATGGTATGCAGTAGGAAAGTTTGACACAGAGGCAGGGATGCAGCCAGGCCATATGAGTCACCATGCAGAGCAGTGTGTGTTTGGTGTTTATGACACAAGGGGCGTCAGGGTGGGCAGGATGTAAAGGTGTTTATGACACAAGGGGCGTCAGGGTGGGCAGGATGGAAAGGTGTTTATGACACAAGGGGCGTCAGGGTGGGCAGGATGTAAAGGTGTTTATGACACAAGGGGCGTCAGGGTGGGCAGGATGGAAAGGTGTTTATGACACAAGGGGCGTCAGGGTGGGCAGGATGGAAAGGTGTTTATGACACAAGGGGCGTCAGGGTGGGCAGGATGGAAAGGTGTTTATGACACAAGGGGCGTCAGGGTGGGCAGGATGTAAAGGTGTTCATGACACAAGGGGCGTCAGGGTGGGCAGGATGTAAAGGTGTTTATGACACAAGGGGCGTCAGGGTGGGCAGGATGTAAAGGTGTTTATGACACAAGGGGCGTCAGGGTGGGCAGGATGTAAAGGTGTTTATGACACAAGGGGCGTCAGGGTGGGCAGGATGTAAAGGTGTTTATGACACAAGGGGCGTCAGGGTGGGCAGGATGTAAAGGTGTTTATGACACAAGGGGCGTCAGGGTGGGCAGGATGGAAAGGTGTTTATGACACAAGGGGCGTCAGGGTGGGCAGGATGTAAAGGTGTTTATGACACAAGGGGCGTCAGGGTGGGCAGGATGGAAAGGTGTTTATGACACAAGGGGCGTCAGGGTGGGCAGGATGTAAAGGTGTTTATGACACAAGGGGCGTCAGGGTGGGCAGGATGGAAAGGTGTTTATGACACAAGGGGCGTCAGGGTGGGCAGGATGTAAAGGTGTTTATGACACAAGGGGCGTCAGGGTGGGCAGGATGGAAAGGTGTTTATGACACAAGGGGCGTCAGGGTGGGCAGGATGGAAAGGTGTTTATGACACAAGGGGCGTCAGGGTGGGCAGGATGGAAAGCGGCAGCTTGGGAATCTGAAGGTTCCCACTTTGATCCCCGGCTCATCCTGGCGTGAGCATGAAACCCACCAGGCTCCAAGCAGCTGTTCTCCCTGGCGACACATGGACCCTCCACTGGCGACACATGGACCCTCCACTGGCGACACATGGACCCTCCACTGGCGACACATGGACCCTCCACTGGCGACACATGGACCCTCCACTGGCCACACATGGACCCTCCACTGGCGACACATGGACCCTCCACTCCAGCATGTTACGTTTTTTCTCCCCACTCTTTGGCGGTGGAAAAAGGTGTCTCATTTATCATTGAAATGCATTGAGTATAGGATGACTGGACCAGATTTCGCGTGTAAATCTGCGCGCACAATGAAGCACACGTGCGACGCTTATTTGGTGGGTTCAGTCAGTGCGTTAGTGTCAAACTGTCCTTGAGCAAGACAATGAACCCCTGCTCCGAATGGGTGCTTCCTCCATGGGTTTATGAATCGGTGATGTATAGCACTATGGAGAAAGGTGCTATATAAATGCACCATTTACCATTTATGATGATGAAGTCAGGCCTCACAGTAAACCTTCGTCAATGCAAGGGTGCTGACTGCTCGTCATAATGCTTTTAACCAAGAAAACCAAGTAAAGTGGTTGGACACCTGTTTACCAAGACATTTCTGAAATGGGCCCCTGTAGGATCGGTGGAAAGTACATTTACTCACTTAGTGACATGTTGCAAGCTTGTAGATCTGCTATTTTTGAGTGGTGCAACCACTCCCTTACGGAGTTATGTGTGTGGGTGGGTGGGTGGCTGGCTGGCTGGGTATATGAGCACGAAAACAGCATGGTTGTTTTTCACCACCTGTGCGCAACCTAACACACACACAAACACACACACAACTGTATATATGATGATTTCGGGTGTGCCAGTACAGTACAGTACAGTACAGTACAGTACAGTACAGTACAGTACAGTACAGTACAGTACAGTACAGTGACAGTGACAGTGACAGTGACAGTGACAGTACAGTACAGTAGAGGGTACAGTAGAGGGACCGGCACACGGTAACTCTGTCATTTCTCAACCGTTTCGGACGTGGGGCGGCACAACGGAACGCCCCCTGGGCGCGTTCCTGGGGGTCTGGACTCTGGAGCTCCCCCCCCCCCCCCCCACATATTCGGGGTCCCCAGGAAATATCGGCCCAGGGGCCCTCGTGGGGGTTAATCCGTCCCTGCTTATATTGTACAGCATGTTGGTTTGTTTACTGTTGACTGAAAAAACAATGTTGCACATTAAGCTAATCATCTGGGGACCACCCAAAATAATTTGTGGACCCCCAGTTTGGGAACCACTGACCTTAACAAACAAAATGTGAGTACTTTTTTCCAACACTGCCTTCGTAGCAACATGTCTCAGTGTGATCTAAGAGTTCTTGAAGCCTGACCTCAAGTAGTCACCGTAATGCTTTACAGACACTGTGACAGTGTGTTGATGTGGATGTGTATATTCATGGACCCATAGTGGAGGAAAACAAAAGTATATTCAAATGTTTTACTTAAGTATCAATACTGCAATGTAAATACTCTGTTACGACGAGTAAAAGTACAAAAGTAATGATATCAAAACATACTTAAAGTATCAAAAGTAGAAAGTTGTCATTTCCATTTCACAAGTTCTCATATGCACAAGATGTATAAAAAGAATCCTTTGAAAGTAGCAGCAAGCTCACAATGCGTCACATCCATTGTGAGCTTGTAGATCGGCTATTTTCATATGGCTGAAATGTATATAGGGTTGAAGTGGTTAATGTATGTTTTGTAAAGTAACTAGCAACTAATGTTTTCAAATAAGTAAAATTAAAAAAGTATACCGTTTGCCTCTGAGATGTATAGTAGAGCTAGCTAGAAGTAAAAGTGGAAACACAGCAAAATAAAATAAAATACCTCAAACGTTTACCCAAGGGTAAATGCACGTTGTTACTTTACACTGCTGTGTGTGTGTGTGCCCATGCATTGTGCCAGGTGTGCCAGGCAAGCGCAACGAGCTGTACTACGAGTGCTGTAAGGAGCCCTACCCCGACGTGACCTTCACGGTGACCATGCGGCGCAGGACCCTCTACTACGGCCTCAACCTGCTCATCCCCTGCGTGCTCATCTCTGGCCTCGCCCTGCTCGTCTTCCTGCTGCCCGCAGACTCGGGAGAGAAGATCTCGCTGGGTGAGAGACGCCGGATTTTAAGACCCGAGGCCCGATTCCACAAAATGCCTTCTGAACTGGTAGCTCTCAAAAATATAGCAGATGTACAGTTGGGTGCCACCGATATTGTCCCTTATCATTTGACCCATTTAGGCCTGACCTCAAAATTTTAAAAAATCCTTCTAAATCCTCCAGTTTTCTGAAATAAATATTTTCACGATTTTTCAAAAATAGCAGACCTACAAGCTCATAGCGCGCCACTCGGTGGCGCGCTATGAGCTTGTAGATCTGCTATTTTTCAATAGCTAAATTATAACAATGTTTAAAACACCAAAAGGGGTTCCCGCCCAAAATGGGTTAACTGTCCTTTTGCGCAGATCACGCAAACCTCAGCAAAAAGAAAAGGACAATATCGATGGCCTCCAACTGTACAAGCTGAGCTTATTGCACATCTGCTATTTTTGAATAGCCAACGCCAGAATCTGAAATGACACAGATGCTTTCCCGGTCTTAATGGGTTATAATTTTGTTGGGGAGGTGTCTCTGTATCGTTTACCGACAGTTAGTCAATCATATTTGATACAGTCTGTTTCTAGCCAAAATGTAACTAATTTGGCAGGAGTAACATTAGCGTTTTCTCACAGTCCGTTGATTCTTCATATCCATGAGTGAAACGGCCGGGATGATTAGTTTATTTTTCAAACACATTTCTTATATGAGGCGATCTAAGATCCTCCTATGGGGATTATAATACAAATAAAAAAGTACACAAACCCGTGGATTTAGCGCCCTGTAGCGATATTGATGTTGCTCTATTGATGATGCTCTATTAATAGCTATTAATTGGGAAACAAGACATCACGTTTTGAATGATCTTGGGCCTGTGATTATGGCTATGAATAGATGCATCTAAAAATCTTAATTTTATAGTTTTTCCAACTCTTCTTATCTAACTGACCTAACTGTGCACAGTTGTGATTTGAAATTGCATGTCTCACAGTGCCTCTAATGCAGTCTGAACAGCAAGTCAGATTTGAATACATTCAAAACCAATCAGACTCCAATCTGGATGGGAAATTGGATTTGGGCCTAACAACCTAACTGGTCACAGGCTAGCACTTCATATATGTCACTTTATCCAAAAATAATTTCAAGAGGAGATTAAAATGTTGCACTTTGTAATCAAAATGCAATGTTCCAAAGGTTCTTTAGCACTTGAAAACGTAAAATGGCTGAGAGAAAATGGTCGTAGGAATTCATACTGTACAACTCATGTACTGTCTGTCTGTCTGTCTTTCTGTCTGTCTGTCTGTCTGTCTGTCTGTCTGTCTGTCTGTCTGTCTGTCTGTCTGTCTGTCTGTCTGTCTGTCTGTCTGTCTGTCTGTCTGTCTGTCTGTCTGTCTGTCTGTCCCCATCTTCTCTCTCTCTCTCTCTCTCTCTCTCTCTCTCTCTCTCTCTCTCTCTAGGTATCACGGTGCTCCTCTCACTGACTGTCTTCATGCTTCTAGTTGCTGAGATCATGCCAGCCACCTCTGACTCTGTTCCATTAATAGGTGCGTTATCCTATCCTGATGTATGCGTGATGTATCCGACTGTATACTGTATTCAAATTCACTTTAAAATGTTACTTAAATGTCACTTAAAAACAAGCAATTGTGTTGTGAGCTTGTTGATCGGCTATTTTTTCTACTTTTGTGTGATACCATGACGAAGTATAGGGCATTCATTTACAGAAACATCCAAACGCACCCAGGAACGCGCCCAGGGTGCCGGTCCGGTTCCCGCCGAGCCTTTGCACGTCCGAAAGGGTCGAGAAATGACAGAGTTACCGTGTTGCAGCTTTTTGTGTTCGGACACAGGGACAGACACAGGGACAGACATACATACATACATATTGCTACGTAATGGAGCGGTTAGGCACCGCTCAAAAACATAAAAAGTTGGGATATGGAGTATTGTGTGAGTGTGTTGAGCATGATGTAATTTCTATTAAGACAGCTGTGCAGCAACAGCAAAATTCAATCTGCATATAGGCTAATACAGTTTTCACCGACCAGCTAATACAACGACTTATTTTCTGTCTCTCTCAGGAATCATATTATGCCTAATAATGCCTTACATCAAACCTTGAAGAAAGCTGGCTGTACATTGGTCTCAATTCCCCCAAATGGCATAGGGAGCAAATTGTGAGGCCTGAACTAAAACTGTCAACAGCGTTAATATAGTAGGTCCTGAAAAGTGGAGACTCCCCGCAGGGAAAGGAAGAGAGCAACAGATGAGGAAAGAATGAGGGATAGATGGTTGGAACCAAAGACAGAGAGAGGAAGAGAAAGAGAAAGTGATGAAGAGCTATATGGGCAAGTCTGACAAGAGGCTTCCAAGATATTGTGGATTGGTTGATGAGATACTGTAAAGCATGTCATATCATTATAAAATATATATATCACTTTATAGAGAGCTACAGCTGTAAAGTGATATAAATGTAATGATTTACTCCCACTTGAAGCAGACAGTGTGCGATTCATCATCACATGTCTTGAGTCACAGGCTGACTTAACAGATTGTGTTCATTTAATTCAATTATTTTAATTTAGATAGGATATGTTTGACAACACTGATTTAATTTCAACTTCCCAATTCATCCTTCCTCCCCTCTGCGTCATTCCTGAACAAAAGTGTGGTTGATGGCCGGTAGGCTACAGTACAGTACGTGTGCTCGTGACCTAACCAAAGTGTGGTTGATGGCCGGTAGGCTACAGTACAGTATGTGTGCTCGTGACCTAACCAAAGTGTGGTTGATGGCCGGTAGCGGTAGGCTACAGTACAGTATGTGTGCTCGTGACCTAACCAAAGTGTGGTTGATGGCCGGTAGCGGTAGGCTACAGTACAGTATGTGTGCTCGTGACCTAACCAAAGTGTGGTTGATGGCCGGTAGGCTACAGTACAGTACTCGTGTGCTCGTGACCTAACCAAAGTGTGGTTGATGGCCGGTAGGCTACAGTACAGTATGTGTGCTCGTGACCTAACCAAAGTGTGGTTGATGGCCGGTAGGCTACAGTACAGTATGTACAGTACGTGTGCTTGTGACCTAACCAAAGTGTGGTTGATGGCCGGTAGGCTACAGTACAGTACAGTACAGTACAGTATGTGTGCTCGTGACCTAACCAAAGTGTGTAGACTACGGCTTACAGGGAGAGAGAACAAAGAGCAAAATAAAGAGTATTATACAACGTAGATAAAAAGGGAATAATAGTGATAATAGTGTAAGGATGTAGACAGGAGGGGGCAGGAATGTCTTTTTAAAGTGCTGGATCGTAACTCCCATGATGTCAGTGCTGTGATGTGTTCCTAATTTTAGCCATTATCATGCAGTCTGATCTAAGCATTGTCAGTTTTATTTTTAAACAGCACTCTCTATTGGTGCAGATTAATGACCATTATGAAGGAGCTGGGTGTTTGGATCCTGGCAATGGGTAAAAAGGTCTCCCTTGTTTTGTATTCATTAGATACTCAGAAGTTCTTGCAAATGTTGAATTACCGTACAGGCCATTTATGTTATACACATACTACAGGAGTGGATCTAGTGAGTTTTGATGTAACCAGAAGCAGAGTAATAGCCCAAAGAAAGTGAGGGCATAAAGAATTGGAGGGGGGGGGGGGGGGGGAGAAAATTCCCTGCCAGACTGTAGCTCTAAAAGTCCACTGTCATCAAATGATAACATTGCAAATTTGCAATCGGTTTGCATCACCAAACTGCAAGGTTGAATCCAACTAGCTAATATTGTTTATTTAGATTTTGTTATTGGGTAATAAACGTTATTATTATGATTTTCAATCTTTTTTGCTTTAAATTGTAAATTTCTTTAGGTTTTTAGATTTGTGTGATTTTCATTTAGAGTGGGTGTCTTTGTTTACAATAATTATGGCTCCTTTTTGAATGATGGAGATTGAATTTGTTTATATGTATTACCATACACCTCCACACAGTAGGAAAATACATACTTTTTGTGCATCTATTGTTAGGTACGGTATGTCCATATTATGACCACGGTTATGCTCTAAAAGTGTGTGTATTTTTCATTTCACCAGGTCTTTAAATTAGGATGTGTTTCCCTTTCCCCACTGTCCTTGACATAAGTGAACGTTGATCCTGATGTTAACTGTTGTTGTCCCTCCTGCCCCTAGCTCGATAAGAGATCTGGGGGCCGGGTTTGCCTTGCTCTAGCGTCAAGTGACTCTAGTCTATGTCTGTGGATTCATTTTATGCTCTCCTTCCTCCCCTACAGCCCTTCTCCCCTGGGTTCATACCTTTACAGTCTATGGTTCATACATCATACAAGTGTGCCCTTCACAACCATAAACAGCTCAGATATTTGTTGTTGTGGTTTAACCACTTAAGCCCTAATGTTACCATCATACCATGGATATCAAAAATAGACGATCTACAAGCTCACAATGTGTTTTTGCAGTGAATTTGTACAGAAGATTATCTTTTTTTTGGCTATGTTTTGGAAGTTTGCTTTTCTTTCATATGAGAGGTGAAATCTATTTAATTTAGCAATTTAAAATATTTAGTATTTACCAAGTACAAGCTTTAAATTAAACATCCTCATGGGCAATTTGAATAACTTAGGGTGAAACGGGTACTTTGCACATAGCATGACATCCGTTGCATGAAACTGAGTCCATTACCCATGTGTAAATGTGGAATTATATAGATACTGGTTTGTGTCTTTGTAGCCCAGTACTTTGCCAGCACAATGATGATTGTTGGAATGTCAGTCGTGGTGACTGTTATCGTGCTGCAGTTTCACCATCACGACCCTCAGGGAGGCAAGATGCCAAAATGGGTGAGTAGCATGACTGGCAGCCATTTTGTTCTTAGTTCATACTCTGAGAAATATGGGAGGCATCCTTGGTCCGATTGGATTAAGGTTGGTATGAGGGGTGCGTTAAAACGACCGGATTAAGGTTGGTGAGGCGTGCGTTAAGACGACTGGATTAAGGTTGGTTAGGGGTGCGTTAAGGGTTGGGAGAGGGTTAAGGTTAGGTTTAGGTGTGCTGACCCGTGGGAGGTTAGGGTTAGGGTGAGGGTTTGAGATATCGGACCAATGGTATGTCTAACCAAATATCCCATCCCCTGATTATGAAATAAGAACAAAATGACTACCATGTGAATATACGGTCAACTTCACCAACAGCCACGGAACTCCTCGATTCCCCAACAAAATTTAAAACGGACTTAAAAAATGTGACTATCCTCAAAATATAATGGACTCTATGCACAACAGCCAGATTGGACAGAAAATGGGCCCCTTCCTTACTTCCATCACAGGTGTTACCTATGATTCTTTTTTTTTCCAATGTATTTTTATTGAGGCTCTGAAATTTCACAGCTGAACAATCGCCATTCAATGTATATAGAACCACACATTTCTTTTTTAAACACAACATAGGAAAACAACCACAATACGGACATTACAATGCACAGACAAAAAACTAAATAAAAACAAAAACAAAAAAACAAGACAAAACGAGTACACCACAGTCTTGACATGATTGTACATTACAGGTCACCAGAGTCTTTGTTATTCACTACCGTTCAATAAGGTACATTGAAGCGCAGTCTAGAAGGGTCCACTGTATTTAAGACTGGTACCCATACCTTCGTGAACCCTTCCATGTTATCACGGAGGAGATAAGTCAGTTTCTCCAGAGGAACCACAGTCATTACCTCCTTGTACCAATCATCCAGTGTAGGAACGTCTCTATGAATCCAAAGCTTGAGTATAGTCTTTCTCGCTATGAGTATTCCAACCAATTTGACGTTGTGTCTGGTCCTTGCACTGGATACCTTGGCTTAGCATCATTGGTAAAAACCTGTGAAGGATGTAAGGAAGCAGCCAATCTCTTTCCAATATGGCTGCTGTGCATATAGAGCCCATAGAGCATCGCAGTCCCGCTCCCTTTCAGAACGACAAGGGACCCAGAAGAGAATTTCCCATGCATTTTTCCCATAGACGTTTCAAAAAGTATTTATTTAAAGACCTGTAAGCTCGGATCGTGACAAATTATGACAACAAACCAAAAATGTTGGTCCGAACAAATACTTAGAAAGAAGAAAAAAAGGCAGGGTACAACACTTTTTGTTTTGTTTTTCTTCTTACTAATTAATTGATCGGCCCAAAACATTGTGTTTATTGTCCTGATTTGTCACGAGCCCAGTTGGCTTTGTCCGCGGCTTCAAACGTCTTCAAATAAATACTTTTTGAAAACTCTATGGGGAAAATGAATGGGGAATTCTCTTCCGGGGCTCTCGTCTATGGAGTTATGAAAGGGTGGCGGGACTGCCACGCTCTATTGGACTTAGATAAATGTATCCCCTTCTAGCTTGAGATGCAATCAACACACTCCCTCAGTGAGCTCCACGGGTGGTGCGGGGCCCTGTGTGAGGGGCATCCTCTGCCCCCTGCCCCTGCCACATGTATTCTGAAAATATCGCTTTCAGTGTTGTTCTGGTATGTTTGTACAGTATGTCATGATGATTAATTGAATACAATGGACCACAAAGGAAACAAGCTTTTCGTGTTGTCCTTTTAGCATAGTTTATATTTTGTATTATTATTTTTTACTATACTGCCATACTGCTTTCAAACAATCAATCAATTGAATCTGGAACTTGTCCGAAACATGAATTATCCTAAAAGATACATGCATGCAGATCCATTGGCCTTTCTCTGCCCTCAGGTGCGAGTGATCCTCCTGAACTGGTGTGCCTGGTTCCTCCGCATGAAAAAGCCCGGTGATGAGCGCAAGCGGACTGGCTACAAGTTCCAACCCCCGCAGCACCACTCCAGTGCCAGCTCCATTGAAATGAGAACCTTGCCTATCGTCAATGTCCCTGTCTCCCAGCCGCCAGGCCCACCCTGCCCCACCGGAACCTCCAATGGCATGAGCCTCTACTTTGGTGGCTACCACCCCATGGAGAGCCCACCCTACCCTCCCTCCAGTGACTCCGGTGTGGCTCTGGGGGGACGAGCCTACAGTTCCGACGAGGCAGAGCCACCCGGAGGAGGGGGAGGGGTCGGAGGCCTTGGCATGGGAGTCGGAGCCGCAGTGGGAATCAGCATCCCCCCACCGGAGATCCAGCGGATCTTGGAGGAGGTGTCGTACATCGCCCAGCGCTTTCGGGATCAGGATGAGGCAGAGGCCATCTGCAGCGAGTGGAAGTTTGCAGCAGCGGTGGTTGACCGGCTGTGCCTGGTGGGGTTCTCCCTCTTTTCGATCATCTGCACCTTCACCATCCTCATGTCAGCACCCAACTTCATAGAGGCTGTTTCCAAGGATTTCACATAGCTGGATGCAGCATCACAAGAGAGGGAAGGAGGCACAGGGACCAAATAAAAAAAGGCTTGAGGGAGATCAGGACAAACACAAGTAAAAGAGTGGAACACTGTGAAGAGACTTGCTGCTAGTTCAGATGGCATAAAAGGTGGTTCCCAACCTTGGGCCCAGTCCCCGCGTATATGGCTTAATGTGTCTCACTTATCATCACAATAAATTGGTACCAACTAATTCAAATTAAGTTGATAATTTAAAGTAAAATGTATTCATTTATTTGTCTAGCATAATTTGTATACGTATTTCTTGCCTCTTGAACAAAACAAAGAATGGGGAGTCACCTGAAGAGTGGAAAAGGTTGGGAATCACTTTACAATAGAAAGAATAAAGGTAAAGAAGGAAGGAGGGCAAATGGAAAAGAAGGTTAAAGCAGGAATTCCTGCTTTGATTAATAAATAAGGACCAAGTGGGACTCAATGCAGTTGCTCTTTCTCCTTATTGAAAATAGTGTTAATACCATGTTCTTTTGTCCGTCCTATATACGCTTTGAACTTATAAATAGATGCATATTATGTTGGCAAGAGGGACCGTCTCACTCTTTTGTTGTTCACAACTGCAGCGGTTTTCGTTGGTGAAAGCCCATGCATACCGCCTCAGTCTTCCCATAAATACCGCCTCAGTCTTTGTGAACTATCGAAATCCTGGCTATATTTGAACTTTGACTATCCAGGGAATGAAGTCCCAGCAGTTGTTGCCAATGATGTAAAGTCCTTGTAACATGGTGATAGACTATTAGCCGTCTATACTGAGATGTCTCACTGTGAACCTTGTTGTTTTTGTTTTCACTTTAGTCAATAGTGGCTTGTGTGGTACATGTCGCCATTATTACTTTGCTTCAGTTCAAGCATAGAGACATTTCCAAAAAGATAATGGTCTGCATTTCTTCAGAGCCTTTACCCAAAATGCTTTCAATGTGTGTTATATTTCCACATTCACTGTGCAGGAGGATGCTAAACGCACACCAGTCTTGGTAGTGGTGCCAGCTCACGGCAGAAACATCTAAAGAGTTAAGTCTTAAAAAAACAAAAGAGTGGCCGCACACACTGATAGCCAAAGTGCCGATTATTTATTTGGATGCAGAGTAGAATAGAAACCAACGGATCATACCCCGAAGAAGGCAGTTGTACCTCCCGAAATGGTTTCTATTCTACTCTGCATCCAAATAAATAATCGGCAATAATCAGTGTGTGCGGCCACTCTTTTGTCTTTTTAAGACTTTACTCTTTAGATATTTCCACATTCACACACAGACACAGATAGTGGAGGCAACCATGCAAGGCACCAACCTGCTCATCGGGAGCAGATAGGGGTTCAGTGTCGTGCTCATCGGGAGCAGATAGGGGTTCAGTGTCGTGGGAGCAGATAGGGGTTCAGTGTCGTGCTCAGTGAAACTTCCACACAAAGTCTGGGAAACGAAGCGGTTCCCATGATGGCCACTCTACCTCCTGAACCACTGCAGTCTGCTACCCAGTGTCCTGTATTTGTAAGCTTTTGTCCGAGCAGGTAGTGCTTATTTTAGGATAACTCTTCAGTTCCACTTTCGTCTCATTGAACATTTCAGTCTTCGAAAACAAATTTGACGTTAGGTTATTCTACTACACCCCAGAATAAGAGAATTATAGTCAGGATTAATGTATCAGGTTTATTATGTAAAATCTATATGTAAAGTCACATTTTACTTACACATATAACAGATACTCAAGTGAAACATTTTGACAGAGTCGGCCAACAATAAAAACGAAAAGGAAAAAGTTTTAAATAAATGTTAAACTTGACACAAAGGCAAGTGTCCCACATGCTTAAAGGGTGCAGTTTATAAATACAGGTGAAGTTGTTGCCACAGTTCTAAATGTTCAAAAGATGTCAGACTGTGATGCTGCTGTGAAGATATTCAAACTGTCACCTCTAAAAGGAGAGGATGATGAAGCTATACCTGGCCAACAGACAGCATACTGTATTGTACATTATTGGACACCGAAGATGAACGAGGTTTGCAAAGACCACTGGACCGAGACAGGAACCCATCTCTTGGACCTCACTGGAAGACAAATGTTACTGACTAGAACACGCAAGCAAATTACCTGACAACCAGCCTATACTATCTCTGGAGAACATACTGTAGAGACTCACAAAAGGCAGCTATGTCCCTATAGGACTGCTGTCTGTGCTTTTATAGGGGACAGTAGTGACTGATGCCCATGAGTGGGTGATGCTATAAAGCCATCTTAACCACTTTCAACATGGCATCCCTATTTTTGGGCATGCTATTATAGGCGGGGGGAAAAAGGAAATCAAATATTTCTTGCCGATCAGCTGAGCGACACTGTCAGACAACAGTAAATCAGGCTTAAGTGGTTATCGTCCTGCTCACATTTTTGCTGTAGAGTCACCACTGCTACTGGTATCTTGCTCTTCTGTGTTGATCTTACTGTGATGCTCTGTGTTAATAAATGACTATTTGATCATATTCTCCACTTGGGCTCTGTTCCCTTATTGGCCAATGACTATTGGTCTAGAAATGAGAAGTGGTTAGGGATTGTTTTTCTTGTGCACCTTGTGAAGAGGGCACACATGCTTGTTGATAGTGTTTTGTAGCTTTAGCCCATCTGCTATGCTATTTTTTAAAATTGACGACAAAAAATAAGAATAAATCCCACTATAATGAGTAATGACCTTGGCCAAAATAGGGACACCAGGTTGAAAGTCGTAGTAGTATTCAATTTTGTAGATGTCCCTGAGAAGTGATAACCCCCTGGTCACAATCTACTGTGTGTGTGTGTGTGTGTGTGTGTGTGTGTGTGTGTGTGTGTGTGTGTGCGTGTGTGCGTGTGTGCGTGTGTGCGTGCGTGCGTGCGTGCGTGCGTGCGTGCGTGCATGCGTGCGTGCGTGCGTAAATGTGTGCGTAAATGTGTAAATGTGTCCATAAAATGAAGATAGAGGCAGTAAAGCGCCTAATATAGGGGCTTGGGCACTACAAGCCAAGGTTTGCCTTCTGCACAGTCCGTCCTCCAATCATTTATTAAAAGGGCATGGGAGTAAAAGAGTGAGAGTTTATGACAGAAGATGAAGAGTAGCTTATGGGTTGGCTGGTGTACAGTATGTCAATTGTCAAACACATTAATAAATAGGAATGTAGAATCGACTTCATACGACCTCAGTTCGCTGTTGTTGTGTATGTGTTTTTGGGCTATTCATACATTTGTACATGCACAGTCTCAACATTATGTATGCAACAATGTCCTAATCCTAATTGCACCATGATACTGATTTGCCACATTTAATTTGGAAAGAACGAAGTAGAACAGAGTTATCTCTTGTCCAGAGCCAGTGTCTTATATTTCTTATATTTCACACACACGCACGCACGCGCACGCGCACACGCACACGCACACGCACACGCACACACACACACACACACAGGACAGAGAGAGAGAGAGATATTGAGAAAGCTGTATGAGTATTATGCCATCAAGGATGAATGGGATACAGAAATCATATAGGTTACGGATTGAAACGCTAACACTAAACCTGAACACTTTATAGGCTAGTATGTATGTATGTATGTTCCTGTGGCTGTGCATGTTTATGTGCCTGACTGTGACTTTTGACTCTTCAGGGATGAGAGCAAAGAGCACACAGGGAGTGTACCCTTTGCTCTGATCCCTGAAGAGATTCTAGAGAGCATATGTGTAATCTGTCAGCTTTTAACCACTTAAATCAAATAGCGAAAATAGCAGGTCTACTAGTATCGTGTAGCCAGACAGTCAGTTATCTCGGCCTACAGATACATCTTGGAAATCTAAATTCGTCCAATCTTGTTTCATCCTATATTTTCCTGCGTCTATAATTAGGGCTTTCCTCATACCTGAAAAACAAAACCTTAATACACATTAAACCTGGTCAATTCCTAAATAATAATCCACTTATGCACTCGTAAAACTAACTCAAACTAAAAACTAGAACTATTAGATGAATATTTCAACACTAATAACCCAATGGTCACTAAATAAAATGCATTGTGATATGGTTTTAATTTCTTGGACTGCCAGGACCGTGCATTGTAAGTATGCCTTTTGCACTGCAATTCATTTTTCTTTGGTAAACAGCCAAAGTGCACATGTAGCCTACATTAGTGTATAAATAAATAAACCATTCTTTCTCACCATCCACTGATATACTTTCTGTAATTCATTTGTGATTTCTTTCCCCCATGTTGACTCCTGTCCCCATAGTTTGTGCACAAGAGCTGGGCCAATGACACACGCACACGCTGGCTTGCCCATATAGCTTACAGCACTGGCGCTGCACATCATCATCATCACATAGATCTTCCCTGATTATGTGCCCCAAGTATTTAAACACTAGGGCTTCACCTGCCAAATAGAAAGAGGGAAAGGTGAGCTTTTCGTCGCCCTTTGATCTACTGATCATAACAACACTCTTTTTAGAGTTGAACTTGATATTGTACAAAAAGACATATTTTGAACAGACCCTAAGTAGACTATCAGTATACATTTGCAGAGAAGAAGCTGAGCTTGATATGTTGAGGGAGGCTAGAATTCCACACTGGCCACGCCATTCAGAGCCCTCCATACAAGCGCTGTCATCATTTTAAGAGCCATTAGTCCTTTGATTTCGGAACCCAACAACACAGCTAGATGACATGTTCAGTATAGAGTATTTGATTTTTATTAGTTTTTTGCATTTTGACTGACATATTCACATGTACAAGTAAGCAATACTAGTATTTTTCTACTATTGTAAGGTGATTCATGTTTGCCTCCAAACCAATATTCATTAGTTTTCCTCCAGATAACAGCGTGACATTATCATGATGTATACTCAAAAAGGGTCTATAAAGTGCCTCTGTCCTGTTGGCTCTTGAGGATGTTGTAGGACTGTAGGTGATAACCTCAGTTTTTCCCAAGAGCTTCCTTGCCTGCTCCACATGGTCAAATAGCAGGCAGATGTCATCCACATTTTCTAGGTCCATTAGGATGACAATGGGAGT
>NC_136806.1:24362760-24365260 GCF_951216825.1 Electrona antarctica | reverse complement strand
CATCATTCTAGATCAGACATGTCCAAAGTCCGGCCCGGGGGACAATCGTGACGCAAGGGCAGCTTTTATATGGCCCACGGCTTCCTTCCTAAAATTAAGCAATAAGCCGTCGGGTCTGCCTACGCCCCCAGCCATTGTAAAATACCCGGTAACCTGAGACCTCTCGTGGCTTATTGCTTAAATTTATAATAGCCCACCAGTATATTCATGTGAAATTCATACAGTACATTAGTGTTTTGAAATTAACCTGGGCAGATAGCCAGACTTGTATATCTCAAAAGCAAGTGTAAGGATCGTTTCCTAACTGCTTGTGTCTTGTTCTCTCATGCTTTTTTTTTTACACTATAATACTGCATTGTAGATCAATCAAATTAAATAAATGTGTATGTGATTATGTTGAGCCCACTCACAGGTTTGCTAATGCATGCACCACACACACACACACACACAAGAAAACCTGTGACACCACATGCTCGCACACGACTCATGTGTGACACGCGCACACACACACACACACACACACACACACACACACACACACACACACACACACACCACACACACACACCACACACACACACACACACACACACACACACACACACACATTGTGTTGTCAGGGCATAACATCATAAGAATATGTAATATACCATAGGGATTATTAACTAAATACAACCCTTAATCTCTAATGTAAACACTGTATAAACAGTCAGAGCAAATTAAAGCCATTGGTTTTATTCCTTAGTTATGAACTATGATAAAACCAAAGACACTGCTGTGATAGATTTAATAAGCCTTCCATCTAAAGTTGGCACATGTGTGATCAGGGGACATATACGCACCAATTAACATTC
Organism: Electrona antarctica; assembly: GCF_951216825.1. Taxonomy (NCBI): domain Eukaryota; kingdom Metazoa; phylum Chordata; class Actinopteri; order Myctophiformes; family Myctophidae; genus Electrona; species Electrona antarctica. Next base: position 24,364,406 of record NC_136806.1, on the reverse strand, counting down.
TGTTGTACGTTACATTAGGGTAGGGGACCAGTGAACTAATGGATTTAATTGATTATAAAAAGATAGATCGGCAGCGGCCTACTTAGTCAGTTCCACAACTGACATGACCAACACACACACACACACACACACACACACACACACACACACACACACACACACACACACACACACACACACACACACACACACACACACACACACACACACACACACACACACACACACACGCACACACACACGAATGTACACATACTCTAGTCTATATGTGTGTGTATTACACACACATCTACAATGTACTGTACAGAAGAACACAATATACAAGCATGCATGCACAAGCTTCAGCTTCTGGAAAAAGATGAGGCACCGCGCAGCACAACATATAATCCCCAGGAATCTATAATCTGTGTGATTGTGCCTTTGGATTATGAGTCTGGGGGGGGGGGGGGTTCAAATGCGAAACACTTCTCAGAGTCAAAACGCGTAACCTCTCAGCTTGAGTGCTTTAACTGTATTGGGCTAATACCTACCTGTGGCAGTGTTCATTCAATATGCTGTAGTGTGCAACAGGGGTGTAGTGCATCACCGGCGGGCCCCGATGCAGGCTATTTCGTACAGGATCCCGATCTTGCAGTGCACGCTAATTATTTATAAACGTCAGATGATACTGCATACTTATATAAAAATAACTTAAGCAGATAGGCCTCCTGAATCATAGCCATGTTGATAACATTTGTAACTAGAAAAAGTGCCCCTCGGGGCACAGGTCTCCACCAGGGCAGGTCAGGTTGTGGCCTCCTGGTGGCGCTATAATAGGCCAATGTGAAAAGGGTGCCATTTCTTCATACGCCTTTGATGGCAATTCGATGATTTGAGGCATTTTGTTCCAAAAATGTGTTTTGCAAAAATCAACCTGTTGGTGGCGCTATAATAGGCCAATGTGAAAAGGGTGGGATATATTCCTCAGCCTAGTAAGAAAATGTGTGAAAGATTTCACGTAAATTGCATGCTGCGTTCATGATTTGAGGCTTTTGTTCAAAACGGGGCAATCTTGCAAACTGTGAAAGCCAATTATAGCCAATTAGGATGGAATATGAAATATCGGACAGATCCGACTTGAGCACATGACCATAGAGATACTGTGTAACGATTTGTGAGATTTTTGGACAGAATCTGGAGGAGTAATATCAAAAAATGTGTTTTACAAAAGTCGGCCTCCTGGTGGCGCTATAAAAGGCAGATGCGGAAAATGCAGGTCAAAGGTTTATCCTTGGCCTCTAGGGAGTGTGCATGGAACGTTTCACGCAGATCGGTGCAGTTTTAGGTAAGAAATGTGAAAAGCTGCCTCATGGTGGCGCTATAACAGGCCGTTCTGGAAAATGTGGGGCAGAGGTTCATCGTTGGCATCCAGGGAGTGTGTGTGCAACGTTTGGCATCGACCAGGTTAACGGTGCCGGAGATTAGCTGTTCACAGACGGACGGAAGGACGGAAGGACGGACACACACACGGACGGAGTGCAAAACATACTCTCTCCCCATGCCTTCGGCCTGGTGGAGACAATAAACCAACCTGTCAAGAATTCAGTGAGTTAAGAGTATTTTTGTTTGAGCTGATCACCAGCTACCATAGAACGTACCAGAAAAGT